>NC_057359.1:20636666-20983333 GCF_016509475.1 Prionailurus bengalensis
ATTATTCTGATTATCAATTTTAACTGACGAATAGCAGTTGTTTTTGGTAATGGTAGCCCATGAACCCTTCGAGAACCTTCTCTCCCTCAACCTCAGTCACTTGCTGTGGGTCATCTGCCTGAAAATGAAGCCACATAAAAGAAAGAAGACCTGCAAGATGGAGACAGAGAGCCTTAATGTCATCGACTGAGACTGTGGATTTGTTTTAATTAGCCAGGAGAGTCCCTCTTTTTTGTTTAAGCTAGTTTGGGTTAAATTTTGGTCACAACCTTTAAAAAATATGAGACAAAATCCTTGGAGCATCTCAGCATGAAAACTGTACAGCTTTGTGAAGAAGGAATCAGCAAGAAGAAATGTGCTTAGAAATATAGAGGAAAATATGAAATAAACTTAAAATTTTTTTTTAACATTTATTTATTTTTGAGAGAGAAAGAGACAGCATGAGCAGGGGTAGGGCCAGAGAGAGAGAGGGAGATACAGAACCCGAAGCAGGCTCCAGGCTCTAGGCTCTGAGCTGTCAGCACAGAGCCTGACGCGGGGCTCTAAGCTCACGAACCATGAGATCATGACCTGAGCTGAAGTCAGACAATTAAAAGACTGAGCCACCCAGGCGCCCCTGAAATAAACTTTTTTAAGAATAGTATCTTTAAGCACTCTCTGAACATTTTTTATTGTTTTTATTCCTTGAAGACACCATAGCAAGCTATAGAACTTTGGAAATGAGGCCCTACTTTTTAAGAGAGTCTCCTTATATCAGGTGTATATGCTTTTGCCCTGAACCATTAGAATAAGAAAAGGAATAAAGGAGCAGGGAAGGGCATGGCACCATATTTTTAGCAGCTTTATAAATGTATGTATTAGATTTATTCAATTAATAGTTGTCTTAACAGGTTGGACGATTTTATCATTAACTCGAGGTTTCATTCATTTATAATACCATTCCCTCATTAAATATTCTCTAAGAGGATTTCAGTTGAGTATTTAAAATGAGGCACCATAAATCTTTTCTCTTTAATGAATTTATTCCTTTTTAAGGAATTAATTAAAATCAGTTGTAGACGAGAGATATGCTGTAAATGAATAAAGTAGCGTCCAGGCAAAGGTTAAAGAGTAGCTGTCGTTAAATGAAATGAAGCACATTCTGAAGGCAGCTTGTTAATGGAGAATTTTCATACTTAACATGCACCAACAAGAAGTTCAATACTCAAAGAAATTATACTCATCTGAGATTACTGTGCCCTTCCCTTTTTCCCTCCCTCTTTCCTTCCTTTCTTTCTTCCTTCCTTCTATCCCTCCTTTTAAATACATAAAATTGGCTTCATTCCTGTTCTGAAACACACCTCTGCTTTTATCAGGAACCTGGACACTCTGGGATACCAAATTGTCATAATTCTCTTGCTTCAGTTCTGAGGCTTCATACTTAGACGTGGAAAAGAAGGTAAAGAAAACAGGAGACACAAGAATAGTGACAGAGCTGAACTTTCAAAGTAGGGGAAACATCCTTTTAAATTTAATTCACAAACTGGGAATGGAAATGTCATTGCCTCACTCAGAGGGTTAATCACTTTCTAATTTGAACTGGCAAATTTTATAATGACACTGTGAAATTAGCAGCATTTTATTGTGTTAATTATCTGCAGGACACTACATCATTACTTCTAATAAATGTAAATGAGATTGTGTCTCCTAGGACAATATACAGACAAGGTGAATTTTTATTGGCTATTTACAGGATTCCAGCACAGTCTTTCTTCTTTTTTTTCCCTTATAAAATACTTTCAGTGTTGGCTTACCTTGCCAATTTCCCTGTATTTTATTTAATATAATATTGTAAAGGTCATTAAAGTTCTCCTTAGCTCACTTGAACTCATTTTCACTCAAAGCGGTGGTGATTATTAAAAACCATGTCAAGTGTCAACCAAGACTGAGAACCATAATCATACTCTGAGAGTAGTAAAAAATTTCTTTTTATTTAAAAAAAATTTTAAGTTCATTTACTTCTGAGAGAGAGAGCACACACAAGCAGGGGAGGGGCAGAGAGAGAGGGAGACACAGAATCCAAAGCAGGCTCCAGGCTCTGAGCTGTCAGGACAGAGCCTGACGTGGGACTCGAACTCATGAACTATGAGATCATGACCAGAGCTGAAGTTGGACACTTAACCGACTGAGCCACTCAGGCGTCCCTCAGTCTTTCCTTTTAAAGGTATTTAAAAACATGTTACCATTCACCCACTCGATTCAACTGTGTATCTACAGATACAATTCTGCAATGGCATGAACTAGCAAAATGTTGAGGTCAATGGTAAAAAGGAAATAAAGTTGTATTTTTTTCTGAATCATTCAGTAAATACAGAAATTAACAAATACACAGCACTGTGCCAGTCAACGTTGATAAATACGGTTAGAGACCTACTCTGAGCTAGTCACCACATAAGACTGCAGAGGGTATGAAGGAAAGAACAGGCAGTTCTTAGCCTAAAAAAGTAACAAACTAAGAGAGAGAGAGAAGGAAAACAAATATAGAGAGGTAAGTAACAAAATATAGAGATAAGTAAGAGATAAGTCTTTCTTATAGAGATAAGATATATATGACCCAATAACCCATATAATGACCCACATAACATAATATGACCCAAATAAGGAGATACTAAGATTCAAAGGCAAGGGATCTTGGTCGCATGCTAATTATGTGTATCAAAAAGAAGGAGATGCCATTTAAGAGGAAACTTGAACAGAAAAATTAGATTTTGATAGCCTGAGATAAGGAGAGGGCACAGTGATAATGAGTGATAATTAGTTCAACAGTAATAATAGCTACCAATTGAACAACTACAATGTGCTAACACATTCTATACATTAACACTCATTATCCTAATAGCCTTGCAATACAGATATGATTTCTATTTTATAGATGATGAAATCAGGGACAAGAATATTAAATAATACATCTAAGATCACATAGACAACAAGCAGAAGAGTCAAAATTCTAGGCCATTTCTGTTTAATGTAAAATCTTGTACTGTTTTCAGTGTAGAATGCTGCATCTAAAAGCAAAATTTGTCAACAGATATTTTCACAATGGGATATCACCACCTAGTGGGATACCATAGTTCTGAGAATAAATCAGAAACAAAGCTCTGTCTCTTTCTTGTTTTATAAAAAATATTTATTTATTTTGAGGGAGAGAGAGTGGGGTATGGGCAGAGAGAGAGGGAGAAAGAAAATTCCAAGCAGACCCTCACAGGGCCTGGCACCAGGCTAGAAATCACAAACCATGAGATCATGACCTGAGCCCAAATCAAGAGTCAGACACTCAACTGACTGAGCCACGCAGGCACCCCTCTTTCTCTCTCTGATCTCCAGATTTCTCATATTTAAAAAAGGGAGAACTGTAAGTACCTATATAGATTTAAGGTGAGGATTATATCAGGTAAGGAATGTGAGCACTTAGCATTGTATCTGGCATTCATTAAAAGTCATAGTTATTTCTTGTTGTCATAATTGTAAATGAAGTCAATGTTCTCTCACAGAATTAGTTTCATTCTTCATTTCAGTTAGTAACTGCCTACCTTCCAACCATTTCATCTTTTTTTTTTTTCTTTCTGGCATTTTATACATAGAGTGAGGATCAAAAGTAAATGATGGATCTGAACTAGGCTGCTATTTTCAGGTTAACTTTTGCAAACTTAAATGAAAGAAGAAATTTGAAACTCACAACTGAAATTTACCTTTAGTGTGCTCAAACAAGCAAGAAATATATAGCCAGTACCCATAGTGTTCAGTGCCATTCTAGATCACTGGCTCTACAGAGAAAAGAGAACATGGCTCCTTCTATCAAGGACTATTTAGTTGGTAAGATAAGACAAGCATGCAAACAACAGGGAGAAGTAATAGGAACTGGGTTATAATTAATGGCTTAATTATGAAACATAAACCAGGAAAATTATAGGAAGTCAGAAGAAGGTGGACTACAAGGGAGAGGCATAGTCCCCTAATGGAATTACACCTCGCATGATGAAAATAAGATTCGATGGACTGCATGGAAGCCCATGTGGATTATGTTTGCCTGAGCTTTATTACCACAGCAATCTACCTATCTTCATTGTGAAATTATTGGAATAAATTATCTCTTACTTCAGAATGGAGCTATACTGAGGAGTTGAGGAAGGGGTTTTGGCTCCAGTTAAATATGACTGGGATCATTACAGAATCAAAAGTGTCGTAGTAATAAGACCCAACAATTCTATAGGTAGGAAAGTTGCTTTTTATATGCGAAAGAGACCTGTAATTAAAATATTACTAATGTTAAAGTGGGTATAATGGCTTATATTGTAAAAGTCCTTTTTCAGTAAAACTAAGCAGTATTCTCTTTTTTTTTTTTTTTTTTTTCAGATTAATACCCAGCAGTGGAATGGCTGGATCATGGTAGGTCAATTTTAAATTTTTTGAGCAACCTCCATACAGTTTTCCATTAATGGCTGCACCAGTTTACATTCCCGCCAATAGTACGTGAGGGTTCCCATTTCTCCATATCCTCTCCAGCATTTGCTATGTCTTGTCTTTTTGATAATAGCCATTCAAACAGATATGAGGTGATATTTCGTTGTGATTTTGATTTGAATTCTCCTGACAATTCGTGATGTTGAAGATCTTTTCATGTGCCTCTTAGCCATCTGTATGTCTGTCTTGGGGAAAATGTCTATCTAGAACCTCTGCCAATTTTTTAATTAGATTGTTTGTTTTTTGCTATTGAGTTGTTTTGAATTCTTTATATATTTTGATTATTAACCCCTGGTTGGATATATGATTTGAAAATATTTTCTCCCATTCAGTAGATTGCCTTTTCATTTTGTAGATGAATTCCTTGGTGGTACAGGAGCTTTTCAGTTTGATATATTTCCACTTGTTTATCTTTGCTTTTGGAGTCAGATCTAAAAATTTAATGTTAAGATTGATGTCAAGGAACTTGTTGTCTATATTTTCTTCTGAGGTTTTTATAGTTTCAAGTCTTATATTCAAGGCTTTAATCCATTTTGAGGTTTTTTTTATGATATAAGATAGTAATCTAGTTTTATTATTTTGCATGTGGCTGTCTGGCTTTCCCAAACCATTAACTGAAAAGATTCTCCTTTTGCATTGTATATTCTTGGCTCCGTCATAAATTAATTGACATATATGTATGGGTTTATTTCTGGGCTCGCTGTTATGTTAGATTGATCTCCATGTCTGTTTTTATGCCAATACCATACTGTTTTGATTACTATATGTATATAGGATAGTTTGAAATCAGGTAACCTAATACCTCCAGCCTTGTCTTTCTCAAGATTGTTTTGTTTATTCAGGATCTTTTGTGGTTCCATACAAATTTTAGAATTAGTTTTTTCTAGTTCTGTAAAAAGGGCCATTGGAATTTTGATAAGGATCACACTGCCTTATAAATTGCTTGGATAGTATGGATATTTTAACTATATTAATTCCTCTAACCCATGAGCACAGAATATCTTTCCATTCATTTGTGTCATCTTCAATTTCTTTCATCAATTTCTTAAAGTTTTCAATGGTATTATAAAAAAAATCAAAAACACTAATTCAAAAAGATATATACACCCGTAATGTTTATCACAATATTGTATACAATAGTCAAGATATGGAAACAACCCAAGTGTCCATTGATGGATGAATGGATAATGAATATGTGACACACACACATACACACACACACACACACACACACACACACACACACACAGTGGCATACTACTCAGCCATAAAGAAGGACATCTTGTCACTATGACAACATTGATGGACCTTAAGTTTATTATGCTAAGTGAAATAAGTCAGACAGAAAAAGACAAATACCATATGATTTCACTTATATGTGGAATCTACATAAACAAAATAAATACAACAAAACACAACTCATAGGTATAGATAATTAGTGGTTATCAGAGAGGAAGGGGGTTGGTGAGTGAGAGAAAAAAGTGAAGGGGGTCAATTATACAGTGTTGGATGGTAATTAGACTTATTGTGGTGATCAATTTGTAGTATATACAAATATTACATTATTATAATTGTATATTTGAAACTAATATAATGCTATATACCGATTCTACCTCAATTTTTTTTTTAAAAAAGTAAAGAAAACACAGAAGGAAATCTTTGTGATCTTGGATTAGGCAATAGCTTCTGAGACATGACACAAATGACACAAGCAACCAAAGAAAATATCAGATAAATTAATCTTTATCAAAATTTTAAACTTTTGTACACTAAAGGAAACCATGCAAACAGTGAAAAAACAACCTGTAAGATGGGAGAAAATATTTGCAAATCTTAATCTGATGAGGACTGAGGATCCAGAATAAATAAAGAACTTGTAATTCAACAATAAAAACATATAACCCAGTTAAAAACCAGAGGATTTGAGTAGACATTTCCCCAAAGAAGAAATACAAACGTTCAATAAGTACATGGAAAGAGGCTCAGCATCAAGACATGTTAGGGAAACACAAATCAAAACCACAATGAGACACCAGCTGACATCCACTGTCACGCTATACTAAAAAAAAGACCAACAATAACAAGTGTTGATAAAACCGTGGACGAATTAGAACCCTCACACATTTCTGGTGATAATGCAAAATGTGCAGCTGCTTGGGAGAAGAGTCTGGCAGCTCCCCAAAGAGTTAAACATAAAGTTACCATGTGACCTACCAATTCTACTCCCGGGTATATAACCAAGAGAATTGAAAAGAAATGTTTACACAAAGACGTGTACATGAATGTTGATAGCAGCATTATTTATGATAGCCAAGAAGCGGGAACAATGAGAATGTCCGTCAACTGATGAATGGATACACAAAATGTGTCATTTCTATACAGTGGAATATTATTCAGCCTCAAAATGGAGTAAATTTATTGATACATGCTACAACATGGATGGACCTTGAAAACATTATGCTAAGTGAAAGAAGCCACACAAAAAAGCACATATTATGGGATTCCATTTGTATGAAATGTCTTGAATAGACAAATCCGGAGAGGTAGGAAGTAGACTGGCATTTGCCAGTGGCTGGAGGAAAAGGTGAGAGGGTAATGATGGGTACAATGTTACTTATTGGGGTGATGAAAATATTCTAGAGTTAGCCCAGTTTTCCAAAGTCCTTGTTCAAATCAATGAATGAATAAATGAAATAAAGAATGACAAATTATTTCTCTTTAAATGTGAGTAGAATATTTTTATATTTTTGTGTTCTCCTACTCACATGTAGTTGCACAGCATTAGAAAATATTATAAGCCACTGAATTGTGTACTTTAAAAGGGCAAAAATGAATTATACCTCAATTTTTAAAAGTACTAAAGCAAGCAAACAAACAAACCCTGAACGGTGGGTGGGAATGAGTAGGAGAACACAAAAACATAAAATTTTCTACTCAAATTTAAAGAGAAATAATTTGTCCTCCTTTATGTCATTTATTCATTCATTGATTTGAACAAGGACTTTGGAAAACTGAGCTATCTACTAAAGCATCATTTAAAAAAATATAACCAGTTGGGGGCGCCTGGGTGGCTCAGTCCCTTGAGCGTCTGACTTCAGCTCTGGTCAAGATCTCGCAGTTCATGAGTTCGAGCCCCACATTGGGCTCTGTGCTGACAGCTCGGAGCCTGGAGCCTGCTTCGGATTCTGTGTCTCCCTCTTTCTCTGCTGCTCCCCTGCTCACATGCTGTCTCTCTCTCAAAAATAAAGATTAAATATATATATAAAACCAGTTGTAGGATAGAAAACAAGATGTATATTTTCCAACTTACTAGGTAAAAATAATGCAGGGAAGTAGATCATAAGGTGTAATAATTGGAGCACAAATTAGCATGTCAATTGACAAAATAATAAGATATGTTCCCAAGTCTGTATGTAAAGACAATGACTCTCAGAAATCAAAACATAATAACAGATGTATAACGAACATGTTAATTGACAAAAAGATATCAGGAAGGTTGAAGGTCCCCATGTAAAGACAATTCTAGGATTAGGTAAAAAATCCAACTATATACAGTCAATAAGAGACATACATAAAACAAAATGATTGAGCAATGTTAGGAGGATGGCTGGGCAAATGCAAACAAAAAGGAAGCATGAGTGATGGCATTTATTTAAATCAAAATAAAATCCAAACCATGAGGCATTGGTGAGTATAGTCCTATTATGCTGATAAAGAGTAAAATCTACAATGAAGATATAAGTGTCATGGGTTTGTATGTGCCTAACTACATATGATCACAAGGTATGGAACAATTGTTTTTAAATATTTTTAAAAGTTGACAGTTCAGCAAAACAAACAGATTACTCTTTGCCTCAATAATTCTAGGGAATGTTATTACATCATTTCAATGAAATGTTATTTAAATAAAAATATCAAGTTACAAAAGGATATATTCAGTGTATGGCAGAGACTGATTAATGGTTCAGCATACTCATTTTCTTTCTTCCTGGCTGCACAGATAAATGATATTTCCCAGCCTCCCTTGCACGTGGATGGACCATGTAGATTGAGTTCTAGCCAATGGAATGTGAATGGAAGTCATCCATGCCACTTCTCCACCTGTCCCTTAACACCTCACCCTCCTCCTCCGCCCCGCACCACATGCAATTGCCCATTCCTCCCCTTCACTCATCTAGCTCTTGTCTTGCAGGAGATGGGGCAGAAGCTAATACAACCGTCGTATTCCTTACTCTGACAAAGATGTCTCTTCACCATGCCAATACGACCACGGTTCACTTCTACCTAAAGCCCATCAGAAACAGTGGTCTGGCCTTTTGAGGCCTTCATGATCTGTCTCCTCTAACTCCACCTCCTGCCTGGTTCTTCTTTTTGTTCTTCTGTAGAAATATCAATACATTGGAAGCTCTGTTGTAAAGGCTACAGAGCCACAAGATGGAAGTAGTCTGGGTCTGTCATCTTGCTGATCAGAAACACATGTTGTACAGATAAGCGAGACCTACACTTCTATGGTGTTTACACCATTATACTGCAGTTGGGTTTTACAGCAGCTTGCATTACTTGAACTTAATACAAAAATCATAATTTGTGGGAGGGGACGGCGGGGGGAGAATTAGTATGTGGTTGTCTATGTTTTCATACATATCATACTTTGTCACAATTATTTGCTCCCATACCCTCTGGGTGTATTTTTAATTATATGCAAATAAAAATTAATTGTGTTTATCTCTGGGTGACAGGATTAGAAAGGAATTCTGTTTTGAGATGTACTCTTATTTTCCATATTTTCTATAAGGGACTTGCTTTGCTTTTATGATCACAAAATATTAAGCTTATTAATTTTTAAATAAGAGAAAAAGCAATCTCCTTTCTCAGAGATCTTAGAAGTGCAGAGACAAGCTCCTTGTACATTAATGACTTGTGAGGAAACGTACATGTCTTAAGAGCTTTTAAGAGCTTACCAATCACGGAAAGGACTAGTCATCCTTTCATTTATTCATCAAACATTTATTGAATACCAATTATTTGTCCAGCACTAGGCCAGGCACTAGAGGTACAATGATATAGTATATTTGCCTTTGCCTTCACAGAGAAGGCCAAGTTTTTACATTCTCCATTCATAATCTATTTTGAGAGATGGTTCTACGAACAAATTGTAGTATGGTAAAATGACTGTAACAGCGTTAGGCTAGTGATAGACTAGAAAAGAGAATAATTGACTCTGTTTTAGTAGTCAGGGGGATTCTCACAAGAGGAGGCTGTTGAGCTGGATTTTGAAGAATAGATGTGTCTGCCAAGTGGATAAGCAGCGAAAGCATTCTAGAAGAGATGCTAACACATGCAGGGAGCATGGCACCTTTGCAGACACCATGTCAATAGCTTGGATGGCAGAGGTGCAGCTCCATAGAGGAGAACTGCGGCAGGAGGTGGAGGTAGAGGAGACAGGTCACTGAGGCTTCGAAAGGCCAGACTATTGTTTGTGATGGGCTTAAAGTAGAAGTGAAATGTGGTCATACTGGCATGGTAGAGACGTCTTTGTCAGAGTAAGAAATGCATTGGTTGTATTAGCTTCTGCCCCATCTCCTGCAAGACAAGAGCTAGATAAGTGGAGGGGAAGAATCAGACCTCTAGGCATTTCCCAGAGAGCCTTCTCAGGCTTTACCTGACTTGATGGTACAGTGTCACCAACCCCTGCACCTTGGGAAACCAAATGGACTCAGTTGGTTCATGGCATATACCAACATTTATTCCCCAACATTTATTTCCCCCATTTCTACCTACCTAGAGAATGCCTAACTGCTCAGGTAGCCCTTCCTGCAAAGTCAGGACAACCTGCAAATGACTGAAGCTGATCTTGAGCTGCTTTTCCCGCACCTGAAATATGAGCCAGTTTTAAAGATATGTCTAGCGCACTGGGCACGTGTTTTACAAAATGTTCGCATGTTTTGAGGGCAGTTAAACATTGGCTTGTTTGCAGCTGTGCACTTTGAACATCCCAATACTGATACTCAGCATTACCACCACGTCTTCTCACCCATTAATGCCAATGCTGTAATGACTTGCCATCTTGCTTCTTTCCCACTCACCATCCAACAGATTAGAGTGCAAATCCCTTTACTCTCTGCACAGCCCACTTAAATCCTGAATATGCAAATTTGAGGGGAAAACAAACAAATTAGTAGTGAACAATAAAGGTGCATTTTGTTGTTACAGTATAGTAACATTTATACATATAGTATTTCTGGCTTTCATTGTGTATTATCATAAAGTCAAGTACGTGCTCCCACGGTTAAAGCTAATCTAGGTAAAAGTATTAGTTTCCTAGGTTGGATATAACAAATCACCACCAATCTGAGGGCTTAAAACAAGAGAAATTTATTTACTCCTCTGTTCTGGAAGCTGAAGTCTAGAATCAAGGTGTTGGCAGGTCAGTACTCCATCTAGAGGCTCTAGGGGACGCTCCCTTCCATGCTTCATAGCTTCTAGTGGCTGCCAGCAGTGCTGGGGGTTCCTTGACTTGTGGCTACATCGCTCCAATCTCTACCTCGGTCTTCACATCACCTTCTCTTCTCTGTGGGTGTTTTAGAAGAACACTTGTCATTGGATTTAGTGCCCACCCAGGAATTCCACGACGATCACATCTCAAGATCCTTAATTTCATTACACGTGCAAAGACTCTTTTTCCAAATAAGGTCACATTCACAGGTTTTGAGAGTAGGATATGGACATACCTCTTAAGGGGGCCACGATTCAACTCACCACGGAGTTCAGAGAGTTAGAACCTAGAAACAGTACATGCAACTAGACACAGTATATGAATCCATTACTGGTTAGTGTACTTCTAAACTCTTTGAGGGCAGGAATTATGTTTTATGCCTCCTATAGCAACGAGGACTTTGCAGATCACATAGTGGAGGTTCAACAAAACCAACGCTTTGCTTTGGGATTCAACAGTAGCGTAGATTGAATTCATTGAAATAGAGGATGCAGATAAACATCCCAACTCCTACGCCTTCTGAGAGTTTAATTTCAGTGCATTCATCTTCTCTCAAAAAGCAGTTCTCCACATGTTAGCAGGAAGTTTTATGTGCATTCAAGAAAGTGCCTTCCATGACCCACTTATTAATTATGTTATATAGAAAAACACTGTTTCACATTGTTCTTTGCTCAGAGTTGTCTTGTGAAATGTGATGACTTTTTCCTAGGGTCACCAGTCTGCTGGTGTGAAGGTCCAAAACTTGCAGGCACTAAAAGAAACTCTTTTCTTGAAAAATAGTTGCAACAGAAATGCACAACTTGATGCAAGAATCCCTCTTACACACACACACACACACACACACACACACACACACACACACACACAGAACTCCTCTCTCTGTTAATGACACTCGTGGTTGATTTATTGATTGCCTGTAACACCACTGGCTTTTCTCAAAGCACTTGTGATCTTCCCAGTTGTAAGTGCCACCCCCAGTGGAAAGTTGCCCCAAACCAGGATGTTTTGATTGCTGTTTGACTTCCCCAACTTGGCTAGTAAGGGCTGAACCTTCTCAGCTTCCCTGGAATAAGCTCCTCAAGCCTTTTCCCTCCAAAGCATCTGTAAACAGTTGAAGGTCATGATTGTTCACTCTGCAAGATCGATATGCCATTAAATTGTGACAAAAAGGACTGCCAGACCATTAAGGCCTCCCTCATACCCTCAGTAATCCTGATAAAGTGATGAGCTGTTTTAACCTCTCTGGCTCCCATTGCTAACTACGTAGAAAACTCCTAACTGCTGAGATAACCCTTTCTGCAAAGTCAGGATGACCCACAAATGACTGACACTGATTTTGAGCTCCTCTGTACATTTTTCTTGCTATTGTGAAGTCACTTTTTTTTTATTTAATCTTTTTTTTCCTCTGTCCACACAGTCTAAAGTCTAGTGTTATTCTCAAAACTATTTTGGCTCGACACTGTTTTGTTCTAGGGTGAACCAGTTTCCTAAAAGCCTCATCATGTAGATGGATAGGCCCATTTCCTAATGTTTGAGAGACAAAAGTAGAAATATTCATGGGGTCTGAAAATGGGACAGGGCTCACTCACCTTAAATACAGGGGATTTGCCTAAATGGGATGGATCCTAGACATGTGATGAACTCATAGTAGTGAATTATGTTGAATTTCTCTCCTATTTTATCAGTCAGCAGTAAAAGATGAGTAGAAAAGGAGAGGGTTTTGATAAAATAAGAAAAAAACACCTCTGTGTACTGAAAATAATTTCAAAGGATGTAAGAATTCTGGAAACTATCTTAAAATTAAATGTAGACCCACCAAGTCCTGCTCAGCATTCCATGATGAACTCATTTATTATTTCAAGAATATAAATTTCGTCTAGCTAACATAAAACCAATTGCTACTACGAACAGATATCCCTTGTATTTGAAAAGCCCAGGAGTGTTTAGCCAAATAAATTTGATCTCACTCTCTTTACTAATGCTGAAGTTATCTGATATCCAAAACACATTTTTACATTTTTGTTTCTAGTTTAGAAGTTCTATACCAGCTATGTTGGCTTTTGTAAGCTAATGCTGTCATAATTCAGTGTTTAGACTTTACACCTAATGTGTACATACACTTACAGGCATACATAAAACATTAGCACTGTCTTTTCTGAACTATTCTAAAAAATAAATATCATCTAGGTTACAAAATTGTATTTGAAAATTCAGTGTCTCACTTTGCTGTCATTTTTAAAGTCTTAAACTCTTTAGAAGATTACTAAATCCAGAAAGACCTCAAGGCTGTTACCCCAAATATGATTAGCAAAATGCACCTCCATTTGAGTTCTCAAGGCTTTCTTGCATCAGCTAACAGGACTTTCTGGGCACAAATAGCTGTTCCTCTACTCCATTTTTCTATTTTGCTGATTTGCAAGCATAAGTTTGCAGAAAAACCTTCAGTTTAGGTCTAGCCCTAAATAGCTCATTATGTCAACAAACATACCTTCAAATGAAAAACCAAACACTTAAAACCAGCAGGACTTACAGGTAGTAAACAGAAAGAAAACAGACTTAATATCTGCTGGACCCATTAGCACTCATCTGCACGTAGTCTTTCTTCAGCATATCAATGGAATAATCTAGGAGGGCGCAGGAACAAGAACAAAGCTTCAGGTCAATGAAATCATTCACTGATCCACCAGCAAAGCAGATAAGTGGCGTATTAGCTCAAAATCTCCTACATGCTGCTTAGACATCATTGCATAGGTTCTGAAATGAGGCAAACAAACCCTATTAAATGGTACCAAAAACTAGAGGATTTTTTTTTCTGCTTCATCTTGTTTGAATTCCCAGAGTAATCCTGAATTTAGATTTTGTGCCTTTGAATTTGCTCTCCAGGTCCTGCGAATATGGATACTGATGACTTAATGAAACAGAAGCTATCCCTCCCTTGACACTTAATCGTGTCAAGACCCATTGATAAATTTCTGGTTCATGTTGCTCATTAACGTCTTAAATCTATATTGTGTGCCTACCAGGTGTCCAATAGTTTGCTAAACTTCTGGGGATACATATGTTTCTTGGATAAGTGTTTCTGTTTTTAAGAGCTTCTGTCATATTATAGTAGAAGAATTAGGGAAATAGGACTTGTAATAGTATGGCCCTTTCCAATATTTCTAATCCTTGGTACTCTTTGCATTTTGACTCAAATGAAGTACTACTGATAACAGAACGAGGTTGCCTCACCATTACAAAACAGAACAAACAGTTGTCCCTGAAGTCCCTCAGTAGAGCGTCTTGCTGGCTGATGATAAACTTCTGCTCTTTTTTTCTGCTTGCTTTGAGTCTGATTTTCCCCCATCAGCAAGTGAGCTACCTGCCCTTTGGTCTAAACCAGCTGTGTTATTCTCAAAACTATTACTCAAAACCATTACTCAAACTATTACTCTCAAAACCATACTGCATTTGGTGCATTTCATAGGGAGGCTTGACTTGGTACATGTTAGGAAGTGAAGAAGTGAATTTATCTATCATTCTCACTCATGCAAGGTGTCATGGAGTTCTGGCCCATTCATTCAAAGGAGCTCTCAATGTCAAGAATCCTTTAACAGGAAAATATTTACTTTTTGAATCCGTCACCTTGCATTCAGATATATTATATGGAGATGAAATTTACTCCACATTAGAAGGAAAGATGAGAGAAAGGAAGGGAGGAAAATGTGAACAGAACAGAGAAAAATATCCTGGCAAAGCTAGAGCGAGCATAGCCACAAAATCCTTCCAAGGGTAGTAGTACAGATTATTTATCTTACCACACTCTCCCCTCCATTGTTTGGAATGGCAAAACTTGAAAATTAAAAACTCTGTATTTACATTCTCCTTGGGAGGTACGGAGGATTCTAATAAATCTGTTTGGCTGACTGCAGGAAATCTGCCTCTTTTGGTTGCATCACACCCAGCTGTTTGCATTAAAGTCCATCCAATTTGATTTTCATTTGTCAAACTGATCCCTTTGATGTCAAAATTACTTTCTCCTTTGCGTTTAGTCCTTAAGAGTTTCCAGCTGCCATTGGCTCTGTAGTTGCACTGAAGTCTTAAGCCAGTCTTGGGTCATATTGTTCTGCTTTGCAGTTGTCTAAACTAAATCTCGGTGACCTCATTCATCTTGATGACCTAACTCAAGACACTTATCCAAGATGTCTTGGGAGCTGCTGTTCTTGAAGATTGTCTTGCATTGTGCTCACCCTCTGGTAACCAGCTTCAGCTGTATCTACTTCTCACTGAGAGCACACTACTCATCCCAACATCTTCTGTTCATTTGGACAAAGAATATGTTCAGTTCCCTTTGGAATCACTGATTGCCACCTGATTTACAATATCTCTTTTTCTCCTTCAGAACAGGTAACCTCTTAGTGTTGAATGAGTCACAAATTGGTTTGGGGATCCTAAGCAGACCACAGAGTGTTGAATCAACATTTAAAGAGCCCTTCAGTGTCACAGTATTGAGTTCTATTCGTTGGGATTCTTTATGGGAGAGATACCTATTGTTATGTTTCCTTTATAGAGGAGGAAACCAGGAGGATAGGTGGAGTGTCAAGATTTTTTTTTTTCTAATAACTATCTAGGCCAGACTTTGCTCTGCAAACTTTTGGCCACACTAAATTCTATCGGTAAAATTCTGTGTGATTTTATCCAATACTTTACCTGTCCGCCTGCCTGTCTGTCTATCTAACTATCTATCTTCCATCTATCTCTTAAATATTTGCTCTCTAAAGGAAATATGAATTCAGGCTCTGTGCTGGCAATGCAGAGCCTGCTTGGGATTCTGTCTCTCCCTCTCTCTCTGCTCCTCCCCCTCTCATTCTCTCTCTCAAAATAAATAAATAAACTTTAAAGGAAATATGAATTACCTACATTCTAATCTCTGTCTCATTAAATTGTTCTCATTGTATCATCAACGTAAAATGTGTTGAGCTGTTTACTTTCTCTGAGAATCAGTTACTTCATTTGTAAGTAGGATCTGATACTTCCAATTTAGAATTGTTATAAGGATTAAATGAAATAATAAGAAAAATATGTATCATCACTCTGACTGGTACCTAGTAGAAATATGAGAAATGACAGTTATTTTCCTCTTCTCCTAGTATGAAGGTGGCACTGGATCAAAAAATTATTAGAAAAAAATAATAAAATTACTGATTCTTCTGGCATGACCCTTTCTGAAATGAGAAATCATCTGTTTGGAGAGCAATTGAGTCTTATTCTGTGAATTTTCTTTAGAAAGTAATTTTCCCCCCAAATCTGATGTATTCGTTTTCTATTGCTGCTGTAACAAATTCCCACACATTTAGTGGCTTAAAACAACACAGATTTATTATCTTGCAGTTCTGGAGATTGAAAGTCCATAATGGTTTGGCAGGGCAGCATTCGTTCTGGGGGTTCTACAGGCAGATATGCTTCCTTGTCTTGTTCAGTGTCTACCAGCTGCCCATTCCTTGTATCGTGGCCTCATTGCTTCCGCCTCTGTGTCAATGGTCACATCTCTTCTCTGACCCTTCTGCCTCCCTTTTTTTCTTATAAGGGCCCTGGTGATTACACTGGGCTCACCCATAATTTCTCCATGTCAGGATCCTTAAATTTAATTACAGCAAAGTCCCCTTTGCCATGTAAAGGAACATGCATACAGGTTCTGGGGATTAGGACGTGGACACCTTTGGGAGAGGCCATTATTGTGCCCACCACACCTAATACAAACTTACAAAATGGTTTGATTTTGAAGGTCTACTCCCTGCCGCTCCTTTGAGTTGAAATCCATTTTTTGTTCACTATTTCTATACCCTTTACTTACCTTATTAGTGTATTTCAAGTTACTGGAATGTGAAAACGTAGATTATCTTTCCAATTTTTTAAGGTAGGAATGCAATAAACAATGGCTTTTTTTGGCACTATATCCCCTCTTTCCTTTCATGTGTGTAGATAATATTTAATTTCTGTACTTATTTTGTGGTCATCTGTTTGTGTCTTACCTGCTCTCGAAATGTAAGCTCCTAGAAAGGAAACCTTGATTATTGTGTCATGTTGTAAAAGAGTTTGCCCAGCCTCATGCATATTCCCAAATAAATTCTCTTTAATACTTATTTACTTCCTTTCCCTGAATTTTTACTGATGGGCATAGTTAGAAAAACAGCAAATTTGAAATAGTTATTTTATTCAGTATTTAATCTGTTATTTTAATATTTTGATATGGCTGACAAGTAGTTCACTACATAAAATGGAGGAACAAGAGATGAACACTCCTTCCAACACCTATCATTCTAATTGTTATATGAGTAGGGTTTATTATATAAATATGAGTAAAGGTAAATATATATAATATATAAATCTCAATGAGATTTACCTTTCTCTTATGCATTGTTGTAAGGATTGTACATTCGAGAAACATGTAGTATAGTCATATGGAGACAGAAAAGCCATTTTTATTTCTGAACTGTGTGTATTTGTGTGCATAATTTTTGAACATTCACTCAAGTGGTAGTAAATTTAAATTTATTGAAAGCAGTGACTGGATTGTCTGGATCTGAAAAAAAAAATTGTTATCTTTGAAGTCAAGGTTTTTTTTTAAAGCTTTATACTAAACTATGATTAGAGGGGCACCAGAGTGGCTCAGTCGGTTGAGCGTCAAACCTCGGCTCAGCTCATAATATCACAGTTGGTGGGATCGATCCCCGCATCGGGCTCTGAGCTGGCCGCACAGAGCCTACTTGGGATTCTCGCTCACTCTGCTCTCTCTGACCCTCCCCCACTCGTGCTTTCTCTTTCCCTCAAAAAATAAAGAAACTTAAAAAAATTAAAATATGGGGGCGCCTGGGTGGCGCAGTCGGTTAAGCGTCCGACTTCAGCCAGGTCACGATCTCGGGGTCTGTGAGTTCGAGCCCCGCGTCGGGCTCTGGGCTGATGGCTCGGAGCCTGGAGCCTGTTTCCGATTCTGTGTCTCCCTCTCTCTCTGCCCCTCCCCCGTTCATGCTCTGTCTCTCTCTGTCCCAAAAATAAATAAATGTTGAAAAAAAAAAATTTAAAAAAAAAATTAAAATATGATTAGATATAGGCTGTAAATCTGGTGGGTGTTTTGTCCTGATGGGTTTTCATGGGTACCTTCTGCACTTCAGGACAATGAGTTTATAGAGGCACCCACATTCCATTTCTGCTAGTGTGCTTCATCTCTCAGTACTTGGATTCTGAAATTAATCCAAGTGGTCAATTAACTTTCCCTGGTATTCATGAGATTCCTTCTTTTGCAGCCTGGGTAGCTAGCCTAAGTATACTGATGGGCTCCTTCAGCCTAAAACTGGTTTTCCAAAGTTGTTCTCAGAACCTGGAAGTTGTGTGACAGCGAAGGTGGTGCCTCGCACGGATCAGTGTGTTTTCTCCTCCATCATTTCCCACTTGTTCTAAACTCTACTGCAATTGGAGTTCCCGCAGATTGGAAAAGTTAACACAAGAGTACCATTATTGCTAAAAGTTCAAAAGCCATCAATCTACACTAAGTTTAAAACTGGCTTCATACAGTAGTGACAAACTATTTTACAATATCGAGATACCAATCTGCCTTCTTCCCTTCCTCCCTTCCTTCAATTTCTTTCCTTCTTTATTTCCTTTAAGTTGTATTCTTCCTTTTCTTTCTCCCTTCCTTCTCTTTCTTTTCTGTTTGCATTTCTTTTTTTTCTTTCTTCCTGTCTTCTTTCCTTCTTTTTTTCTGTTTCTTTCTTTCTTTCTTTCTTTCTTTCTTTCTTTCTTTCTTTCTTTCTTTCTTTCTTTCTTTCTTTCTTTGTAATAGGACAAGGATGTATGAAACAATGATATTTACCTTTCTCTTATGCATAAATATGATTATAGATTCTGATTCCTTGTTCCTTATGTGATGGTATGCACAAATATCTAGAAACATCTACGAAGTCATGCGACTGATTTTTTGACAGCCACACCAGACCTTAAACATTGAAATGATTGTATTTCTTCCAAGTAGCCGTCATAGGATCATATGTATTTATTTAGAAAGTGCTCCATTATTTAAAGTATTTTGAAACTCTTTTAAATTTTTATTTAATGTTTATACATTTTTAAGAGACAGAGACAGAGTGCAAGCTGGGGTGGGGCAGAGAGAGAGAGAGAGGAAGACACAGAATCCGAAGCAGGCTCCAGGCTCTGAGCTGTCAGCACAGAACCTGACACGGGGCTCGGACTCATGAACCATGAGATCATGACCTGAGCTGAAATCAGACACGTAGCCACCCACGCGCCCCTTGAAATTCTTTTAAACCTTCCTTCTGTGATGTTTCATAGTGTCTTACTACATTTTAACCACCCTCGATTTGACTCAAAATGCATTCCTTGGATTAGTCATTTATCTCATTTATCAGACTTGGCTCCAATATCTTTTACTTGTATTAAAATGACAACTCCAAGGATGAATGTTTACTTACACAAAGGACAGTCAAAAGAATGCACCCACTTAAAGACCAAAAGCCTTTAAACTTTTACCCAGTAACTTATAATAGCTAGCATATTGAACAAAAATACATGAGTGCTGTCTAACTCAATATGATAGCTAAAATTAAGAAATTAATTTTATTGGCAAATATATATGATAAAACTTTAAGTACAAAACAATGCATTAGGACACATAGGACACACACACACACACACACACACACACACACACACAACATACTCCTGCACACATTTATATACAATAAATTACTTTCCAATATTTAGAATGTTTACTTCTGACTGATCCAATTATGGATGGTTTTAATTTTCTTCTTCTTTCTCTAATTTCTAGAGTAGATACAATTATTTTTGTGATCAAGGGGAAACAAACAATTTGAATTCCTAAGTGTATTTCTAAATACAAATGTAAAAAATGCTGTGAATAATGACACCCTCACTAAAATAAACACATAACCTTTAAGGGTTCACAAGTATTTGAATGTGTTTGGATTCTGTTTGTTTAGAAAAAGTCACATTAATTTAAGGTACAATTATACACATTTCGGATACACACTTGTAAATGCAACACCAACTTTTCCTGTTACAACTGAAACACATCAGAGGCCTGGATAATGCCTGCTGACCTCCTCTAAAAATCACTTCTATTGAATCAGGTCTGAGCATCCTAGAGCCCTGGATCCAGTAGGTGCCTAACTACTGTGGTCAGGAGCTCTAGCTTCTGAGGGTAGCTTGGCCAGGACAAACTCTGGATCACACTGTGAAAAGCAAGAGCTTACATGTTCTGGGCCCACTCCGAAATAAGCTTAAGATCTCCTTCATCTCTAAAATTCAGTGAATCCTTTTACTTACTGCTTTGATAATAAATAATTACTAGATAGATTGTTGTTCCATTAGTAATGCTACCCACAGCAAACAAAATTCACCAGAGGCAACAAAAAGGGGATTTGATGTATCATCTCTTAAATCATACCAGAATTTCCGCTAGATTAGTTTGGCAGCAGGTGTAGGATCTCAGAAACAATGAGGTTTAATCATGCCATCTCTAAAAGCTAAGTGACTGCATTTTTCCCTTTTCCAAAGACAAGGGTGGCCTTTCTTTCTAGGCTAGAGTAGAAGTCTCTTCATTCTCCTACTTGAGTGTTGGCCTAATCATACTCTGTATGACTTGAGGAATCCGGAAAACATAACACGGCCAAAAATAGTAATGTGGTAGTGAATCTTCAGTTATCATAACTTTCTTTTCATTTTTCTTTTTTAATGTTCTGTATTCAGTTCTGTATTATTTAGAGTCATGCTAGATGCTATTATAAACAAATCGCAAACTTTATTTTTATTTTATTTTTACAAATCACAAACTTTAAATGGATGTACACACTAATTTTTTTTTTCCTTATCACAGTCTGACAGGTAGCTTCTTCCTCATCATGATTCAACATCTAGGATCCTTCTGTCTCTGGCTGTCCTGAGCCTTAACAGCTTGAAGTTCTCAATTTCCAGGGGGCAGGGAGAAAGAGCCCATGTTCTTGAAAGCAGGGGCTGTGAGACACAGAGCACTCCCCACGCTGATTGGCAGGAATTGATCACATGGCCACCTGGATGCTAGTGGTGCTGGGAAATGTGTTCCTGCTTGCACAGCTGCTTCCCAGTGACAACAACCCCAGTGAGGGGGTGAATTTTGGTGTAGAACCCCACATCACTGCCCCATTTCCTTGGCCTTCTTGCTGTAAAAATTATTTTAAAATATATGAATATGTAAAATCATCCAAGATATAACATTTATTCATATATGCATTGATTTTCTCATTCAACAGATATTTACTTGACTGGTCTACCATGGGTATGGCCCTAAAAGACAGTCCTGGTACGGCCAAGAGCTCACAGTCTAGTTGTAGCTAAAAATAATAAATAAATAAGCAGGCAAATAATCACATCTTAAGGAAGCAAACAGGGTGCTATGCTACTGAATAGCTGGTGGCTGGTCAGAGGCCTGCTTTGATCGAATAATCAGAGAAATCTACTTAGAAGACAAACATTTGATCCTAGACGTGAGGCATAAGAAGGAACTAACTACACGGCGAGCACAGAGGTGGGAACAGCAATACAAAGACCATTTGGTAGAAGAGAGTTCAGAGGGTTTTAACTGTGTAATTTTTCTAAAGATTAGATTTCTATTTTTAAAATAATCGGAACTATCCCCTTGCATATTATATATAAACTACAGGGATAGAGACGCCTTGGTGGTTTAGTTGGTTGAGCTCCTCACTTTTGATTTCTGCTCAGGTCATGATCCCAGGGTTGTGGGATTGATGCCCCATGTTGGGCTCTGCACTGAGCATGGATCCTGCTTGAGATTTTCTCTCTCTCTCTCTCTCTCTCTCTCTCTCTCTCTCTCTCTCTCTCACACACACACACACACACACATACACCCTCGCCCCTCCCCCACTTGCATGCTCTTCTCTCTATAAAATAATTTAAAAAATTATTAAACTGCAGGGATAAAGGGAATATTTACAATGGAAATATCTAGCAGGCAATACCTTGGCTAGATGATCAAACTTCCCATCACCTGTAATGGAAAAAATTCATAGTCTCTGCCCCTGCCAGGATGGACCAGAGGCATACCGTCAACTCTAGTGTTCTTGCAAGAATAAAAATGAAAACTTTTAATCTGAAGCTAATCAGGAGAGAGCAATCAGACAAATCTAAACTGAGAGATGCTCCACAGCACCACGGACCAAGACTCTTCAAAATCACAGTAAAGAAAACATGACCGCTGAATTCAGTGCACAAACCTAGATTTGATCATGAAGAAAATGTACACATAAACACCAACAAAAAACAATAGCTAGGAATGATTTTATGGAGACAACTGTGAAAGTTTGAATATGATTGTCTATTAAATAATAGTAAACGTATAGATGTTAAATTTCCTGAGTGTGATAATGGTATTAGGGTTAGACAGGATGTCCATGTGTGAGGAAATACACAATGAAGGTTCAATGTGACATGTGAACCTAGGTGATGGGTGCATGGATTTTCTTTGTATTATTCTTTCGATTTTTCTTTAAGTTTAATTTTTTTTTCCAAAATAAGTTAGGGGAAATAGTTAGATTCACGCAGTTTAGAAGTTACTCAAGGTTCTGTGTGGGGACTAAACTGTGAGTGGCAAGTAGGGATGTAGAAGAGCCCAGGGGGGCGTTGGGTGGGAGTGGGGGGCATGGCAGCCGGCCAGGAGAGAAACTCTACTGGCTTTCCCTTTGGCTATTTCAGTGGACATTAAGAGGAGGTGGAGGTAGAACAGAGGGATTGAAATATATTTTGGAAGTGCAATCAACAGCCTTTTCATGGATTGGTTGTGAGGAAATGAAAGTGAAAATAAAATAATAATGGGCATGATGTAGTTCACGGAATGCACGCTAAGGGTGAATCTCAAATTTCACTGCCGTATTTAAAGGCTGAAGCCAAGAGAAAAATACAATCCACACACACAAGAGTTACAATGTCCAGAGGATACAGACACACCAACTGTGTCAGAAAAAGCCAAACCGTTCTTGGTGTTGAGTCTGCTTTGGCTCTGGGTTCTCATAACAAAGGTAACTGCGCTGTGAATCTCCTCCCTCCTTAAGTTCCTGCGCTGCCAGTGACCACACAACCAACAGCTTCAAAGACTCAACTGGGCTTCTCCAGGAGACTTACTGTCAATGCACGCCTTCAAAATCCCTGTCGAAAGAAACCCACTAGGCCTGAAACTCGAAGCTCCGTGCAATTTGGAAAGAATAAGCAGTTTTGTTCAGTTCAGGCCGACGTGCTACTTGGTGTTTTATGCAAGAGCTGCTATTGCAGTCACATTGAGGAGAAGATTCTACGTGAATGGTAAATTATAAGAAATGCCCACACTTCCTATTTCCTATAGCTATTTTAGTTGGTGGCGGTTACGATTTACTACGCAACACTCAAAATACAAATGGTGCGATGTTAAAGGATATATAAGTGACAGATTTGCAACCTCAAAGCGTGACTTCAAAATATTGGTGCCGGAAAGATTTCCAGTTCCGGAAGGCGGTTGAGACACACCATGCAAAGGCCCCCGCAGGTGAGGGCGACAACGTGAGAGGAGAGGGACGGGCCCACTGGATGTTGAAGTGACGCTGTGCACAGCAGCGGGGAGGCGCCGCCAGCAGGCAGATGGAGGGGGCCTTTGGTGCCAATCGCACGATGAGATGGCACAGACAGTGAGGAAATACTGCTAAGCAGGGAAACTGAGAGCATAAGGACGGGAGGAGAAAATCAAGAAGGAAAGCCAAGAACTTCAGGAAAATGAAGAGGCAGGGTTATGTGAGGAGAATGTGCGGGCATTCTCCGTTTGCCCCTCCAGCGCCCCTCCAGGCTCCTCTGTCTTGGTCTTTGGCCGGGCGGGAGGCTGGATTCTGAGGATTGTGCTGTGGGGGGCTCCTGTGCCCTCTGCACCTGGTTGGTGTCACCCACGGGAGCCACACTGAGGAAATCTGAAGCAAGTGTAGGGAGAGGTTTCTTTCTTCCCTAGCTCCTTACCTGTTGGGCCTCAGTACTGACTGAGTACTGACTGGCCCATTGCCCTTGCCCTCCAGGCCTGGGGTGGGTCATGGCTTCCCACTCTTGCTAACCCAAGACATCATCCCTTACTTGTTTCCCTCAACCCTTGCTCACACCTTATAAGTATTCAGTCACTAAATTCTCAGGAAAATGCCTGGGATCTTGACCCACACAGGGGGTCAGCTTCAAGGAGATTGATTAAGGACATAATGAGAACCACACTGCTGAGTTTATCCAATGAATAGTCCAGCTCTGAAGCAGGAAACGTAAATGGTGCCTCCATATTCCTAAAACAGGAAGATGATGGATTCCTTAATCTTTCTGCACCTGCATTATTTTTCAGTCCTTAAGACATTCTTATTCTTTCTAACCAATGTCTCTGGTGTTTGTGCCTTGAACCTAATCCTTGCCCACCCCAGGTCTTTGCATTCAGATGGTCAAGAGCCTAGAGCTCTACTCAGTTCAGAACAATGAGGAAATCAGCTTGAAGGAACTTCATTTCAGTACAGTTGTCTTTATCTGGGTGGACACCACAACCTAGGAGGTACCTGTACTTCAGAATTCAACTTCAAACCTTCCTAATCTATACATCCATTCAGACTCCTCTTTGGCCCACCTACACTGGTTTTTGCATTAATAGCAAAGAGGGAGAATTGTCTAGAGAAATGCACACATTTCAAATATCTAGGAGGATGCAATATGTGTTATAGGCATCACGAGTACAAGAATGCAAACTGAGATTTATACACAAAAGGAAGGAGATGTGCTTTATTCCAGATCACTAGAATTAGCTGAACTGAATTCTAGTCTCTAAGTTTACAATAATTAGAAGGTTTTGAAAAGTTGCTTATTTGTACAATGGTCATGTAAAATTAAACACGCAGACACAAACACACAAAGAGATACCTACCTCCCTCTCTGCCCTCCTTCACCTCCACCCATATAAGCTTTCCGCATCGTCGATGGAGTGCTTATGATTGTCCCCTTTAGAGGGACACTAATGCACAGAGAACATCAGTGGAGTGCAGAAAATGGGAAGAATCTTAGCTACGATACCTAAAATTAGAAGTTGCTCTTGAAAATCTGTCCCAGAAATAAAAGTAATCAGAGAACTGTACTTGATTGAATTCAAGTGACACTGTTTTAAGCACAAACGGCAGAAGTGAGGGACATTGGTACCTCTTAGACACAATAGCAATGGCCCAGAATGGTTTGTTATTAAAACTACTCAAAATTCCTTTTAAAGGAAAGAAGTGCTTTTCTTCTCTCCCCCTCTTCTAGGAGCTATCCTTCTCCATCTGATATAAATTATGGTTCAAGTTTCATGAAACAAGGCTCTGGAAAGATATCTTTTACTCTGCCTGCACTGACATTACAAGTTTGCATCAACTACAATGAGAATAGCTGTTACAGAAAATCAGAATTACATCATACAAAGGAAAGTTTGGAAGAAGGAAATGGAAGACCAGAGCTATAGAATAACATGAGGCTCATTCATGTCACTTATTCAATATGGAAATATTGTTGGTGTGATAAGAAGAAGAACACGAATAAATGAATCCCGAGCAAGGAAAAGAAACTTGAAGGTTAGGAAGAAAAGGCTTGTTGTATGAACAGCATTACAGAAAAGATGGGGTTTAATCCTACCATCTCTAAAAGCTAAGTGACTAAATTTTAACCTTAACCAAAGTCAAGGGTAGCCCCTCTTTTAAAATTCTCTTCAAGGTCATCTACCTGAGTGTTTCTGTGCCTGCTTCTACTCTGAAAAGCAAGGTTCCAAGGTTTAAAAAAAAAAAAAACAGATGATGCACAGAAAATTAAATAAAATAATTTAAGACATTAAATAAATAATTTCTGAGGCGAATATACCAAGAACTGGAGGCCAAGACAACTTCCACTGGAAAAAAGAAATTCACTCATAATGAAGAAGATATTATGGACGCCTATTTTAGTTGTTTTTAGAAATTACAGCTGCCCTCCATAGAGCAAAATCTGGAACATTTGAAGACAGGAAACACAAAACTTTTAAGTAAAAACGTGGACCAATCTGTGATGGACAAAACATAGTCTAATATAACTGGTCCACTCGGGGAAAATAAGACGAGGATAATCAGATAAACACAGGCTTTTAGAATTACTTTCATAGAGGAAGATGCCAGAGCATTCATCTTGAAAAAAAACATATGTATAAAATACTAAGAATTGCCTCACCTTACCAATAATAGGGAAAGTCTACTTCATAAAAATAATCATTTTCTACCACTTTTGAAAAGCCAATTTGATTAAAATGTCTAAATGACTCTAGGAAAACCATGGGCATATTTTACCTGGACTTTATGAGAAGGCTTTTGATACCATGCTATACACAGGGGTAATCTGTCAAATAATTTTTAACCTTGAGAGACAAGCATAGGCCTTGGCTGGATCAGTACTGCCCTGTAAGCTGCTTCGGAAGTGGGAGCCAGTAAAGTGCCACAGCAATCCATTTGAGGAACAATTTGTTTCTCTCAATGTATTAATGAGGTAGGGGGGAAAAAAGGAAAAGAAAGAAAAATAACAGGCAGTAAAGTCATCCCATTTGCAGATGATGAAATATGGAAAGACCATGTTAAGGACAGAAAGCCACATCGTTTCTCTTAGTGGGGAGAGCCGCCATCTTGGGTGGCATTTTTCAGTCATGCTGCACAATGCTTGAGGGCTTTTCAGTTCCTTTGGACGGATTTGCTTTTTCTTTAATAATACATCGGGTTTGTATAATGCTTTTCTTCCTAAGAGCACGAAGTACTTTCCTTGGATTTTATGTTATTTATCTTACTCAAAACTTGTGAGTTTTTAAAGGCCAAGTAAAGTTGCCTATTTTACAGCAGGAAAGAGAAGCTCACAAAGGCCAGCTGGTACACCCGTGGTCGCAGGGACCATGCTGTCCCTATTTCACCACTGATCCTCACCAGTGGAGAAGATGACTGGCCATGAGGGAGGTTAAAGACCCTATTATTAGGTATTCTAGCACACCAGTGGTATTCAGTGCTTCTCTTACTTCTTACCCTAGGCCAAGAATTGGCAAACCGTGCCCATGGGCCGAATGTGGACTGCTGCTTTTGTTTTTTGTTTTTTGTTTTTGTATGGCCCATGCGTTTAAAATGATTTTTTAAATTTTTAAGTGGTTGGGAAAAAATCGAAGGATAATATTTCGTGACATGTAAAAAAACTATATAAAATTCAAGTTTCAGTGTGCCATAAGTAAAGTTTTATTGGAACACAACCCTGCCCATCCATTCACTTATTGTCTCTGGTGCTCCAAAGCAGATGGCCGTCATTGTGACAGACACCAGATGGCCCACAACGGCAGAAGTATTTATTGTTTGGCCCTATACGGGAATCGTTTGCCAATCCAGTGGATTTCCTTCCTTCCTTCCTTTTCCCTCCTTTTTTTTTTTTTTTTTTTTTCCTTTAGCAATTGAACCTTTCCTTCAAAACATTTTTACTAAGGAACTGGAATTCTCCCTTCAATTAAAAAAAAATTAGAAAGAGAACAGGGGTGGGGTCAGAGAGAGAGCAAGAGAAAGAGAGAGAATCTCAGCAGGCTCCACATTTAGCACACAGCCCATCGCAGGGCTCAATCCCACAACCCAGGGATCATGACCTGAGTCAAAATCAAGAGTCGACACTCAACCAGCTGAGCCACCCAGGCGTCCCTAGAACCCCCCCTTCAAGATCCTCCTGCCATACACTGCTCCCCAAGGTGGAGCCAGAAGTTTAGTTTCAAAATGAGGAGGCCAGGAGTCAGGCTGGATTCCCCCTTCCTCTTACACCAAACGAAATAGATGAGTGAGAATGAGTAGGAGCTGGTACCATCTCCCTACTTAGAGCAGGAGAATTGCTTCCCCAGATACCTCCTTCCCTATTTGGTCGTAAGTCCTTCATGACATAAGCATGTCCAAGTCCTCTTTCCACTCTCACCTCCTGACTCTTAATAGGAATAAATAAATATTAACTTAATAAGTGTTAGTGGATTGGGGTGCCTGGGTGGCTCAGTCGGTTAAGCATCCAACTTCAGCTCAGGTCATGATTTCGTGGTCCTTGGGATCGAGCCCCACATCAGGCTCTGTGCTGATGGCTCAGAGCCTGGAGCCTGCTTCGGATTCTGTGTCTCCCTCCTTCTTTGCCCCTCCCCTGGTCATGCGCTGTCTCTCTTTCAAAAAATAAATAAACATTTAAAAAGTTTTTTAAAAAGTGTTCATGGATTAAGAGAACGAGTGACCTACAACCTATGTCCAATCAACATCTAAGACAAAAACAGAAGATCCATACTTTCTGCCTCTTGTCCCATTTTCTATTTATTGAAATGTCATCTTTGTCCTTTTGCATAGACCCCTGAACTCCCAGAGACTAATGAAAAAGAGTAAACACAGCATTTTACCCCCTGAAATAGAAAACAAATAAACAAACAGGTAAATAGTTTTTTCCAGTGGCAGGAATGATACATGTGGTCCAAAGAGGAGTTGGCAATATTTAGAAGCATTAGTAAATGAATTCTCATTAATCAACACTGGGTAGTTCTACAATGACTGAGAAAAGAGAAAAAAAATTAAAAAATAAGCTGGGAATAATTCTGTTTTCTGAGGAAAAATTGCACCATTTTCAAACCTACCCAGTAATCATGCCCTTGTATAAATAAAGTTGGTGATTTGTTTTTTTCAGGTATAGTTGCTCATCCAGCAATAGTTCAACAGAACCAGACATATTTTGTCCACTGAATGTTACCATGTTCTATATAAAAAAAAAAAAAAAAGAAAAACAGAAAAAAGAAAAGAAAAAAGAAAAAACAAAGCCCTTATATTGGTCTCCATAACTCAGGGGGAAGTGTTAGGATACATCAACATAAACCTTGCTCCTGTGTCCACCTGTCTGCTAATGATCATTTGCACATTTAGTGTCAACCAAACCCAGAAGGCAAACGTGCTGATGGAGGTGAGAAGCAGTCCTCTGCTCAGTGTAGCTGAATTTCGCATGGATTAGTGGATCCATGAGATATAAAATGAACAAGAATTGATCCTATACTTTATGATGATGGCTTTGCTGCTGCAGCAAAGAAGATAAATGGTGACTTCAGACTATGATTAACCCCAGACGAACCGTTTCAGTCAGCGCCCAGGCAAGCAAAGAAAGCCTGCTCACATGGAAATGTGAGGAGACCATCTGCAGAGTAGGAAGGGGCTCTTTAGAGAGCGGCATTAAAGGGTCCTCCAGGGGATGCTGAGGCACCCAGAGACTAGCCACGAGAGAAGCTGTTACCACCCCAAGACTTGAAGAGGCAGGGAATGAGGATTCTGGTGAAATCTGGAGCCATAGAGAAAAGCCAGCTCACAAGAATGATAGTTGAGGGATGGGGGTGCTGCCAGAACCACAGCATAAATCAGGGAGAAAGTGGTGAGGAAAAATTCTTATCTTCTCCCTTCTCCTGCCCTTTGATCTCCTGCCAGGACTTTCCATTGGCTATTTCCAACCAAAAGGCAGAGGTCAAGGGAGTCTGACAGATGCAGTTAGTAGTGGTCATGAAGGTCTTCCCTGTCTCCATAGCCAAGGCAAATATCGATGCAGAGAAGATGGAGAGCAAATGGAGAGGAGAGGGTGGGATAATGGGAAATCGCCAGTAGGTAAGCCACAGTACGGACCAATTGTCCATGTCCCTCCTGCCTCCTATATCCACCAACCATATACTTCTAACTCTCTTCTGCTTCTATCCTCCCCAGGTGTAAGAAAACAAATTAATAAGCAATTGGATTTGCTGAGCCATCACACAAGTGCAGGAGAATGATTGGCCAACTATAAGAAACCTACTTGCTTGAAATGTTGGAACCATCTCTTTTTAATATATTTTTAAGTTTATTTATTAGTTTTGAGAGAGAGTGAGAGAGAGAGCAAGAGAGCAAGCATGTGTGAGCAGTGGAGGGGCACAGAGAGAAGGAGAGAGAATCCCAAGCAAGCTCTGCACTGTCAGTGAGGAGCCGGATGTGGGGTTCGAACTGACAAACCGTGAGATCATGACCACAGCTGAAATCAAGAGTCAGACACTTAACCAACTGAGCCACCAAAGCACCCCGGAAACATCTCTTTGTAATTGTCTCTAGGGTGCCTCAAGGAAGTCTCTTGGGTAATAGTAACAATATTTTAAATCTTTTATAATTTTGCTGGCATTTAGAAATCTTAAATAATTGAATTTCCTATAATATGTAACACTGTATTCTGGATCCCCTTCTTAGTAGGTCCCTTTGTGACGGCTAAGCCCATGGGTGAGATGGGTTCACTTCACTAGTAAGCCTCGGAGTTATAGGTGTTGAACATTGTGCAAAGTAGGAAAGTATAGGGCTGGACTTGCAAACAGAACCCATGGGCTTGATCCTTCACTTTAGTACTTGATTGATCTTGAGCTCGTGCAAGGCTCTTACCCCTCCCTAAGCTTCAGATTCATCATTTGTAAAGTGATGGAGTTGAACTGCATAAATCCTGAAGGTACCTTTTAGCTCTGAGATGCTGTGACTACTTATACTCAAGCAACTGAAAGTGTTGCATTGCAGAAAGAATACATTACAGACTTAATAGTCCTGGTGTGGCACACGGAGGGAGAGATCCAATACGGAGAATCAATACACAGGAACATAGAACAGGAGATGGAAAGTGCAGAGAGCAGTCAATCAAGGGCTAATGCATGGAAGACTTCTTGGCCAAGGCCAAAGACTAAAAGAAAAATGAGGAATCAGAGGGAGAGCTAGGGGATGGGACCAAAATAAGGCTCTTTTTTGGAAAAGCTGCTCATGGACGCAAGAGCTAATTTGAGAATCATGCCAACTCTTAGTTTTTCTTGTTTGGAATGTTTACAGGTTTGTCTGTTACCGTTAGCTGTTAACTAGAACTTGGAATATTGCTTGCTAGGCCCTGAGTATAGTTACGATACTCAATATCTAAGTAAAACAGATTTGGTCCATCGAGAGGCCCAGTCATGGCCAAGAATTCTGAACCATGTTGTGTAAACATAGTTGTGTGCTTGGTTTGGGTGTAGTTTCTCCTGCATTCCCCTGCAGCAGCTACAGGGACTATTAATAGGAATTATGTACTAGGGAAAGGCCTACTGAATTTGCTAATAAACTGTGTATGTGTGATTATCAAAAATAATACTCTCTACTGTCGATGCTATTGTGTATTGCATACTGTCACGATGGCATTGGACAATATAGTGTAAAGGATTTTTTACTATGATTATCCAAATAATTTATTCTGTTTCCATAATCAGGAACCTCTCCAACCAGTTACAATAGGATAAACCTAAGGAAGGATATCATTTGTTCAGACCATCTGCTGACAGTCTGTCCTTATGCATACAGCTAAAAACATTTTCCTCTCTCTATCAGGTGGCACAACCCATGTGAACACTCGGGCCCAGGCTGGTGACTGAGTTCTCTAGCCTGACGCATAGGGAGCCATCGGCAGCTGAGGAAGGCACGGGTTAATAGCAGGCTTGGATAATAACCTTTGACATTTCTCTTCTCCTGGCCACTGCCCCTTTAATAAACTTCTGCACTAGGAACAAGATTGCTATATACTCTGTTTCTTCACCCACACTGCAAACGAAGATACTAGTCAGTCCGTGAAAGGGGAATACATAAGCAGCTAGTATTTTCATGGCTGAACAGAAAACCAGAGAGGACAGTAGCTAGATCACAGAAATCACTGCTAGAGAATGCAGTTTAACCCGGAGCCCTCTGCCTTCCACAGGCCATCCCCTAAGAGTATGACCTTGGGTTGTTATTGCAGATACATCAATGCCCAACTCTTTCCTGAGGCTTCCCCATGCTTCATGAAGGGCCATTCAAATTCCTCTGAAGATGAGTCGGTAAACATTGCTTAAGTCCAGCCTTTTTTCCTCAGTGGTGATTTTTCCTCCCTCTGAGTTGGTTCATTGAGAAACCAGGTCAGAAACAGCACGCAAACCTCATAATACTCTTTGTTATAAGATGTACATGATATTGTTTTATTTAGTTCTGAATTCTTTGCCCAGGGCTGAAAGTAGCTTCTGGATAATTTACTTTTCCAGATGACTCAGATTCATTATAACACCGGCTTGGCCTTAAACCTGAGCTGGTTCTGATTTGAACTTGGAATTGTGGCTTTTCAATTCATGACCTCAGGAGCAGACATTACTTACAAAAACCCACTATAAGGTTTTATTTTGCTTTGTTTTGTTTCAGAGGCTAAGCATCAGCTTTTACCTACCAGATTTCCAAACTTTTCTGGAGATCCCAGGTAATAAAACAATCTCTATCTCTGAATGAGCTCAGGGAAATTTTGCTTTTTAAAAAATTGGAGTAAAATCTCTCTCCCTTTCCCTTTTGGGAGCATAAGGGAAGTCTTCTGATAGGGACTATCTTGAGCAATCAGCTGTGTAGCTGGTATTCAAAGTATCGATAAGCTGATAATGAAAGCAGCTTTATTCATTTATATTTATATTTTATACATATTTCTCTGGAGCTTTTGTTCTGAGTTTATGGAAGGCCTAATACTATCTGTGTGAAATATGTGGATAAAGATTAGGATGAGGGGGAAGGGAGGGAGGAAGGGAGGGTGAGAGAGAGAGGGAGAGGGAGAGAGAGAATGAAATTTCCCACCAGTCTAAACCCTTCTTGAAATTTTTCCATATAAGTCTTTATTTCTTTTTCTTCCTCTTCCTTCTGCTACTCACTCCAATATTGCAGCCTGTCAAAATTGTTTCCTTCTTTCCTGACCTTGCCCAAAGGCCCTTTCCTTCCTAAATTCTTTCTCAGTACTGCCCTCTTACTTAGAAAAGGATTCCTTCTCTTCCTAAAACCCCCATAGAACTTGATTTTTACCTTTGTAACAAAACCTACTGTATTCTGTTTTTGTAGTGTTTATTTGTGTCTTGTTTTGTCTCAACCATAGGCTGCAAGTTCCCTGGGAGCAGATATGTATAATTCATCTATTTTATCCACTGAACACTTAGCGGAGGGTCTGGTCCACAGTAGAAGCCGAATGTCTATTTGTTCAAAGAATCAGAGGAAATTTTGATAACCCCAATCTGTGTTTCCCTGCAGGGAAATCTGCCAACTGAACCTTCTCCTAATCTTCCCTTATCCAATCAGTTGGCAACTTTCAGTCTTCTTTCCTAATGTTTCTTCAATCCCTGGTCCTTCCTCTGCCACTGCCCCAGTTTAAGCTTTCAATTTGATTCTCCTGGAATAGCTTTCTGCCTCTGGTCTCTTTTTACTCCTCACCTTGCCCTCTACCCCTGTCCTTCGATCCACCACATGAGCTCTTCTTCATGTACAGTCTTCTGTGTAAAATAAAAAAAGCAGTGAGCAAATACACACAAAGTCAATAGCCAGTGTTGTTCGTTGCCCACCATGTTACAAACTCTTCCAACATATGGCAGCATTATCTCCCAGGAGCGGCTGACATAAAACCTATACACTAGGCTAACTGGACTTTTATTGGTTCTGGAAGATTCCTAATCCCTTCTATCCACATTCTTTTGCTCATGCTGTTCAGTCTACCTAGAATGACCACACCTCCAACTGCCACTTGCAGCCATGGTCATTTTACTTGCCTTTTTAGCCCTAGCTCGAAGATGTAGTCTTCCACTAACCCTTTTCTTATTTTTTGTCTCCACTCCTAGCTGACCTGACTTCTCCTTTGTTGGGCATTTCTCTGTCTCCCCATCATTTGAATTGTCTTCTCACCAGGAATCATGCTGGATTCATCTTGGTGTTGCCTACAGCACCTGGCAGAATGCCTGGCCCACAGTAAATTTCAATAAATACTTGTTTGAATGGAGTCCCTTAGAATTCACTGATACTTATCCATAAAAAGCAAAAGACTCTGGGGCGCCTGGGTGGCGCAGTCGGTTAAGCGTCCGACTTCAGCCAGGTCACGATCTCGCGGTCGTGAGTTCGAGCCCCGCGTCAGGCTCTGGGAGCCTGGAGCCTGTTTCCGATTCTGTGTCTCCCTCTCTCTCTGCCCCTCCCCCGTTCATGCTCTGTCTCTCTCTGTCCCAAAAATAAATAAAAACGTTGGAAAAAAAAAATTAAAAAAAAAAAAAAAAGCAAAAGACTCTGTTTGGCATCTCTCTGATTCTCAGTATCATCTCTTAATTCCACTTTATTTCTTACTCCCCAAATTCAAACATCACCTTACAATTCCCCCAAAGAAAAGGAACAACTTCCATTTTCATTGTTGTTCCTTTGTTCTCTATCTTTACCTCCTTGTTCTGCTATTTAAAATTTTCCTTTTGTTATCTTCCACTCTTCCCTTCAGTTTTATCCACAGCTCTGAGCAAACCAGTGGATCACTCTAGAACACCAGGCATCAGTTCAGATGATCTCAAAGATTTCTTTCCGTTCCGTTAGTCAGTGTTTTAGCAAGTTACATAACCTGAGGAGTCAAGGTATTACAAATGTAACACTTGTGTTTCCATTAGTCTTTTTTTTTAATTTTTTAAAAATGTTTATTTATTTTTGAGAGAGAGAGACAGAGTGCAAGTGGGAGATGGGCAGAGAGGGAGGGAGACAGAGAATCGGAGGCAGGCTCCAGGCTCTGAGCCCAGGCACAGAGCCAACACAGCACTGGACTCATGAACTGGGAGAGCATGAGATCATGACCTGAGCCAAGGTCGGAAGCCTAACCGACTGAGCCACCCAGGGGCCCCCATTAGTCTTTCTTATGTTCAACTCCATTGTAATAATAATGTGTGGGCACTGTGTAGGGGGCTGTGCAGGGGGAGGGGCTCTGGGAAGGGATAGTGCAAGAATTTACTAGCCAGTGAAGTCTCCACCCTGGGATCCCAGCCAAGAGTGGAGATCAGGATGAACTGCTAGTTGCACAGCAAGACTGCGGACTGGAAAACTCCACTGTCTGGATGCTCAAAGGAAGGCATGCCGCCCTGTCTTCTCTTCCTAGCATGCCTTTGGGGGGTGTTTCAGATTTTTATCAAATTGCACAATAACACTATTGCCAGTTCCCCAGGTATCTTAAAGGAATGTGTATCAGTGTAATGTCCTAGGAATACAATTAAATGAAGCATAATTTTGAAAGAGTTATGTATTGCAAAATTTAACTTTGGCCTAGACTTCAGTTCTGGAAGATGACAGAGGAATAGAGAAAATGTGTGTAGGGGACAGAAGACTAACACCGATTCTCAAGATCTGTTGAAGCACTTCCCAGCTGTAATTAGAAGTGAATAAGGAAATGAGAGGAGCAACAGGGCTTCGAGCCACATTCCTCCACAGAAAATGCGTGGTAGCAACGGGGGGGGGGGGGGGGGGGGGGGGGGGGGGGGGGGGGGGGGGGGGGGGGGTAAAAAATGGAAATGAAAACAACAAAATAAAAAAGTGAAACGCACATGTGGAATATTTACTAAATGATGAAAATACGTGGTTGAAGAAATAATAGAAGATACCTCCATTGCTGTCCATCATTATGATGTGTCGTAGAATTACAAATATTACTATGTTATATGATAAAATACATATTTGTATTATATTATGTTAGTCAAATTAATCTGCTCTCTCGAGTCCGTTATGAGTCATGAGTAGTTGCATCGGTAAGTAAATCTCCTAGCAATATGTGGGCAACAAGCAATATCTCCTTTCTTCGTGCCTCTGTCCCGTTATTAATCTGTGGGATATGCAATTAGTGTACATGAGAGAAACACAGCCAGGAGACTCAAAACTGGGTTTTCTTTGATATACAGTCATGTGCTCAATGCTTCAGTTGCTCTGCCAAAGGAACTTTATTTTCTTTCTTCCATTAAGCATACCATAATATATTTGTTTCATAAATCCTCTTACCATCCTTACAAAGAAAAAAGAGGACACATTTTTATTTCTCATACTTGGATGCATAGGCTAACAGAGGCCCTGCCGATTAGAGGTAGAGGGCCACCTGTACTATCAAACAAACCCGGCTTTGAGTCTCGTATTCACACTGTCCAGCCATGAGGCATTGGGCAAGTTTAAATGTCTTCATTCATGGGACGCCTGCGGGGCTCAGTCGGTTTGGTGTCCAACTTTGGCTCAGGTCATGATCTCGCAGTTCGCGAGTTCAAGCCCCAAAACAGGCTCTTTGCTGTCTGCACGGAGCCGCTTCGGATCCTCCCTCAGCCTCTCTTTCTCTGCCTTTCTCCCGCTTGTATTCACGTGTCCTCGCTGTCTGTCTGTCCGTCTCTCTCTCTTCCTATCAAAAAAACATTAAAAACATTTTATATTTCTTCACTGGGACATGAGATAGATACTTAGTATCTATCTGAAAAGGTTGTTGTGAGGAACCAATGAGAATGTATACCCACACACACTCATTGCACACCTATGCTGTGTGTAATAGTGGGCACTTGTAAGTCTCCATTAAATGTAGCTAGTATTTGATTATCGCGAAACAAGTTTTCTTAGCTTTTCAATGATGCACAAATTTTGCAAGTATATCCTTTGAGATGCCTGGAGCCAACTCCTGGGCTCCAGCACCTTCTAGCCTGCCACAGAAAATTGGACCACCATCTATCCTCAGCCACTCCTGATCTCTAGGTGTGTTTGTGTTGCCCTCAAGGTGTTGTAAAGAAAGCCACGGGGCACCCATGTTCTTGCCGTTATATTTAAATACAAAGCATTTAGCGATCAGGCCATTTTCTTACCTTTTGTTTTGAAGGGAAAAAAAAAAAAATCAAAACACTTAGCGATGTCTGGCATGTAATGAGCTCTCAATAAATGTTATCATTGTCTCCTCTGATAGCCCGAGCTCTAAAATGCACAAGCCTGAGGAAAGAGCAAACACAGAAATAGATAGGCTTTATTTATTTTTTTAATTTATAACTGCCATTGCCAATTGCAGACAATTGCAGTCTTTCTACCTTTTTTTCTGGAAATAATTTAGCATTTACAGAAGAATTGCTGGAATAGTACAAAGAATATTCCAATATACCCTCCACCCAGAATCATCGGTTATTAACATTTCACATCTCTCTCTCTCAGTCTTTCTCTGTTTCTCTATCTCCACCCACCAACACACCTCACGCTCTTTACCCCCAAACGCTTTGGCATATCTTTCTTAAAAACAATGACATTGTAAGCACAATCATCCAGGATCAATATAATCCTATTTCCTCAATTCTGTGGGATTAAAACTTCACCAATTATCCCTAAATATATAACTAGAGTGTTTATTTTCCCTGACTTAATATCTGAGTGAGGTTCACATGTCACATTTAGTTTCCTGTCTCATTTTACCTCCTACTGAGGTGCTCGGCTCCTTGTCCTAGGAGCTGGGAGAGAGGGCAATGCAAAAATCAGTGAAGACAAGACTTTTGTTATGAGGAGCAAGAGATTTTTAGAAAATACAATAGATTCTTTACAAGTGATACTGATTTTCTTTGAGTCTACCAAAACCAAACCAAAACCAAAACCAAAACAAAGCCTGAGGGGCTTTATTCCCACCTCTCTAGTGACTTCTACCAACGCTACTTAATAGTTGTTTTTGTTTTTGTGTGTTTTGGGGTGTTTTTTTTTGTTGTTGTTTTTGGGGTTTTTTTTGTTTTGTTTTTTGTTTTGTTTTTGTTTTTTTTTGTTTTTTTTTACCGTGAAAAAGCCACAGGACAGGGCTGATCCTGCTTTGACTTGACCTATTTTCTGGCATGACTTGAAGATACATTGAGTCCCTACTAAGTGCCAGTGTGAGATCTGGGCCTAGCCCTAAAATGGCTGAAAGATCTGTGTGGAACAACATGCTGTCTGATTACATTTCTATGAAGCGTCCGGAAGTGGCAAATCTGTAGACACAAAAAATGTATTCGAGGTTGCCTGAGGCTGTGGGGCGGAAATTGATAGTTTTTACATGGGCATGGGGGGTTTTGGGGGGGATAAAAATACCTGAAAAATCACTGAATTGTACAATTAACACAGATAAATGTGATACTATGTAAATTATACATCTAAAAAGCGATTATTACAAGGAAGGAAGGGAGGGAGGAAGGAAGAGAGGGAGGGAGGGAAGAGAGGAAGAGAGGGAGAATCCATAGAAATATCTGGAGAGAGAAAGCTGATCTATAGAGCAATTTAGGCAAATTTCAAGGACTCGGGCCTCCCAGGTAAAGGTGACAGAAGAAATCAGTTTCCTGTGGCTGCTTTCCAACCTGCGGCCTATTTTGAGTTATGAGCACACTTGTAAGCTATCTGAACTGTATAGGTACCTAGAAAACGTTTCTTCACTGGCAAGGGGAAGACAGGTCCTGTACTATTTGTTTCCCCACATAAAAATCTTGCCTGTTATAATGAGATGTATTTTGGTGATCATTTCACAATATATACAAATACTGAATCGTTATGTTGTACACCTAAAACTAATATTATATTGCATTTATACCTCAAATTAAAAAAAAAATCCTGTGTTCTCTCTTGCTTGAGCATAGGCTCATGAAACCATGATAAAAATTAAAGAGAAGGAGCACCTGGGTGGCTCAGTGAGTTGAGCATCCAACTCTTGATTTGGGCTCAGGTCATGATTCTAGAGTCATGGGATCGAGCCCCACATTGGGCTCCTTCGTGAGCTTGGTGCCTGCTTGGGATTCTCTCTCTGTCTCCCTCTATCCCTCTCCCGGCTGTTGCTCTCTCTCTCTGTCTCTTTCTCTCTCTCTCTCTGTAAAATACCAAAAAATTTGAAAAGAATTAAAGAGGGGTAATCTCCACAAATGTTTTCAAACTTTTGAAGACAGAAAAAAGAGCCAATAGAAGATGCTAAATGTATCTTTCTGACAAGAGTCTGTATGCAATGGTTAGAGGAAACGGGCCCGCATCCATATCAGCATAATGTCTTCAAGGTAACACGCTGGAAACGAGAGCGGCATCCAAGTTCCATTGCAGCAACACTGTAAATGTCGAGAATTTTTATGAATCAATGACCTCAAAATTATTTTGGTGATTTTATTTCTTTCTTTATTTATTTTGAAATAAAATTAGGTAAGCTCTCCAAGCATCCCTTCTGTGGCCTGAATATCCACTTTCTGTAAAAAGCATGAAGGAAACTTCAGCGGAGCAACCAGGCTGTAACACGGGGGGAAATGATTGATTTCACTTGAACACCACCACCAACAACAAAATGTTTAAAAACAGTTTCACGGCTCAACTTTCTCCTTGCTTTTTATTTTTTTTTTTCTCTTATAGTTGGAATGTATTTTATCGTCTGTCAGTTTTGCCCTATGATATGTCCTCTTAAATTGGATCTGTAAGCCCTTCATAAAGTTTAATAAATCTTCAGCATTTCACCCTAAGGAAATTATATTAAAAACCTTCAAATGTGAAGTTGGGCCCGCAGACACACAGCGCTGGGAATTTTATCACCATAATCAGCGTGTAATGAAAGCCTCTGTCCCTGTTCTTTCCCAGTCATAATCTGCCTGTCTTTATGAAAAAAGGGGGGTTTGTCTGGGTTCATCTGCAAGCTTTAATTGGAAGATGTCTTCATTTCATTCCGGCCTACTGGGATAATAACTCAGCCCCGTGTTTAAACACAGGCCCTTGCCGCTGATATTTTTTCATTTAGTAAAGCATGTCTCTTTAAATGATTTAGCAAATCATCATGAATGCCAAGCCCGGGTGATTGGCAACTCATTTCTGGTGCACCATTTGCATGACATTTGTTCTGCCGCTAAGAAAGCTGCCGCAGGTAAACAAGCAGGCCCTGTACTGACTCCCTTTGAGTCCCTTCCTGTTTATTTTCTCATAATCAAATGACATTTATGGAGAGGCAAATGCAGCTGCACATATATGAGGGAAATGCAATCAGGCTAAACATGATGACTTCATTCAGGTGATATTTTGATGAGGGAAAGGATATTTTTATGACAGAGGGGGCTTTTTTATTAAGAAATCTGACAAATTCCCTTTGTGTAACTAATGTTTTATCTTTTTTCTATATTTTCACGTAAGGGCTGGACTCAAATAATTGGTTGCCTGGGCATTCATTTCTGAGGCTTTCATTAAAACATGGGCAAGCATCAAGCAGGAGACAGAAGACAACCTTCTTTGTCCCGTTCAGAGAAAATAACCTTTTCTCCTTGCAAAGGGAAAAATAAAAAAGAAAGAAAGAAAACAAGGCAATATGAGATAAAGCTATTTTATGGCATCAACGAATGTAGCTTTTCCTAAAGGAGATTTCAGAGAGGAAGATCTTTTATGGTTAAACAGTTTTATATGTATTTTCTGGCCCATTGCCCTACCAGGGGATGTGGACAGTAACAAGTCAGTTTTTTTTTTCCTTTAAAAATTTTTTAATAGTAACATGAAATCTTTGTTAGTTAATGTGGTCAAGAAGCGTAACAGAGAGCAAGCTGTACTTCATGGCTTTGCTTGAAATGCAGGCATACACGGGGCTTTCAGAAAGAGGTATGCCTTGATTTCTGGGAAATGTTTCTCCTCCAATGTGGGCAGGTATCTTCAAAACTTCCTCAGCTTCTCTGAGAGCTGGAGGCTAAAGACAGGAGTTGGCTGTCATTTCCACTCTGTGATAAGGATGTATTACATAATCAGCTGCCAGATCCCTCCTAAACCAGGGACCACCCAATTCTTTATGAGCTAAAACAATCACTTTATGAAAAGTTGTGCCTTTTTTTTCCCCCCCCAATCATTTCTACAGGAGAGAAGAATAAAGAAATATGCTTATTTTAAAAATGAAAAAGTGATTCTAATCACTTTCAAATTTCATTTGATGATGATGATGCGTATTTTGTCATAGTGGTTTGGGGTTCCTTTCCTGGATAGGCTCCCTCCTGGGCTTTCTTTCTCTCTATCATGAGTCTTAAATGACGAGGAATGATTCATCCAACCCACAAGTCCATCATGACTGAAAAGAAAAATGCTGCCCCGACACAATGCTTAGAGCGGGACACCGCAGCTATTCTGGGACTGGCTGAGAGAGAAAGCAAGCTTTAGGAGCCCAGGAAGTAAAAAGAAAAAGCTAGCGACAAGTCTGAGGAAGTAGAACTGCAGTGAAAGAAAAGGTCTAACATGGCGGTAGTGCCTATTGGTCTTTTTTGTTATACTTGAACACTCGAAGAATACTCTTCAGCAACATCTTCCAACCCGAAGGTCAATGATCTTATGTAATGACAACAATGACATTTATGTGGCTCTTTATAACTTCTAGAATATTATGTCATTTGAAACGATAATGTCTAATATAAGCTCTATATTGAGAGGGTGCTGAGTGTTCACTGGGTGAAGAAGCTTTTGCAGGAACCCAGTTCTTTTGAACAGAGGAAAGAAAGAAAATACTTTTCCATCGACGGAGTGCTGTATGCTTAGTGTGGGGCATTGTCTCATGGAACTATTCATGTGCTTCTCGTACTGTGTTTGTGTGTAGTGAGGGTGGGGGGTGGGGAAGTTTCAAGCCCTCTTCTTACTAGAGGCGGCTCATGATTTTAAAGGCCCTCTTATTCTTTTGCTTGTTTATTTGCTTGTTTTATTCTAAAAACCAAGAAATCTAAATACTTCGCAAGAAATGTGATTTGGATCAGGTGATGAAAATAACTTAACGTTTATAAGATTTGGACCGCGCTCAGTGAAGGATGGGAGAAGCAAAGTTATGTTGAGGGATTGCTGAGTAATTTGTAGACAGCACTAGTGGAGGATAATTCTGACCCCATTTGCCTAAGTTAAGGAGACATTCTATGGGGACGGTAGACTCTGACGAGTCTCTGACCCAAAATAGCAATGTGGAAAAGAGGGTTTGTGGTTGATCCTGACCCCCATCCTCCACCACGACAAGACTGGATGAGGTGTCCCTTTTGTGTCTTCCCTTAGAATGCCACACTTACCTCTGTCATAGCGTTTGTCATACTACTGAATGACTACCTATTAAGTAGTCTTTGTCCCATATTAAACAGTGAGTAGCTTGAGGCCGGGGACTGCATCTTATTCACCTGCACGCCAGCTATCAATTTATTGCCTCTCAGCTCCCAATGCATCCTTCAATTTATGCTCCATGACAAACCGTGGAACTCCTGTAAGCATGTCTCCTTAAAGTGAGCTTGATATTAAACCTTATTGGAGGGTGCTGGAAGGACACTGCAGGAGGAAGGGGCTTCCTGTGATTTCTGATTATGGGAGCGGGGGATGAGGACATCCATTGTTATCCAGACAGAATGCAAACCACTCCCCCCTCCAGCACCCCCACAGTCTGAGACTGGGAATAACCTGTCCACACCCCTGTCTGCAGGGACCCCAAAGTCCCCCAGCCAGCCCCAGGGAAGCCTTCATGGCCATGCCCAAGTTGCTGAAGCTGCTCCCCACCTGCACTCTAGAGGGTTTCCTGCTGGTTGCTCAACAGCTCCAGACTAGCTCTTGCCTAGAGAAGGGAGTCAGTATCTCCACTATCCAGCAGCTGAACCACATCCACCTCCTCCAGTGACATCTCTGTGTCTTTCCTTGGTTGCTCTCCTGGAGCCCTAGGGTACCATATAGAGTTTCTTATATATTTTAGTTAGTATTTCTTATATTGAACTTCTGCCTGTAAAACCTACTGTATGATTTCTATTTCCTTGTTGTTGCGATCTGAAATGTTCATTGCTGAGTACATAGTCTGGCACCTTGGAAGTTATCAGTAAACATTCATTGAATGTTTGAAGAATGAATGAATGAATAAATGGAAGGATAAATGGATGGATAGATGGATGGATGGATGGATGGATGGATGGATGGATGGATGGAAAAATTAAGGGATTCCTAACTAGGATTTACACATCTCCTGACAAAATATCAGCTCCACTTTTGTTATGTCCAATGAGGGAGTCATCAAACGACCAGGGAGTTTGGCGGCCATAATTTACTCAGTGTAAGCCAAATACTATTAGTTTTTAAGTCCCCAGAAATGAAATTCAAGTTTCACCCCCCCCTCCAAGTTTTACAGAAAAATAGAACCACTGAACTCTTTATATAAAGAAATTTCTTATAAGAAAGTGGCTGACACGATTATAGGGACTGGAAAGTCCACAATCATCAAGGTGGGCTGGCAGTCTGGAGACCCAGAAGGGCCAGTGCTGCCCAGGAAGTCTGAGGCAGTCTGCAGGAGAATTCTCTCTTGCTCAAGGGAGAGTGTTGTTTTTTGGGTTTTATGCGTTTTTCGTTTTATTGCTGTTGTTGGTGTTCTATTCAGCCCTTCAACTGATTGAATGAGGTTCATGTACATTATGGAGATGAGTAAAGTCCATTGGCTTTACTCAAAGTCCACCAATTTCAATGTTAATCTCATCCTAAAACACCCTCACAGGAACACCCAGAAAAATGTTTGACGAAATATCCAGGCAAACTGTGGCCTAGTCAAGCTGACTCATAAAATTAACCATCACCGGCCCCCTCCCCCCACATCCCCGCAAACTTATTCTTGCTAGAAGGATGGAAAGAGAGAGAGAGAGAGAGAGAGAGAGAGAGAGAGAGAGAGAGACTGTGCGCATAATTGTCATCATTTGGTATTTGAGCTGAGCTGGGACCACACAAGTGACCCCACTACCAAAAGGACCTAGCCAGGGTCAGGGTACCTCATGTTCCAACCCAGAAGATTCATGTTAACTCTGTCTAAAGAGGCCTTTCTCTGTTCCCCATAGGAATCGGTGATTTTCATCAGAACATGGCATTCTTTCTTAATGCTGCTTCAAACAGAAACGCTGGCATTCAGGAAAACCGATAACTTATTCCAATAGAAGTGAAAATGTTTTCAAATTCCTAAGGCCCTGTAGCAGGGCAATAAATAATAGTTTAACATTCTCATCTTAAAGAGAAGTTGGTACAAACACCGAGTTTCTAATAGAATTAACTTGATTTTCTTCCACATCAGAAGGCAGTGAGCTTTGACAACTGTGGATGAGGCTGTGGTTTTCTCAACTGATTTTTTAGGCCATATCCCAAGAATTTGAGATAAGATCATCTTCTTTTCTTATCACTTCCAAGGTACTCAGTTATATTTAACATTCTAGATTGATCAAAATTCAACCTATAATGAACCATGAGGATTTCTTTTGCACGAAGTATGTCCAGATCATTAAAAACTCAGAGTTGTATCAAAGAAAGGGGCCATTTGATCTTTTTTATTTCCTCATGCTGGAACTGAAATTTTTCCTCATATGTATATACTCATGCTGGAAGTAAAATTTCTGACTTAGCTGAGTTCATTTTTTATTTTCATATATTTTACATAAAAGACCGTTTGGTCTAATATCAAACCGAATTGCATTTATTTTGCATATCTTTCTTACCGCTTCCTGTATTTATATTGTGCCTGCCTTTTTTCAAGGCACAAATCAAATTGGGGCAGAACTGGTGGCATGATGGAAAAATCCATTTCAGTTCTAAGCTCCCTTTTCAATGTGTGAGCCTAGGTATAGCAACCAGGGAAGATGAAATTTTGGGAAGTATGTGACGCTTAGGAATTTAAAGACTAAAATTTTGGGTGCTGCTCTGAAAGTGAAAACTTGACATTGGCTGATACAGACACTTGCTAGCATAAAATCTGTGCCTGCACATGGACAATAAGGTGCACGTGGCAGTGAGCACACTCACGAAGGCTCGCAGTCCACGTGCATAAATACAGACAGAGGAGGCGGGGAAGAGCCAGCCGCACCTCTTCTTTCCTGTTCCCACCAATTTCTAAATACACAAATACTGGATTTTACTCGCCCGTTATAGATGCATATTTTAATACAAATAAGAAATTTGCTTCTTTTTCTTTCTCCGTTCTTCTTGGAGCTCGGGTAAATTTTCTCCCATAAATATCCCTCAGTTCAGCTAGTTGAACAAATTTTTCTTTAAGACTGACAATAAAGCAGTACAGAGCATAGAGTAAGAATCCCAATACATCATCCAAATGTCTCAGTCCCAGAAGGATTCTAAGATTTTTGTCTGAAAAAGGAAAAATAAACCTTGTTCCTACCTCCCTAGTAAGAGAATTAAGGATCACTTTTAGAACCTTCTAACAATTGTTTTCTGGAAAGTGGATTTAAAGAGCTTATCCCCTAGTGACTTAATCCTATGAGATCATTGTAAAAGGGATATGTTGGATATGAAGGGAGTATTTGCGAGTTTCCTGAAGAAGCATTCTGTCTTGTTGTACTTAAACTTCCCATCCTGGTTGTACTTAAACTTTCCCACCCTTCATTCTTTGGGTGAATATTAGTTTTTACATGTAAAGTAAAAACAAAAAAAATTTTGATTATCTCTCCACTCTTCATGCCAGACAGGTTCCTTCTGAAATAAAGTCGATGTGGCTGTATGAAATGTGCATTTCTCTCCTGTTTTCAGAGATTCCATAGTTTGAATAATAATCAATATCAGGTATTCCCTTGCCCCAGTCAGTTGGCTAAGGAATGTACACTATTAAATAAAAGCTAAAAGAAAAAAAGGTTCCTCAAGATTTAGATGTAAAAATAAAAAAATTAACTTTTGGCTTAGGGTGTCCGGGTGGCTCAGTCAGTTGAGCAACCAACTTTGGCTCAGGTCATGATCTCACAGGTCATGGCTCACAGGTCATGGCTCTCAGGTCATGGCTCACAGCTTGTGAGTTCGAGCCCTGCGTCGGGCTCTGTGCTGACAGCTCGGAACCTGGAGCCTGCTTCAGATTCTGTATCTCCCTCTCTCTCTGCCCCTAACCCACTTGCATTCCGTCTCTGTCTCTCTCAAAACTAAATAAACATTAAAAGAAATAAATTTAAAAAATTAACTTTTGGCTTAAATGATTGCATTCGATAAGGCAATAATCAGCCAATGTGAGCAATCAGAAAGTTATGCTGTAATTTTCTGAGGGTAGGGGAGCAAATGATCCTACATGGAATAGCAGAAGGAACTTTTTCTCTATCCTTTTCCCCTTGAAAAAGACACATGTCTCCTAAAAGGGGAAGAAGAAAACAGGGAGCCAAACTGGCAGTTGCAGGATGAAAACCCGTCTGCCTGGCGTGTTCAGTGTTGTTGTTCTTTACGCTTTTCTTTCTGTCCAGAGGAAAACCTAAGCCAAGAATTTCATCTTGCCTTTTCTTTCAGTAGATCTGGCATGAGTTTCCTGGCTTAGAGGTGCCTTCCTAAATGTGAGAACCAGGTATAAATTGGATTTTCATCATTTACCATTTCAGCACTGACTGCATCCCCCAAAAGAATCCAGGAGGATGTGATGGGGAAAATGGTATTAAACTATACTGGTGGTTTTCCAACTGTGCTCCTACAAACCCAAGACATTTTAGGGAAAGTCCTTTAAAGCCATTTAAAGGGGCAAGGGGTCAGGTCCCACCTCACCCTTGACCACATTCATTTCAAACAGAAAAACTCCAGTACTATCAGGTTTTACATATTTAGACTCCACGTAAGATTTCATTTGAGAAAGAGATTCTATGGAAACACACACACACACACAAACACACACACACACACACACAAACACAGTGAACTTAATATGAAAGCCTTCTTAATTTGTATTTCCTTTCAAACTCAAAAGGATTCTGATTAGCTATTAATGGTACAGAACCTAGAGAATCCTCACGATATATGTGTTAGGGAACACTGTTGTTTATTAGCACTATTTATTCCTTTACAGGGATTTCTTTTATTCCTTTGTGGGTCGCTCTCAGCTCAGGGTGTTGGGAGTGGGGAGAGGAGTTGCATGATAATTCAATCATTTTCCACCAGAAATACTGTTCTCAATCTTTGATTGGTTATCAGAAGCACCTGGAAATTTGGTAAAAAGTAATAGACCAGCCCACCTCCTTCAACCAGTCTGCTCCCCTGTGTTCTTTGTTACCTCTCCTGGTGAGGCAGGGACACTCTGAAGTTTGAGAACCACTGGTCTTAGAAGAGCTGTTACTGGTCCTTTGCTTGTTACCGTTACACAATGCAATCCCCACCCTTTGGTTTGGTCTGGGGAAAGAATATCACCACTGTTCACACTTAGAAATGGGAAGAAACCTAGAGAATTGTATTTATGAGAAACCTTGAGACATATTTGTAATACAGACACTTGATACACCATAGCTTAAGCAAATGTTAAATCAGAGTTCTCTAAGAAAGCAACATATCCTTGGGGCGCCTGGGTGGCGCAGTCGGTTAAGCGTCCGACTTCAGCCAGGTCACGATCTCGCGGTCCGTGAGTTCGAGCCCCACGTCAGGCTCTTGGCTGATGGCTCGGAGCCTGGAGCCTGTTTCCGATTCTGTGTCTCCCTCTCTCTCTGCCCCTCCCCCGTTCATGCACTGTCTCTCTCTGTCCCAAAAATAAATTAAAAAAAAAACGTTGAAAAAAAAAAATTTAAAAAAAAAAAAAAAAAAAGAAAGCAACATATCCTAGCCACATGATTGCCTTATGTTTGTTCATTGACTCATTTAATATACATTTAATGATGGAAGACAGAGAAATAAACCAATAATTACAGGGCAATAAGATAAGTGAGTAAAGGAAATACGGAGTGAGTGTGGGTGATAAACCATCTAAGTTTGCCTCTGTATTTCAAGAAATCCTTCATAGTGAAGGAACATTTGCAATCAGACTTAGTGCTCAAATTACTTTGTAACTTGGCCAGAATTAGAAAATTCAAAGTATATGGTTATTCCTTATCTGTAGGGGTATTGGAAATAAAACCTAGCACTTCCCATTTTCATCGTGTTTTCTTTTTTAATTTAATTTAATTTTATTATGTTTTGAATATTTATTTATTTTTGACAGAGAGAGACAGAACATGAGTGGGGGAGGGGCAGAGAGAGAGGGAGACACAGAATCTGAAGCAGGCTCCAGGCTCTGAGCTGTCAGCACAGAGCCCGATGCGGGGCCTGTACTCACGAACTGAAAGATCATGACCTGAGCCAAGTCTGATGCTTCCCTGACTGAGCCACCCAGGGACCCCTCATTGTGTTTTGTATAAACCATTGGACTTTATCAAATGACTCAAAAACCCTTCAAATCTTGAAATGGAAGCACACTCATAGTCCTATTTCAAGATCAGGGTTGTTCTTCAACTTTCCATCTCAAAACTGGGCTATTCCCCATGACTGGTCATAATTCTTTTTTTGGATGCAACCAGGAGCCAAGCCAAGTAGGTATTTGTTGTGGTGTAGATATGAAGCTCCAAAGTTTTATGATCATAAGAGAATCTTTAACACCCACCTGTTATAATAAAACAGATTTGCTTCAAAGTACTCTTAGATCTGAGAGGTGCTTTGACAACCAGTCACCTTTATTAGTTAATACAACGCCCCTGTCAATACCATGTAACCCTGTCTTACTCTATCACCCACCTCAGACCCCACATCTCCAGTATATTCATAGGAACCGCAGATCTGGACCAGAATCAGTCCAGCCTCAAGTGCATTTCAATCGAATGGAAGAGGATTAGATAGAAAAATTTAGGGGCAATATGAAAGGTGTTCTAAATATTTCCTCTCCTCTGGTTTAAAGAGTTTTTCTTACTACAACACAGGAAAATACATTTGTGACATGTAATGTAATGAAGCATGTCATAGAATAAAATAAATGAATGCCTGCATAAAAATTGTAACTCATTTCAAGAGAGTGAATAAACCATTGGACTTCAAGTCAAAAGACCAATATTTAGATCTTTATTTTGCTATTTACTGTACATTGTTAAGCAAGTAACTAAATCTCTTTAGCATTGTTTCCTTATCTGGGAAAACAGGAATATCCATATTTCCTTTGCAGTAATTGGGAAAATCAAATTATATAACTTACGTGAAAGCACCTAGGACTATAACTGGCACATATTAGAAGCCTCATAAATTATTATCAAAATTAAATTTATTTTTCCAAAATTAATTTCCAAATATTTCCAAAAATATTTGAGATAAAACCAGATAACATTTTTTCAAGACTCATATGGGAACTGGGGAATATCACTTCAACTCTCTATTATTAGAGAAGAATGAAACACAAAATGTTTTTTTTATGTTTAACAAATATTTATTGAGGGTCTATTATGTACCAGGAATTAATCTAAATGTTTAGGGTTCATCAACGAATACAAAATACAGTGAAGACAAAACATTCTGGCCGTCATGAATCTTACATTCTAGTGAGCAATGAGATGTTTTCCTTTAGAGCTTCTTCAGAGCCTATCTGTAGTCAATACTACACACACACACACACACACACACACACACACACACACACACCATGTACTTTGTGGATGTTATTAAAAAATTCTCCTGAGGCTCCTGGGTGACTTAGTTAGTTGAGAGTCCAACTTAAGGTTAGGTCATGATCTCACAGTTTGTGGGTTCGAGCCCTGCATCAAGCTCTGTGCAGACAGCTCTGAGCCTGGAGCCTGCTTCGGATTCTGTCTCCCTCTCTCTCTGCCCTCCCCCTCTTGCTCTCTGTCTCTCTCTTTCCCTGTCTCAAAAATAAATAAACATTAATTTTTTTTAAATTCTCTTGCCAAAAAAAAATAAAAGCACAAGAACCATGTACAGGGCTTCCACATAAGGTCATGCACATTGACTATGATATGAATTGTGGCCTCGGAGTTGTCCAATTTGGTGACCATAAATTATACATAAAAAAGGAATACTGTTCTTTCTAGTCAACTTCTGGCCTTAATGTCAGGGGTCTCTGGGACACACATGCTCTTCAGGGAATAACCTATGAAAAACGAAGATTGAAAAGTATTTTATTAATGCCTAAGTTACATAAAAAGTTGCCTTTGCACTCAACAGGAATTGCCTTCAATCTTACAGAGACTGGAATAGAATAGAATAGAATAGAATAGAATAGAATAGAATAGAATAGAATAGAATAGGACAGTTTAGAATATAACCTAGCCTTAGCAGAAAATTCTGATACTAGATCACTGAGAAGTGCTTTTATTAGAAAAGAGTTAGGGAGAGTTCCTCCCAGAGATTGATGCTTGGATAAAAGAACCACACAGCAACTCTTCTCATTTTGGGAAATAGAGACTATAAAACTAAGGCATTAAAATCTGTCATGTCCACCCTCAAAATCTCATGGATACATGGTCATGTATTCCTGCAAACTCCCCCATTTATAGGGCATAGGAAGAGGGGCCGTATGACTTGCAGCTCAAGGTAGTCATTTGAGGACTGCAGTGTTTTTCCTAGCCTCATAACTCCAACAGTTGTCTCTTGGGTGGATTAAGAAGGATAGAAGTAGATGAAGTACTGACATTTGACCTATCATGGGCATTGCAGGGACCATAACCATGGTCTCAGCACCTGAAGTTGAGCAAACAAACAGGACTACTATGGAAGATTCACACTGCTAGGGGTCTCTGGGCAAGTAGTGAGGGATTGTTCTCTTTGTACCAAACCTGAGCCATGCATGAGGAAGGGCTGGCATTGGGGCATTCTTAGAGCTTGTCTACAGGGGCCCCTGGAGCTCAGCAGATGGTGCTGGACAGACCAATCTATTCTAAGCAGCTGAGGAAGAAGCAAGCCAGAACAGAGCTATAGTAGTCCTTATCAAGCGAATTTTAGATAAGACATCCTCAGCAATGAAGGGAATGAGAGAGGTAGTCTCTGAGGAACTCACAAAATCTCCCATTAAAGAAAGTCACATTGTAATTAATATCTATTGAGCCCAGGCGGGAGTGACCCCAGAATAAAATGACATTACCCATTAAGTGACCTTCTTCACTTCTTACATCTTTTCCCATTCAATGAGCCAACCTTGGTTAGCAACATAGAAAGGAAAAAGTTGATACGCTAGGTTGGAAAGAGAGAAGTTGATCATGTTCTCTGTGGACAAGGGGCTTCCAGTATGAGGCACACAGGAGCAGAGGAGGGGAGAACAGGTTTTAATTTCAAATCATAACTGAAGTGTTAACTATAAATCTAGATGGACTTTATGATTACTGCTGTAGACTGAATGTTTTAGTCCTCCCCAGATTCCTATGTTGAAATCCTAATCCCCAATGTGATAGTATCTGGAGGTGGGCCTTTGGGAGGTAATTAGGTTGTATGTGTGCAGTCTTTATGATGGGATTAGTGCCCTTATAAGAAGACACAAAAGACAGCTCGCTTCCCGTCCTCTCCCTCTCTTCAGTGATGCCGCACCTGCCAGAAACTTGATCCTAGACTTCCAAGCCTCTGAACTGTAAGAATTAAATGTTTGTTGTTGAAGCTACCCAATCTCTGGTATCTTTGTTATAGCAGCTAAACTGACCAAGACAAATGTTCAATTGGGACTGTGTTCTAAGACAGAAAATTACTGGAAAACACTCTGTATTACCCCAGAGTCACCAAATGAGGGCTGAGTTTTTTCTCCAGGAGCAAGAAGAACTCCCTCAACACAGCCGTTAGGGAGACAGTGAGAGTGAAAATAAAAGGATTACATTGCGTGGGCTGCACCATACTCAAGGTCAAGGTTATAGACAATGTTTTCATTCATTCACTATACACAGTGACCAGGTCTGCAGGCAGGGAGCTCTGGAGGAAGATGAATGTGTTCAGTTTCTCCAAATCTCACAAGGAGATTGCACTCTACCCCTTTTCCTGCACAGCTTTGGGAGGTATTTCAGCACTGGTGAAATTTTCCTTAAAGTTTTTGAGATCTTTGGATAAGGGTGAGAAAGAGGAATGAGTTAAGCATAGTGCATAGCCAGTAGGGCTCACAGTTTCTATTAGTCATTGGCTACATGCCTAAACACCTTCTAGGGTGCCCCAACATTGTCTTGCTTTCATGAATGTGCCTTCTTTCATTCAGATCCAAAGTTTCAGGTTAAACCATATTACTGATAAGTCCAGAATGCTTCCTAGGTTGAGCCGAGCTACTTAAGAGTTTGACACAGACATAATCATAATCGGTACTATTGTTTCCTTAGCGTTAAGAACTATTCCATGCCATCCACATACTGTGATGATAAGGGTCAAAAGCAGGATTTCTAACGTGACAGGTTATTTCTTCTTCTCAGAGCCACTGCTTGCAATTTCTATAATAAGAAATAGTCACTTATCCCATAGCTGAAGATAAGGCTTTCTTGGTACAACATGTTGACTCAACACACACTAAGTTGTTAATAGCAGATCATTTCCTAAGAATGGATTTGGTAGTAAATGTGGGCAGCCAGAAGTGTAGCAGGGAGTGCAGTGACATAAAGAGAAATAGTGGCCTGGGACACTGAGCAAAGCTTCCTCTATCCTGCACTTATGCACGGAGCTCTGTTTCTCGGGAGAATCGGGGGCGGGGTGGGTAATGTGTGCAGAAACCGTTTTTGGTCACTGAACTACAAAGTACACACCTTGGCAACCAAAGATACCATGTTGTGAAGTTTAGATTCCTTGGCACGGTAGAGACGGCAGACTTCTTTATTCAGTCTAACACCCTTTGAAATATTTCCCGAGCATAGAACTTTTAAACTGCTAGACTCTGCTGTCACTATCTTCTCACACTTCAGAGACGTAGTCTTGTCAAAACTGGACTTCTGGGTTTCCGAGCCAGTGAGATGATTTCTTGAATAAAAGTCCAGGTATGAGAGACTGGTAGAAGTTTGATTTCTGTCACCCTGAAATCCAAAGAATTCACTTTCCTCTGACCAGTTCTTTACCTGCAATGTGGTATCGATTCCTTTGAATCCTTCTGAATTCTTTCTCAGTATAATGAAAGCAAAGTTGTTATTCTTCATTACTGTACAGTATAATTAATTACTATTAATACATAGTGAAAATAAAACTGCAGTTTTTAATTCCAGTCGTCCCAGTAGATCTGACACACTCAGAATGATTTTCAACTAAAAAGAGGAACTATCATCTTAAGAATTGCTTTTATTATTACTTTTTTATTTCAGTATGGTTGGCACACAACGTTACATTAGTTTCAGGTGTACAACTTAGTGATTTGACAAGTTGATACATTCTGCTGTGTTTGCCAAACAATTGCTTTTATATTGCTCCATGTTCCATAAATGCAGTATTACTATTAAAGGTTTTTTTTATAAAAAATATTATTTTTGCAGAGAAGACTCAGACATTTATTTCGTAGTGCATAATAGGAGAGAGAGCAAGTCTTAGTACAAACGAATTAAATGCTTTGAAATTGCTGGTTTTATAAAGATGCTTGTTTCCATTAGATTGCACACCTAATCTCTCAGGTAGATAAACCCGCAAATGATGCATATGGTTGATGGATGAGCAGTGATAACAACGTCTTCCGCCTATGAGTCTGATTTTTCTCTTGGAGAGCCAGGACATGCTAAAAATGCTCCTTGCCAATGCCATTGTAAAAATTCCACCATGTAGCTACAGGTACAGCCCTGGATGAGCCAAGATAAGCAAAAGCAAACTAGGGACAGTCCAGGAAAGATGGACAAGTTTTTCACCTCATTCCTTCCCTGAGTAACCTCTTCCCCATAATTTCAAACTGCGTTCCGTATTTCCGGTGCTCTAAATCACTCTCTTTCCTGTGGGCCAATTCTCAAGAATGACCTATCCCAGACAAGTATTTCCATGCACTTGTGTTCCTATGTTGGGAATGGTCCAGCTCAGAAGTGACTGCAAACCCTCAAATGTCTCATCCTCACAGTCATACCCTAGAAATAATGTGAGAAAGGCAGTTATATACCAGTATTTTAAAACTGAGTGCTTTGAGGTTTAAAAATATCTAGAATTCTGGCTCCTGTTGAAAAACGTTCAAGTTTGGCAATACTGGGCCAGTATTCCCACCTTGCAATAATCCACTGGAGAGGAGTGTAGCCTGTGCATTTTACACTGAGCTTTTTGGTCTTCTGTAGCTGTTGGTTCCCGATCTAGGGTGACTTTGACCCTTGGGGACATCTGGCAATGTCTGTTGCCAGCTGACAGCCACAGCTGAGGGTCGGGATGTGCTATTGGCACTAGTGAGTTGAGGCCAGGGATACCATGAACATCCTACAAGGCATATGATAGCCTTCCACAACATAGAATTATCTAGCCCCACATGTCAGTAGTACCAAGTTTGAGAAACCTTTCCACAGCCCATATTAGGCCCACTTCACATTTAGTTGCCTGTCTGCTCCTGTAGACATTTGGCTTTGTAATCTCTGGATAACCAAATTGGCATAAAATATAGATACATAACATATACAACCAGAAAGGATCTTCAGGACCTTCCAGTCAAATCCCAAATCCCTCATTATATGTATGATGTCTGAAATATAGGGGAAATGAACTTCAGCTAGACTTAAAAAATAAAATTCAATCAAAGTAATTGATCTGATTTGTAATCGAGAATCCTGTTCCTAACTGGAGTAATAATTATGAAGCCATATGAGGCAGACACAGTGAGCGGAGGCAGGACAGTGGGGGAATCTTTCCCCCACTTTCTGGTCATCATCTTGTCCATCACTTACATATGACAGAACATTTGAGCAGACCCAGTTGACATGTTGCCCAATTTCTGATCTGGGCTCTTCTTAGAAATTCATTACTGATCCAAGCTCATACTATTTTGTATGGCATCCCTATGTGTTTGTCAGGAGATGACTGTCCACGAGTATGTTGTGTTTCTGCATGTCTTTTTGTTCTGGACTATTTTCCCAACAATGTCTGTAAAGCTAGCAATCTTGGAAGATAAGAGACAGATAAGAACCTCATTCTGGAACAGAGGGTCAATTTGCCTACTTCCCAGTAAAATAAATACGATGGCCGTTGCAGGAGCAAAGGTCAGTGCATATTATAAAGGACTCAGTTTTCCCTCAGCTCAGGATTCGTCCACTGTGAAGGAAAAGTGCTGTGGATGCAGCACCTACTCAGAACCCTCCATGTCACCTTGGTGGGACTTGGGAGACAAGGGCGACCATGCTTCGCGTGCACTGAGTAATGAAGTCCTGGTTTCTGACCCAGGACTCTCATATCTTCTGCCATCAGGCCAAGAGGTATGAAGAATCAGAGATTTTACTCTCCTTGCAAGATAACAAGTTTAGCCTGCTAGAGTTTTTGACAATTTTTTACAAGCCATCTTTTGAAATACTTGAACTGTATTTTACCTGAGTTAAAGGGCGTATTCACCAAACCTTAAGCCATGAATGGCTCTGGCAGCTGTAACCAGTCTTAAGGCCCACCGAGTATTTTTCCTCTGCCAGCACTAAGTGCTCTGGCTCTCCTGAAGTTCCCTTAGCTATAGCCTTAGTTATGCGTATATCTGTCCAATGCCAGGGAGTCCAAGTCCTTTTCTTCTTCACCCCTTCCCTACTTCCTTCCATCCTTCCTTCCTTCTTTCCTTTCCTCCCCTCCCCCCTCCTCCTCTTCTCTTCCTCCCTCTTCTCCTTCTGCTTCTTCTTCTTCTGTTTCTAGGTAAATCACTACCTGTAGTCCATGTACTTTCTCTTTGCTCTAAATCCACATATCATTATTCCTTGTTGTTACTGGAAGAAAATAAATCATTGACTCAGAAATGCAGACATATACTATGCACATACAGAGCTCTAACAAATTAGGTTCTGTTGTGACTAACTTTAAAATTTTTCTACACAAGGGACTATCCTTTGGGTGATCAAAAGAAAAACAGAAAGAAAAACCAGTTCATACTCACATTTTCTCCTTCCCATCAGTGACCATCTTATATTTTAGTAGTTTTCTTGATACATTTTTGCAACCTCTGCTTGTTTGAAGGGCACAGTTTTCTTATCATATATTTCTACTGGGAAGGAAGATGTTTTTAATCTTCTAAAATTTTTATATGCATTTGAATAAACACAGCAATCTTAAAATTCATATTCAGCATTTTAGTAGTTATGTTTTATTGAATATATGATGCTTTTCTGAGGATAATGATACTTCCTCTAATAAGAATCCAGAGTTTATTTGAGTTTAATTTAGTTTTGGGGAGGACAGACTAACAAGTAGAGAAAATTAAGAGTGATCAGTGCTATAGTTCTCATTTTATGCTATATTTACCTTAAGGCTTCATCATATCATATTTGATGATGTGCTGTCAGAAGTCACATAGAAGCCACTGGAATCAGAGGGCTCTGTGAATGTCCTTACATAGAGTTGGCAGTAATTTTCATACAGCACAGTTTGCTAAAACCCCTTTATTGATAATATTAGTTTCCTCAGCCCACTCTTTTCCATAATCAGGTAATCAATTAGTCATTAACATAACTACAAAAAGAAATCATGAACAAATACACGCCAAAATAATCTAGCTGGTTGTGTCTTTTTTTTGAACAATTTTTTTTAAGTTTATTTATTTATTTTGAGAGGGACAGTGACAGCATGAACAGGGGAGGGGCAGAGAGAGAATCCCAAGAAGGCTCCACACTGCCAGTGCAGAGCCAGACATGGAACTCAAACTCTCAGAACTATGAGATCATGACCTGAGCCAAAAATAAGAGTTGAATGCTTAACCAACTGAGCCACCCAGGCACCCCAGCTGATTGTATCTTAAGCATGGTCTCTACACGTTTAGCCAGAATATGGACTTTGGAGTAAGAGAAAAGTGAGTTCAAAATCTGACTCTCTTGCTTGCACTTTGTTTTTGGACAAGTTTTTTAAATCTATTTGAGCCTTAATTCCTACATCTATAAACATCTATGTTGCAGGATTGTTACTGTAAGATTCAAGTAGAACAATGTAGGAAAAGTGTTTAATACAGTTCCTGGTGCATCAGAGATCTTAAATTCTGGCCATTTGATTGTCATTGTTGAGTGAGGCAACAAGTGCAAAAAAAAAAAAAGGATGGCAATAGGGGTGCCTTTTTGCCCCTTAATCAGTTAAGCATCTGACTCTTGATTTCGGCTAAGGTCATGCTGTCACAGTTCGTGGAATAGAGCCCCGCATTGAGCTCCGGGCTGACAGTGCAGAGCCTGCTTGGGATTCTGTCTCTCCCGTCTCTCTGCCCCTCCTCAGCACATGCACACACACTCTCTCTCTTTCACTCTCTCTCAAAATAAATAAACTTAAAAAAAATTATTTGTTTTTTTAAACGTTCAAAATGTCTGAGAACTCTGTATGTTTTCATATACTTCACCATACCAGAGTATTTATACCACGTAAGATGTATGTCATCTACACTTTGATGTTTTAAGTTGCTCTTTTTCTTTCAAAACACTTAAGAAACCACTCCTGTGTATCATTAATTTACTGATGAAAGGCAACTAACAACTTCTTAAAGTCATTCATAATATAGTCATCTCTCTGGGTTTCGTTGTCTTCCTATTTAAAATAAGTAAATGGAACTTGATATTCTCTAAGACCCCTCCCAGTTCTAAGACAAATACAGTTATATTTTATAGCTTTGTAATATAATCAAGCATTCAGAGCAATACCTGGCCCATGGGAAGTACTCAGTAAATATTCCTTAAATGTGGAATGATTAATTAATGTAGGTACTTTAATATAGAAAGTACAACCTAAAAACTAATTTGGCTTAATGACAAAAACAAGCAAGAAATTATTATTAAATTCATTTCTTTGTTTACTACTGCTAAAGATTAACTTTTTCTGTTAAAATTATTTTTAAAAAATAATTTATTAATCTAATAGACTTTGATCCTTACAGAAAGTATAAGTCTATCAAAAAAATCAATGGAGTAGAGGGGAAATGGTTTTGTGGATAAAACTAAAATTCACATTTTCTATTAAACATGGCAGATACAAGACAAGCATTTATTTCAACCCCCCCCCCACAAAATAGTGTGATGACGGAAAATAGATTTTGTGAAAAGAGCACAAAAACCTATAAGGACAAACAGAACAAAAGGAGAGGATGGGGATGACAACATCAACACAATCTTGCAAGCTCAAAGACAGAAGGATAACCAAAGCAACACAGAAATCAAATGCTATGGAATGGGAGCTTTAGGGGAGAAGAGGAAACCCAAGAAGTAAGCTCTTTTGTGTCGTAGGAGCCTGAGAAACACAGGCATTGGAGGCACTAGGTGCCTCTGAAGAATGGGCATGCACTAGGGCGATAAGTAGGAAAATTAGTTTGAAATTCATGTAAGAAGCAGTTAAGCACCTAAACCCAGGGATGGCTTTATGAATGTAGAGCCTATACACTTATACAGGGTCTCACACTTAGGAACCTCGCACATGGTATAATGCTCTGCTATTGCCATCATTAAATTCTTAATAATTTTTGAGTAAGTGACTCAACATTGTCATTTTGAATTGGGTTCTACAAATTATGTAGCCAATCCAATCTAAATCCCCTCCCCTAATTTCACACAGCCAGGCATATATCCCTCCTCCACCCTGGCAAAAGACTGAATGATAGGATATTTCAGGGTATTAGGCACAGCTGAAAATAGGAGGCTAAGTGAATTACTTAGAGAACAGTGAATACCGTCCTCCACCAGGCACAGTGAATACTGGCAACCAGACTTACATCCCCAGGCAGAAGATTGCCAGATTCCTCTCAGACGAAACTGAAAGAACAGTTGGAAGTCTTCCAATTAAACAGTTTCTGTTGGACCACCTGACAAGTCCCCATCATGGACATAGAGCTTCTAATCAAATCTTTAGTGTCTCAAGTATAAATGGGAAAGCTAAGGATCATCAGAGATTTGAGGGAAACCTCTATCAGAAACACAGGATTAAAACAAACAAAGACTAAGCAGGAACTCTGAGGATTCATGACACTAATAGTAGAAGAGAAAATTATGTTATAAAATATTATTATTATCTTTAGAGAGATAAGAGAAGCTATTACAGTAATAAAAAAAGAATACTAGTTTTTTTTAAAGGAACACTCAGAAAATAAAAAAAAGAACTATTGAAATTAAATATAGATAGGATAAATAAAAAATTCATTAAGACTTATGGAAGATAAGGTGATTTCTGGGTTATTTCTTCAACCAGAAAGCAAAATAAAATAAAACAAACAAACAAAAGAGATGGGAGAGGAGACATAAAATATAAGTTAATGAAAGGATGTGCAGCAGGTTCAAAATCTAAATAACAGAATTTTCAGAAGGAGAAAACAAACAAAAAAGCAGATGGGAAGAAATGATTAAATAAAAAATACTCATACTCAAAAATTCCAAAATCAAAGCCGCTGTGTTCTCAGATTGAAAGTGGCTATTCATTCAGTATATTATTGTAAATTTTCAGAATACCATGGCTGAAGAGAAGGTACCAAAATATGTTCAAAGAGTAGAAAAATAAAACATGTCACAAAAGATTAGGAATCAATATGACATTAGATGTCTCAAAAGCAAAATTGAAAGCTGGAAGACAATGATTAAATGCCTTTGAAATTCTGAAGGAAAATGGTTTTCAGCCTAGAATTCAATTCGCACAGAGTCAAACTATCAACCAAATGTAAGGGTATAAAAAAGGCATTTTCAGATATGCAAATTATTAAGAAATGTGTTCCTGTGTACCATTTATTTGAAGTCCACTAGAGAATGTAATATACCAAAATGATATAATAAATCAAGAAAGAGGCAAACATGTGATTCAGGGAATAGAAGATACAACACAAGACAATGAAGTAAAATCCCAAACACAAGATAATGGCATAAAATTCTAGAACTATGGCTGTGTACCAAGACAAGAGAGCAAAAAGATAAATTTAAGCAAGAATATGAAATATTCTAAGTGAAAAAATAAAAACAGAAAATTACCTGATGTTTAGGGGATATAGTAAGTGAAGAATTACACTTCTAAATAGAATTTGTAAATGAAAAGTACTTGATATGACAGAGAAAATGAAAGAGCAAGGCAATTACTAACTCTAGGAAAACCAAAAGTAGTGCACCTAGAAATATAATCCTTGTGCTTTACATGGTTCAACTATAAATAACATTCACAGAGCCATCAAAATGTTAAGCATGGATTACTGATTTATGTAAATTTTGATGTAACTGCTTTAGGAGTTTGGGAGGAATGGATATGCTCTTTTCAAGATGGTGGGTTTAGAGGGGTTGGTCAATGGTCAGTAGGGAATATTTAAAATGAGATTTAAAAAAATATATTTAGAAGTGTAGTGGCAAATACCAGAAGAAAATGTTAAGGGATTAGTGGTCACCTGTCAAAGACAAGAATCAGGAATAGGGAGAAGTGGAATTAGAAATGCTGATTTTTGTTATGAGCTTTTTAAAGCTGCAAGACATTTAAAACCATGCTCATGCATTCTCTGATTCAAAAAGTAAATTAAACACATAAATCTGTGATTTATATATACTTGCAAAATACTATTATAATTCTATTTAATCCCCAACTGGTAGTGAATGAAATAATGGCAACCTCAAGAGGAACAAATAGGTTGTTTTGGTTGACAGCATAAAGTAAAATGACTATGACTAAATGAATTCATCATTAATTATTTCATTTTATAAACAAAGCTTTAACACAGCTATATATAAAGCATTTGACATTGTAAAACATCAGCATATGCTCAGAAATGGAGGGTAGCCTAAACATTTTAGGGTATTAATGAGTAGTGGCAGGTTGATATAAATTGCTGGGGTACCAGTTCCACCAAGCTATGGAATTATAATCCAGATCACAGAATTCCCTAAGAAAATAGATTAGCAAAGGGCATCTGATGTGTTAATGTGGCGCAGGAGACAATTTTAATAATAATTGGAGAGAGCCAATGACAAAAGAAAAGGAAATCCAAAATATAACTGAAGTGAAAAGCCAAAGGAAAAGAAAATCAGATATAATGATATATGGCAGCTCCCCAAATAAGATCACCTTAAATCAGTAATTTCAGACCGATTTGGGAGGAGAAAGAAGCACACTAAGGGCTCCAGGAGGGTGCGACGTTTGATCATTGAAACAACAGCCTCTGGAGGGTGGTTAACTTTCCAAGCTTGCAGTTCTAGTAAAGGCTGCCCCAGGTTGTCCTACATTAGGGTGTGGCGGGTACGCGGAAGGCTACCATGCCCATCTCAGCTTCATGTAGAGCAGCTACAGGTTTGCACACTGGGTTTCCAGGTAAGAGTTCTGCTTGAACAAATTGTTTTATGGCTGAAAACCAAGTTTGAAAAATATTGGCCTACCCCCAGTTTTCTATTTTACAGATCTAGCAATAAAAGCCTTTTAAATAATCATTTACCCAGGGTGAAGGGTAACAAAAATCCGATGGCAGAGTTAGAACCAAGAGCCAGGCTTCCTGCAAGCTAATTAACTTGCTTTCTCCCACACTAATGATCCTGGTGATGTTGCCCTTCTGTTAAAGTAAATATATTTTACCAAAGGGTATATTTATTATTACTTTGTATAATGAGTCTTTAAAACTACACAGTGCATGGGACGCCAGGGTGGCTAAGTAGGTTATGCACCTGACTCTTGATTTTTGCTCAGGTCGTGATCTCACGGTTCATGAGATCAAGCCCCCTATCGGGCCCTGCGCTGACACTGTGGAGCTTGCTTGGGATTCTCTGTCTCCCTGTCTCTCTGCTCCTCCCCCCATCTCTCTCTCTTTCTCAAAATAAGTAAACATTAAAGGCATACAGTGAAGAACAAAATGAAAAAAAAAAAATACAAGCACCCTAAGTTGAACTCTATTCAAATAGTATGCAGCATTTAGTTTTGGTTTTAAACTTGTAATTTAACTAGTAGGTCTTATTCCATTTTAAGCTATATTGACAATTTTGCCTCCATCTACTCTGTGAGTTGCTTTGTTGAATAAAGTAACTAATTACTTTGTTGCAAATACTACAGCTTGATGATTTATACCAGTAAAGCACTGTCTGTTTAGGGCTTGTTGGTTTGCTGATACATGAATCCTTCTCAGTCTGCTTCTACTCCTGTTCTCTCCCCCTGTCCTCTCTTTCTCCCCTCTAGAGGTTAAGGGACTGAGTTTGTTCCCAGCAGCTCCCTGATTGAAGTATCCACAGTTCCTCCTTTTGTGCACAGAATAACAAAGGAGAGGAGATCATTTTTTTTGCTTACTTTCTCTATAAAAATGTCTGATTCTCTAAACTAGAAATATTTTTTTCTTAACAACCATAATTATGTCACATACCCCCCCCCCCCCGCAGCAGCTTTAAGCTCACTATTTTGACTATCCAAGCAAATAAATTAATTTGCATATGGGAGATAAAATAATCCAACAACTAAATGTTACTCTGTCAAAGATCTCTGGTAGAAATAGCTTCTAATACTTTCCCCCACCCGCCACCTTAATATTTTAAAAAGACAACTAAAACATAGCAAGCTATTTTTTTTTTTTTTTACAAAACCACCTTTTACATACGGTCCTCTTTTTTTACTTAATATTTTCAAGTTTACATATTTATACTGAGAGAGATCACAAGCAGGGGAGGGGCAGAGAGAAAGGGAAGAGAGAGAATCCCAAGCAGGCCCCATGCTGTTAGCGCAGATCCTGACCTGGGGCTTGAACTCACAAACTATGAGATCATGACCTGAGCCTAAACCAAGAGACGCTTAACCAACTGAGCCACCCAAGGGCCCCTCCACAGGATCCTCTTTAAGGACAAAGCTTGTCATGTGTTTAAATGAATGTACTAGGTAATTACATTGGTTGCAGCATGCTGAGCAGGGTAAAGAGGGGAAGTGGAATTTGAGAAAATGATGAATATTCTATAGCAATACTAATATAAATAAGTTATATGGTATCAGGTGAAGAAGCAACGCCAGCACCAAGCTTAAGACCATTAGATACTATGAACTTGTGCTGATTAGATTTTTTTCTTGTGTTCTACCTTGGAAAAGATGTTAAATCACAAGTCTACTTGGGGATGGGCTGGGTGCTTCTGAGAGGTTATAGCCGAACTGATGACCTGATTAAAGACAAAAAAAATGCATATTTAAAGGATGACCACTAAATGTTAGTTTTGCCAAGCCTACTTATAAAATGTATTCCAAATGGCTGAGTCTCAGGTAGCTTTCTGAATATCTGACATCAGTCTTCAAAAGAGAAAATTAAACAAAAGTAAATGATAATTTACAGCATGATCTTTTGCTGTATAAAAGTATCCTGCTGATAATTGAAAGGCAAATTTTGAGATATGTAAATGCTGTCATTCATGGAGAAAATTAACTCGAATGTGTTTCCTTTTTTGGGGGTTGTATGGTTTCATAATGAAGAAGTTCTCCTCTGCTGAGATGCAAAACAATCTGCAATCTTAAGGAAAAAATAATTATTTTAGTAATTTTAATTAAAAAAAAATCCCAGGAACTCCACAACTTCCATGGGAATTTGGTATTTCCAGGAGGAAATAACACATTATCGTTGGGGGGGGGGGGTGTTGAACAGCCCCCAGGGTGCTCTTACTTCCTAGCTTTCCTGCTGACCAGCTGCTGGACCCAGATTGTATTAAGAGCAGTGATAATTAATTGTGCTGTCTCTTAACTCAGAAGGACTCTGGTAGGGTTGTAATGAAGTAATACTGCCAAGTATTTAGTTTTCTTTTTTTTTTTTCAAGGAAAGTTATAATACTAATACATGATAATTATGTTGTATACACCAATACATAGGACAATATTCCCTGAATTTGTATTCAACTTCATTGAAAGAGCATAAATCGTTCAGGGCTTGTTTGGTGACTTGGTGAAAATAAAAATTACTGCTTTTAAACGGTAAAAACGCAGCCAGTCGTCAGTAATGTGTTTAGTTAACACATGCAGCATCAGCAAACTAATGAAGTTAACAGCACAGCCTATGTTGAAGAAGAGAAGAACTTTTGTTACAAGCTATCAGTTTTGTTGGCTGATTAAGATTGAGGTTTATTCTCTTTGTCAGCATCATAGGGCTATTCCTCTCCTTGCTACCTTATTTTATTTATTTATTTTAATGTTTATTTATTTTTGAGAGAGACAAAGTATGAGTGGGGGGAGGGTCAGAGAAAGAGGAGACACAGAATCTGAAACAGGCTCCAGGCTCTGAGCTGTCAGCACAGAGCCCGACACGGGTCTTGAACCCACAAACCTCAAGATCATGACCTGAGCCAAAGTTGGATGCTTATCCAACTGAGTCATCCAGGCACCCCTCCTTATTACTTTTAAATTAACTACTGTGCTATTGTGCTTGGAGCTTTGTGATCCTTTTTATTTTATTTTTTATTTTTTTATTTTTTATTAAAAAAATTTATTTTATTGTTTATTTATTTTTGAGAGAGAGAGAGAGAGAGCAGAGGAGGGGCAGAGAGAGGGAGACAGAATCTGAAGCAGGCTCCAAACTCTGAGCCTGATGCGGGGCTCGAACCCACGAACCATGAGATCGTGACCAGAGCCCAACTCAGATGCTTAACCGACTGAGCCACCCAGGCGCCCCAATTTTTATTTTATTTTTTAAATGTTTGTTTATTTTTGAGAGAGAGACAGACAGACAGACAGACACAGCAGGGGAGGGGCAGAGAGAGAGGGGAAAAGAGGACCCGAAGTGGGATCTTCACTGACAGTAGCCAGCCTGATGCAGGGCTCAAACTCACAGCTCACGAACTGCAAGATCATGACCTGAGCCAAAGTTGGACATTTAACCGACAGAGCAACCCAGGTGTCCCTGTGGTCCTTTTTAAACTAATTTCTTGTATGCCCATCAGTTTAGGCCTAATCAGAGAAGCAGAACCAGTGGGGATTTGTTGCTGAGCTGGATCTTGCCTCATCAGGGAAGTTGATTCAGTCATCTTCATGGGATAGTTGTCCTTGTTTCTGACACTGGAGATTGAAGTCCACAAAGTCTCCCAAACTGGATGACTTGAAATAACAGAAATATGTTGTCTCACAGTTCTAGAGGCTAGCAGTCTGAAACCAAGGTGTTAGTTTGGTTGGTTCCTTCTTGGGAGCTTCTGGTGACTTGCCAGCAATCTTCTACTTCCCTGGGCCTGTAGGTGTATGACTTCAGTCCTGTACCTTCACATGGAAGTTTTCCTGTGTGTCTTCACATACTCTTCCCTTGGGCATGTCTCTTTCCAAACCTCCCCTTTGTAGAAGGATACAAGTCATATTGGATTAGGGCCCACCGTCATGACCTCACTCTGACTGGATTATCTCTGTAAAGACCCCATTTCCAATCAAGGTCACATGCTGGGGTACTGGGGCTAAGCTGGGGAGAGCAAGAACAAGCTGGGACCCACAAGTATGAGCTGGAACGAAACCATGTTGGTTCTCACCACCTCTGATTTTGATGTTCTAGGAATCCTGCAGGGAGGATATGCTTCATCAGGGAGCTAAACACTCACCTGGTGTAGGAGTCAGAGGAGATGAAGGAGGTTCCAGGGAAGGGTAAGGCAGTTGCTGGCCTGTCTGCTGCCCCACTCCAATGAAGTGAGCCAGCAGATATAGGCTGTGTGCTAGAAATGGCTGCTGCTTCTCTTTGGACCTCCATATTGCACTCAAGAACCTCTCTGGTGGCCGCCACATAGGCCAGAAACATACAGGAAAGGGAATTCTGGGAACTGTAGTTCAGTCTAGCCAGATTGGCACCTAACAAAGCCACCACTCTAAAGACTTTACATACTCACTATTGAATATCTGATAATATGAATGACGATAATTAAGAAACCAAGTTGTTCCCAAGCATATATACCAAACCCTCCCAACTCAGACATGGAGAAGGAATTCACCTGCTAATGATGTTAGATCTTTAGCACTAATCAAAAACAATTCATCAGTCACCCAAAAAGTTTTAACTGGATTACTGAACACTAAATCCACCAGTTTAATTTGCCTTTATGCCATCAACTATTAGGAAAGGACTTGAAACCCATCAAACCAAAAGATCTTAAGGTTGCATTCTGTTGAATTAGGTAAATTTGGAAACAAAAAAAAATCAGAGAGTTTTCTCTCTTGGTAGTCTTATTAGCAGAGGGGTACATACAATGGATAATCACACAGGCTTTGGAACAAATGGACTCAAGTTTCAAACACAGTCCTGCCCCTTAGCAGTGTGACACTTCAGGAAAATTCTTTTCATCTCTCCCTCTCTCTATTGTATTCCCAGTCCATAAGTATAGGGATAACCTTAATAGTTTCCTCAGAGGGTCACTGTGTGATTGAAATGAGGAAATAGACATGAGGAACTTGGCACAAACTGGACATGTAGTAAGTGTTAATGCAATGTTGGCTTATCTCTTCCTCCTTTTCTTCTGCCTGCCTCTCCTCTTTCTTCTTTTCTTTTCCCTTAACTTTGAGAACAACAAAATGGGTGTCTTGAGTTCCTCATAGCACAAACTTTGCTTTTCTACAACATGTGTGCAACCTAAGTCTTATGGACAATAAGACAAGGGAGTCTTTAAATACCAACCTATTTCGGAGACTAGGAGTGGGTGGTTTTTGAAGTAAGATCTCTGAGAGCAGTTGGGAATGGAAATGCTTATTTCTAAGACAACAAAAGGGAGAAAATGTTCCATTTGAAAATACTGCATGATGAGTAAACATGGTGAACTTTTTCTAGAGAGGTCCTTGAAATTTCTTTGGGCAGAATTTAAAGAACAAAATTAAATGGTAATGAATTTCCTTCCTCCCAGAAAATGGAAAGTATGTTCTCAGGCCTTTCTTCTCTCTGTTTGTATTCTCCACAAATACAAAGCCGCCCCTCTTCACAGGCCCCACTCAAGCCCACCACTCAGTCCAGCGCTCTCTCTCCTCTCATAAATCACATCCGTTGTCAGTAACCACTCACGTGAGCATGTACTAGAATCTTCTGTTATCACTGACCCCTGGGTGTGCTGTCCATGTCTTCTCTCCTTATCCTGTAAGCCCCATGACAGTAGAGGCTTCATCAAACATTTCATTTACTGAATGCATAAAGTAGTCAAGGTGCTTAGGATGGATGGACTCTAATAAAAATGATGTGGAATGGAAAAGAAAGGATTGGAAAAAGAGAGAACAGATAAGAAGATGTGGAACAGAGTGGAAAACAATGAAAAAGAAGCTCATGGGGAGTCTCTGAAATCTTTCCAGATGCCACTGCTTGAGACAGTATAAAGCAATGACCTTGGCTGGCTGATGTTACTGTTGCCCAGTAGAACCCGCATTTCCAGAGTCATCAGGTGCATCTGAAATGCACTTGTCTCCTGCATTGAGCATTGGTTCCACACATGTTTATCAATTTTACTGTGGCTCCTTCTAGTCTTTCAAACTTCTCTAACCATTACCCTCTCCACTAAGAGAACACATGCTAATATACTAATGCAGTAAGACCTCACAGACACAGATTGCTGAGAAAATATTTTTTAGAAAACAGACAAAAAGGATATTCTACATTTATTTTTATCACCTCTTTCTCAGAGATTCTCAAAAGAGGGGCATAGACTCATTCTTACAATAAACTTACCAAATTATTAAAAGATACTTAAAACAAATATACACAAATGCCAACTCTCCCAAATCACCTCTGTGAAATTTACTAACTCTTTAAACTCAAACTCAATTTTATAACCCTTTATAAAGAAGCCAGCAATTTGAAGTAGTGGGTCGGAGGAAAGAACCATAAAATTTCAATGAATTCATCCCAAAAATGTTGTATTGTGCTGGGACCTTTCTATGGGAGACAGTGCGTTGTTTGGACTGCTACAATTTTAAAAGACGTCTTTGAAAAGGAAAGGCATAGATTTTCATAGCAGCTAATTCTAGACAAAGACTGAGGCCAACAGTTATTTTAGTTCAACCTAATTTAATGTCACAGTGGTAGGTCTGGTTTTATTTATTTATTTACTAATTTAAAGAGGCTGCTACTCCACTGAAGGAGGTTGTATGCTTAGAAATGGATAATGTTGGCAAAGCATGGAAAAGTTCTCTCTCTCTCTTTTTTTTTTTCCCTGAAAACAATAACCTACATTTAATGGTAAGAAATCACCAGCAAATTCCATTATGTTTGTGGGCTTGACATGTGGTGCTTATTAAGTGTAGGAACAAAGCCACTTTATACATCATAATGTTCACATTACAAATTCGCTGCTCATAATGGTGCTGCAAGTGTATGTGCAATTTTTCTGAACTTATGAAATATATTTCTGACACCTCAGGTATTGATGTATGCACGCATGATATTGTCCCAGTGCAGTAGGGAGACTTAACTGATGTCTGCAAGATTTGATTTATTACAAGTAAATATGATTGCCTTCATAATCTGATTTTATTATGTTCGGGGCTCTCGCAGGTAAACTTTTAGTAGAAGGAAGAAGGCCAATTTTATTAAACCAGTGTGTGTTCCTATGAACCATAGACTTTCTTGTCAAGGGGGGAAGGGGGACTGCTGATCCAGAAAGCGTATTGAAAATTTCAAAAAGAAGAATTTACTTCCAGCATTCCCAATATCCTATGTTCTCAGTCCCTGCAACTACTTCAGATGTGGTCTTGCTATTCTGAACTTTATATTTCTTTCTTAAAAGCCGAATTAAAGTAAAACACACCTATCTGAGGTCAAGAGTAAATATACCTAGGGGAATAGACATACCATCTCAACAAATTTTGGCACTAAGAATTTTTCTCTTTTGTTATGGAGACAAAGAGATCTAATGAATTTGAAAGAATTTGTATTACCATTGATACTTTCAAAGCTGTTCATTGGTAGGACTCCAAATATCAGGGCCACTGCTTTGCTGTAACAACAACTCAAACAATTAAACGTAAGTCATCCCAGAATCAGAGATGAACCTGGGCCCAATGCTCTAGGTGAAGAACATAAGTAGAAACAGGGATAGTAAGTAGGAAAGGACTGAATAAAGTAGGAGACCTGTCCAACTCACCCTTTAATGAAGACTAGATACAAGGACCTTCCCAGGACAATTATATACAATCTTATTCAAAGTGTAGAAGAATAAAAATTATTGACTTGAGAGTTTGCAAACTTGCCCCTTCCTCTGCCCACTGAAAAAAGATCCTGGCCTTACTTTCTTCTTCTTCCCTAACTTGTTGAGAAAGTTTCTGCTACTTCATTGCCAGCATCACCAGGGTAGTCATTCAGGCTTTTGTAATCCAGAGTAAAAGAAGAGAGAGAAGGGTAGAATAAAAGGAAAGAGTGAGGTAGAAAAAGAAGGAATGCATTGGCTTGAGTTAGGGAAAAGCTTTTCTGGGGGTGGAGGGTGGGGAGGAGGACAGGACCTTTTTAAGGAGTTTGCAAGTAAATCAGTCAAGAGCACCTGAGGGGCACCTGGGTCGTTCAGTCAGCTGAACATCCGACCTTGGCTCCAGTCATGAGTTCAAGCCCCACATGGAGTTCTCTGCTGTCAGCATAGAGCCTGCTCGGATCCCCCTCCCCCCCACCGGCCCCTCCCCTGCTTGTACTTGCACTGTGTCTCAAAACAAATTAAAACATTAAAAAAAGTGCACTTCAGTGGTGTAAACTAAGTTGTTAGGAGAGAGAATAAAGGTAGAAATGTTATGCTATGAACTATGAATGTCCTTCACTGTTTTTAAGAAATACAAGGGAAGGACCTAAATTAATTTTCAGTTACTTTTCTTTGATGGTCTGAGTTTCTTGAATGAAATGTGTTTCAAGACTGTGGCCCTGAATCTAATAAGATCACATGTGTATGATACGGTCAAAATATTGTCATTTATCATCCATGAAGTGGACATCACAGCATAGGGTAACCAAGTAGATAATGCAACCATTACCAGTGAAAGAGCCATGACAAGGAGTTTAATGAAGATGCCCAGAGAGGGCTGAAACAATGAGACAAGGTCTTTTTTGGTTTTCACTATAAAGGGGACTGGAATATACCTCTTTGGCATATGGAATATTTTGAGCTAAATGGCGAGTACAGGAAAAGCTGTAAAAACAGAACACAGTTTTACTTTTGTAAAAGAAATTTACACTTATAAAGGAAATTTCCATGTGTAAAGATGTCTTCCTCTCCCTTGCCAGGAAGATGAAGACTTTAATAATTCTTCGTGATGGAGAAAGTCTAGAAAATAGTTCCAATAATGCAGGGGCATCTGGGTGACTCAGTCAGTTGAGCCTCTGGCTCTTGGTTTTGGCTCAAGTTATGATCTCCTGGTTTGTGGGTTTGAGCCCCACATCGGGCTCTGCACTGACAGTGCAGAGCCTACTTGGGATTCTCTCTCTCTCTCTCTCTCTCTCTCTGACCCTCCCTGCTCACTCTCTCTCTCAAATAAATAAACTTCAAGAAAAATTTTAGAAAATGGTTCCAATAATGAAAAGTAAAGATTTATGCACCCAGTGAAGAACAGGAATCAGGAGATGAGAAATCAAAGCCAATATAGTAGTTCTAGCTCTTCAAAGGTCATGATATAATAATTATAAGACAAAATAAATATTGTACTTCATAAGTTTTTTTTTTATTATTTTGATAGTTTTTTCTTTTGATATTGTCTTTGATTCTATCATTACTTTTGTTTCCCTTGGTGAAGTTTCCTTTGAAATGCCAACCACATTGAGGGAAAAACAAAGAAGAGTTGGGGTTTGTATTAAAGGAGAATGTTAAAGGGGACCCTGAGACCCCTGGCAGTTGACCATGCTGACCGTTTTAAAATTCCCAAAGGGACAATTGCAACTTAGGGGCAGGAGTGAAGGACCAGGGTCTAATCACGTCCTCATTCCCTACTTGGAGAGTCTCCTTCTTGATTTCAAATCTAAAGGTGATTTTAAACTATGTTTATCGAGAGAAGCTATACACTAAAGATGCCCTCAACATTCAATCATAACAACCACCACTTTACTTGGGATATCACTAAAGCAAAATGGTGGAGCTATTCTGTCTTCAGCTTGCCCAATCTGTACTCACTGCCTCCTTAAGCTAGGTCCTTCTTTCTTTTGTCCTGACAAAGCAGCCAATTACTTAAACCTGATTTAGCTAGATTTGGAATAACACTGTTGAGAGTGAATAGGGGAAGGCAGTGTGATCTGTCCCCAGTTATTGTTTAAGTTAGAAAGCTGCTATCTAACGCTACCAAGACTTTTATCTTCAGATTTTATATTCGAGACACATCTTCTAGCTTCTTATTGCCCTCTACAAAGTAGCAACTTCTTTTTGCCTTAATTGAAATGTATTGTGTTCTGTATCATATCTCGTATTTCCTGCAGCAGGAGTTCCCAGTTGGGGATCTCTCTGTAAACACATTGAGTATTGATGGCCCATACATCAAGGGTTTCCATATGAGCGGCTGTGTGCTTGGGAGAGATGGGATGCACATTTAAGACGTGGCACGCTTCTGAGTGGGACCACAGTGCTTTTCTCACGCTGCACTACCATAGACCCAGAGTGTGGCTTTCTGTCAACCTAGCGGGGACTATGATGAAACACAGTTGCCACATAGGAGGCAAAGAACCATAGCCTCCTATGTGGATGAAGTCTTGTATACTTACTTCATTGACATGGACTATTTACTACCAGATTTTGATTGTAGTAAACTAGTGGTTCTATGTGCCTCTCTGGTGGCACCTTCCATATATCAGTGTCTCTGTGATAAAAGTAAACTGAAAAGAGATTTATGGGCAGGTGAGTATAGAATATGTATGTACATGTGCAAGATGTAGGCATGTATAAAAATGCTTGTTCTTAACTGTGTCCAGAAAAACCCAGATATTAATGATTTGGGGTTATCTGTAATTTTGCATTCCCAACTTTTCCTCCATTAGTGAGAATAAAACCTAAAAACAGGTTTTTATGAACTTACAGATGCCAGCTGGGTGTATGGTAGATTTTTACCTTTAGGATATTATTTAAAGAGATCTTAAAGCAAACCCTTCCTTGGCAATAAAAAAAAAAAAACAAGAGAAGAAACAAACAAACAAACAAAAAATGAAAAACCTTCCTATGCAGACGTCTGTGATTTCACTATTATCTATATGCTCTCGTGGGCTAAGCATCTCCTGGAATATAATTACTGACTATCTAGCATCTCATAACTTAGTGTATAACTAAGTGTATTATCCTTCTTTGGAAAACTCCAAAGAGTGATGGTAGGAATGAGAGAACTGAAACTCTATCAAGGAAACTTTTCTATATCCCATTTTGCCCCAGACATCCTTATACCAGCCTCTGCTTTAAGAAATCGTGGCCATACAATCTATAGGTGTATGGTGTAGATACCTTGAAATATTCTGACTTTCCCATACATGTTTAAAAGAACAGCTACTTTAGAGATTATAGAGCAGGTTTAAACTCTAAACATTTTGCCTTTTAAGCAAACATCTCCATCCTGAACAGGCTAATTTCACCTTACTAGGATTGCATATATTAGCCTCCAAGGACCAAAAGTAAGGGACAGTGTTGCAAGTAACAGAAAAGAAAACTTCAATGGCTTAAACAAGTTGGGAGGGATTTACTTAGGTCAATAATAATTCTGGAGATGTGTGCTGCTCAGTGATATCCAGTACCACATGATTTTACCTCATAGTCACAAGACAACTACTGTGGTTCTCGTCTTCATTCAAGGCAGGAAGAAGGAGAACGGTCATTGATTTTATCAGGAAAAGCAAAAGTCTTCTTAGAACTCCCGGCAAATGTCTTCTTAGGATCTTTTGGCCGGAAGTGTGTCATGTGGCCAAACCTACCTGCAAAGGATATTGGGAAAGTGGTAATCTCTTTTGATACTGGATGCAATGCTACCCGTACCCCCTTCAAAAACTACACATTAGCTTTTTATTTTTTTAATGTTTACTTATTTATTTTGAGGCAGAGTGAGCGAGTGGGATAAGGGCAGAAAGAGAGAGAGAGAAGCCCAAGCAGGTTCCGTGCTGTTAGTGCAGAGCCAGACCCAGGGCTCTATCTCATGAAGTGTGAGATCATGACCTGAGCCAAAATCAAGAGTAGGACATTTAACCATCTGAGCCACCCAGGTGCCCTGACACGTTGGCTTTTTGTTAGCAATAAAGAAGGGGGTGGAGATATATGGGGCAAATAATAATATCACAGATGAGAATTCCACCACCGTTCTCAAAAAACTCAGATTGCATAACAGTTTACTGTGAACTGTCACGTGAGGTTTCACAAAAAAGGAAAAGGTCTGAGAAGTCATCTAATCCACCTTCATTTTATAGACAAGGAAGCCAAGGTGTTGAGAGGTTCACTGTCACAAAGCCCCTCATCTACGTGAGCCTAGAAGCTGGCTTTCCTAGCTACCATGCTTAAATACCTCCCCTCCTGTCTTAATATCTTCTTACAATTCTTTTTCAGATGCACATCACTCTACTTGCAAAAAACATACAGAAATCCATTGTGCCCTTGCCCAAATCCCTTTTTTTAGAACCCAGTAATTGGAACTCCCACCTTTGCTATGGAAATGGCAACAAGTACTTAGCATGCAGTATTCATTTATTCAAGAGAATGATGAAATGGTATAGCCATCCCAGATAAGTCACAGAAGGCAGAGATTGGCCCTTCCCTATTAGCTGCCACAGTTCCTTAGAGAAGATTAAGCGGGGTGGGAGTGCATAAGGGGAAAAGCCAGGCTTTATCACGAAACATACTTGGTCATTTCTTTGTTAACTCTGACCTCTCGGGTAGCAGCCAGTCTCCTTCATTGCTCAGAATATGCTCAGAGGTAAGAAATACAAACATAATATTGGTTTTACATCTCTTTGTCTCCCCAAATTTCCTATAACCAGAGTTCTTATTAAATCTGCATAACGCTGCCAGAAAAGCAGGGTTGAAAAGCTACCCACGTTCCCAAACAGAAAATCTCTGCAGCAAAACTAATCACAGACTCAAGCACATTTGGAATGGTTAACAGCTCAAAAGGAAAATTAAACTCAACAGTATAACTAATCCAAGACAATCAACCTTGATTGTCACAACACAGACATGTACCAAGGCAACCTAAGAATGAAAAGAGAAAAGACTCTGCCCTTGAAAAAAGTGACACAAATGTAAGAGGAGTAGGTGTGGTTGAGAGGTATGTCCCCATCATATCTTGACCTATTTTAGCCACTTGCTTTGGGACGTTTGTCAGGTCACTTATGTCTCTGCTGATAATCTATAATACTGAGATTGGTCTATGGTAATTTTGGTCTCCCAAACTCTCCATTACTAGTCACTTGCTGAACTCCTCATTCTCTAAGAGGTAGAGAATACAGTTCAAATGCCACTTCCTCCAAAAAATCTCCTGGATTTTCCTAGGATGAGTTATTTCCTACTTCTGGCCTCACCGTGCACAGCTCAGGAACAAAACCTTTCAAACTGTATCATATTATGTCAATTTTTTCCATTTTCCTTATTAAACTGTGAAAATGGGTATTTATGTAACCATCTCAGGCCAAGCCCAGACATGGGAAGTCTTGATGACTTTTCCGAGTGGATAAAATTTGAACTGTGAGTGAGTAAATTTGGTAGCTGTCTATGAGGTGTCATTTAATGGTGTCTGGCCAAATTCCCCTTCCTCAAAATATCCCCATTAGCCTCTGACTCCTCCAGAACCCTCTTTCAGAGTTAATGGCTTTGGGTTTTCAAAGTTTGTTTTTTGGTTTGTTGTTTCATTTTTTTTTTTTTTCAAGATACCTCTATTAAAAATCAGATCTTCCTGGAAAGGAAATCAAGCCTTAAATCTTTACCACATTCACTCATTTACTTACTCAACATGCATTTTAGATCCCCTGCCAGTGGACCCCATGGCTTGTTTAAATTTTTGACAGGGAACACACTTCTGCAGGATGTAAACAGCACCTCAGGAACATACCAGAAATTAGGGAGAGACAACTCAAAGGAAACATTGAAATAGACATCCCAACTACACCAAGAAGACCTTTATTCTCTGGAATTATAAAAACAACTAGAAGATTCTTTTATACAAGAATAAAAGAATCACATCTCTGCCCCCAGGTAATTACCTGGGACTGTTATCTTAGAATCCACGCTGATAGCTTGGAGCCTGTTGTGGGGCTTGAACTCACAAACTACAAGTTCATGACCCGAGCTGAAATCAAGAGTTAGACACTTAACTGACTGAGCCACCCAGGCATCCCCTTCCTTCACCTTTAAAATTGGAAGCAATCCTCCATTAGTTCATACCAGAAACTTCTCAGAAGTTAACCATTAAGTAGAAAAAAATTAATGAGCAGATATTGACTGGTAAATGAGAGACAAAAGCACTGAGTTTAGAATACATGAATTCCTATTTCAAAAAAGAGGGTCTTCAGGGGAAAAAAAATCCTCGTAGTAAAAAGTACATACAACAAAAATGATAGTATCGATAAATGACATGATAATCTCACTAAATTAATATGGTTTTTAACAAAATTGTGAGTAGTAAAAAACAGCTGACAATAATTCCTTTTCATTTCTTCAGCCATATTAATAACTAAGCAGGTAGGTAAAACTAAAAGTGTATTTACTCTGCAAACAAGACCCACGAACAAGGCATAAATATTACACAAGGTGGTGTGCAATGTAATAGACTTTAGTTTTCATTCAACAAGGCACCTATACATAATCCATTGGCAAATTAGTTTCTTTTTGAAACTCTTGCTGAGCTTGTCATTTCTAATTAATGAGAATTTAGTATATATTCTACTGTAACCACGATAAACCCTTTTTCTATAAAATGGATGCTATAATGAGCAAAACCCTGTGTGCCCTTTCTCTGCATTCTTCCCACAACAGGATTTGAGGAACTTGGGTCTGGCGTGTCAGACCCCCCCCCAAAAAATGAAACAACAAACCAAAAAACAAGACTCAAGTTGAACACACTGAGTATTCAACTTCTTGGCACGGGCCGACTGGGCATTGAAAAAATGTGAAAAGATTCACGGTGTGTGTGGGGGTAAAGCAATTATTGAGAACCTTTTACCCCACCCCAGACAGAGAGACATGCCAGAGAGCATGGGCTCATTTAATGACCACAAGGACATTTTGTCCAGAGAGAAGACAGACCTTAAAGGGACATAAATGGGCAATTTAGAGAAGAGGGAGCTCAAAGGTTAATGGGCTCAAACCAGAAATCAGAGAAATGCAAATTACGAGAGCAATGAGCTATCTTTTTACAACCGTCAGAATGATATAACTCAGCTGGCCAATGCAAGTATTTGTGAAGATGTGTGGATTTGGGGATTTTCATGCCCAGCTGGGGGAAAATGGGCCATTTCCTCGATTCTGGGGAGCAGCCTGGTACTACCCAGTCAAATTAAGTTTGTGGGTATCCAGGTATACATTCTGCTCCCAAATATATATGACAAAGACATTCTTACACGGGGCCATAGGAGATAGGAGGGTGATCATGGCACCTCAGTCGTGGTAATAGACTTGGAAGCACTGTGGATGCCCATCAAGGGAAGAGAGAATAACGAATTATGGCGGACATGCGCAACAGTACTCTGGAGAATGGGAAAGCCACGTTTATGTTTGTGCATTGACTATCCAGATAATAACATGGATGAATCTTAAAAACACAAGGCCCACGTAAAAGCCTTCACACGAGTGTTTAGAGCAGCTTTATCCATAAATGCCAAAACTTGGAATTAACCAATGTTCTCCAATAGGAGAATGGATAAACAAACTGTGGTAGATGCAGACAATGGGATATTACCTGGCGCTAAATGAGCTATCAAGCCATGAGAAGACATGGAGAAAACCGAAATGCGTGTGTCCAATGAAAGAAGCCAATTTGAAAGGCCACATATAATTCCAAGTATATGACATTCTGGAAAACTATGGAGACGATAAAAATGTCAGTGGTTGCCAGGGATTAGGGGGCAGGGAGAAATGACAGGCAGAGCACAAGAGATTTCTAGGGCAGTAAAACGCCTGTGGATGATATTAGAATGATGGTACATACCATTACACATTTGTCAAAACCCACAGAATGTACAATAGCAAGAGTGAACCTTAACGTAGACTATTGGCCTTAGTTAATAATAATGTATCAATGTTTGCTTATCAGTTATATTTTATTTTTTTTAACGTTTTTATTTATTTTTGAGGCAGAGGGAGACAGAGCATGAGCAGGGGAGGGGCAGAGAGAGAGGGAGACACAGAATGTGAAGCAGGCTCCAGGCTCTGAGCCGTCAGCACAGAGCCCGACGCGGGGCTCGAACTCACAGACTGTGAGATCATGACCTGCGCTGAAGTCGGACGCTTAACGAACTGAGCCACCCCGGCCGGCGCCCCTGCTTATCAGTTATAAGAAACATACCACACTAATGCAAGTTGTTAATAGGAGAATCTTGTAAGCACAAGTAGAAGAAGAATGGAGGAGGAGTGTATGGAAGCAGTGTATTTTCCACTCAATTTTTTGTAACCTGAGACTGCCCTAAAAAATAGTAATTCTAAAATAATTATTTAAAATATTAATTAATTAAAAATGGTGTCGAGTTAAAAGAGGAAATAGGTTGTGATATGCCAGATATTGTTCACATAAATTAAAAACGTGTGCAGAAAACAATACATCTTTTACAAAAACACGCTCAAGTAAAATGATGTTGTGTTTTGAAACTAACGAGAAGGGTTGCCTAATGAAGAGGGGAAGAGAAAGGGTGTGTGGGCTGTAAGTAAGGGGAAAGGAGGAAAGAAAGGCAACAAGGAGACCATGTGCACATGTCCTCAGTGTGTACTGTGAACTGGGGAATATGAGGAAGCCATCCCTCTGCACATACAGTGCAAAAACAAACATAGCTTGAGGAACTGCAGGGAAAGCAGTTCTGGAAAAGTCCAGACGAAGCCTGGCTGTGTGCCGTGGGGGCTGTCGACTTATATGGTGGCTGAGTTGTGGAGTGTAATAGGCTAGGGCAGAGGTTTGCAAATCTAGGAATACTCTTTCCTGATTGACTTCTTCCTGATCAATTTCTCATGAAAGCTGCTATACAGGAGATGTAGAGTTTTAAACAACGAAAAGCCTGGGAAGCAAGTTACAATCTGTCTTTTTAGGATGATTTCTTTTAAGAAATGAGTTCTTAAAAACTGGATACTGTAACTTACAATTTTGCAAGCTTCTGCAAGCAGAGGAAAGAACCTACCAGTGTATTTGTGTGTATTCCAAGATTGAACCTGTGCATTATATTTCAAAATTCCCACGCGAGAGTTAATGGATCGCGGGGTCGTAAGGTATCATCTATTGGTTAGGCATATATAGACTCACCTCTACTGGTAAGCATAGTTTTCCAAGCAAATATTTACAAATATTGATTCTAACCCTGATGTTAGATATTCAAGGTGGGAATAACAAACATTTAAGGAAAGCATGTCTCGATATTTCTGTTAATGGGAAAGGGAAAGTTAACCTATAATCCAACTACATCTGTGCTATTTTACACTCATCCCACATATTCTGCATTTCCCAGAGTTTTGGCTTAAACGGTGGTTGCGGTCCGGGGGTGAGAAAAATGGAGTAGTGCAGCAGTTCCCCAAAGGAGGCTTCTTTGATGGAGATAGTGGTCCATGGGCAGTGGGCACTGACCCAAAAGCATTGTGAAACTTTCTATATTTCCACTGCTATTTAGATGGTATTTGCATGACTTCTCAAATGGCAGAGCCCAGTTGGCAGTGGTAAGGCTTGGCTGTGAAGTCAGGCTTTCTGTGGCTTTTGAACTCTCGTACTGGCTGTATAGCAAACCAGTGTAGCCATGAGAAAATCTCATAAAAGGAAGCAAAATCTTCTAGTTTTATAATGAGCTGCATATAACCAGGGGCCGAGAAAAAAGGCAGGGGAGAGCAAAATGGCTCTTTGCCCCACTGATGCATAGCCATTCCAATGAGTTTTTTCCACCATCCTTTCTTCTTCCCGGGAAACCTTCATAGGTAAGGACAGGGATGTGCACTCCTGTCTTTCCCCTTGGAAGATCTGCTTATATACCCAGATTAGGGACATAGATTGAGACAACGAGGAGACGCCATGTGCTAAGATATATGGCACCTATATGACTGTACTGAATAACTAAAAGAATACTGGACTTAGATTAAGAAACTAAATTTGAACCCCCTAAACGGACAAGCACAACCATGACTCAGGGAGATTGTATTTGCAGATCCTTTGCCTAAAAGACTATTCCCCTAGCTACCTCCCTCATTTCATTCAGGTCTGTTCAAATGCTACCTCATCAGAATGGATGTCCCTGACATCTTTCATCATCCTGTGTCTCCAGACCCTGCTAATTTTCTCCAGAGCACTTTTCATCCTTTATATAGTATACATTTGTTTATTATTGCTTTGTTATATGTCTTTCCCCAACAAAAATGTGAGTTCCATGAGAGCAAATTTCCCAAGACTGGGAACCTTGGCTTGGGATATACTAGGCACTCAGTTAAGACTTGTTTAAGAATGAACATGTCCCAACGATACTGTAGTTCAGCTCTATAACTGTGGGCAAGTCACATATCTCTTGATTTGTTACAAGTGAAATATGAGTTAAAACCATGTATTCTGGGGGCACTTGGGTGGCTCAGTCAGTTAAGTATCTGACTCTTCATTTCGGCTCAGGTCATGATCTCATGGTTCATGGGATCAAGCCCTGCCTCAGGCTCTGCGCTGACAGCACGGAGCCTGCTTGGGATTCCCCCCACCCCCCATCCCCACTTTCTCTCTCTCTCTCAAAATAAATAAATATTTTTTTTAAAAAAAAAAAAGGTATATTCTGCCCACATCCTGGAATCTGTATGCTGTGTACTATAAATCTGAGGGATCAATCCCTTAGATTTCTGGTGTTCCTTGACTTTATTTCTCAGAGAAGGCATCGTATTTCTCAGACCTTTATTTCTCAGGTCTGGCATCGTAACACTGGGAGATGTGTCGCGTTAACCAGGTAAGACAGGAGCTGTGCTTATCACTCCGTGAAAGAAGAGGCAGCAAAGAAATTTGCCCCCAAAAAGCAGCCTCACATGGAACTCCGTGTGCCCTCTGCTCTTGCTCCTGCCCCCCACCCTGTTGAGAGCCCCGCCCACCATGGCGCCTACCACATACCCGAGTGTGGTGGCTGTGAGGGTCTGTCACCCAGAGGGTAACCTTGTTGCTTTGTGGTTTAGCCTCATGTTATCCACACTAAGAGGATAAGCAATATTGTCTTTTTAGCTGAGCAGTGCCTCAGGGAAGGAAGGCATTTGTAGGGAGGTCTACAGTTACCCTGTCCTTTTGCTGTTGAAAGACTGAATTATGGAAGCAGTCACAGCAGTCTGTACTTTTTTCCTTATTTGTAAACTCTGTGTGTGTGTGTGTATGTGTGTGTGTGCATGTGTGTGTGTGCGGACACGCGTGCACGCGTGTGAGTGAATCATGGAGAGCAACACACAAAGCCCGCGGGGGAACAGTGACAAACTCCTGATTCTTCCTGTTCTTGGTCAGCTAAGCCTGTGTTTCTCACCTTGGGCCTAACACAACTCTCAAATCGGAAACTCTGGGATGGGCCCTGAATATCATTATTGAAAACAAACAGACAAATAAACGTATCTGTGATTTAAAAAAATTTGTTTTCAACGTTTATTTTTGGGACAGAGAGAGACAGAGCATGAACGGGCAAGGGACAGAGAGAGAGGGAGACACAGAGCAAGGGACAGAGAGAGAGGGAGACACAGAATCGGAAACAGGCTCCAGGCTCTGAGCCATCAGCCCAGAGCCCGAGGCGGGGCTCGAACTCACGGACCCGCGAGATCGTGACCTGGCTGAAGTCGGACGCTTAACCGACTGCGCCACCCAGGCGCCCTGACGTATCTGTGCTTTTAAGGTGCATTTCTGGATTGTGATCCACTAGGCTAAATCAAGCACAAACAGTTGAGCCAAAAAAAAAAAAAAATTAGGGTGGCATTCAGCAGAAGAGGAATACCACATCCCCTCAAAGGACATTAAAACTGAATGTAGAAAAATTAGATTCACATTCTTATTCCAGTATTTATTATCGAATTAGTGGACAGCGGGTGACTCAAATTGTCTAAACTTAGGTGTCCTCACCTGTAAAATGAAGGACAATGACATTTAACTTACATGACTGCATGAGTGAGATCTTGTATGGGAGAGACCCTATCACTGTGTCCCAAACACAGTCAGGGTCCGTTATCCATGCAAGTTCCCTTAGAATTTAATAAAGTCATAAATTAGTGCCTCGTTAGCAAACCTAATACTGGTCACTAGCAGTAAGACACTAGTAGGCTACTACTGCTATCTTAACATTATTTAAAGTTTTATGGGGGCGCCTGGGTGGCTTAGTCAGTTAAGCATCTGACTTCGGCTCAGGTCATGATCTTGCAGTTCGTGAGTTCGAGCCCCGCATCGGGCTCTTTGCTGACAGCTCAGAGCCTGGAGTCTGCTTTAAATTCTGTGTCTCCCTCTCTCTCTGCCCCTGCCCACCCCCCACTGTCAAAAATAAACAAACATTAAAAAAAATTTAAAAATGGGCATCTGGGTGGCTCAGTCAGTTGAGCGTCCGACTTCGTCTCAGGTCACGATATCACGGTTTGTGAGTTCGAGCCCTGCGTTGGGCTCTGTGCTGACAGCTCAGAGCCTGGAGCCTGCTTCACATTCTGTGTCTCCCTCTCTCTGCCCCTCGCCCACTCACACTCTGTCTCTTTCAAAAATAAATAAACATTAAAAAAAATGAGTTTTACAGATTGCCAAATACTTTTCTGTGCAACCATCTGTAGGGAATGCAGAACAAGTAACCTCGCCCCCTTTTTTTAAATAAGGAAACAAACTCAGATTGAGGGGCTTGCCTGGGACTGCACAGCTGGTAAATGACAGGCAGACCAGAACCGGGAGCCCCCAGTTCCCAACCCCTAGTCCTGCTGTCAGACCTGAGCGACCTCCTCCTCGCTCCTGAAATGCTGGCTTCAGAGTGTGCCCATAAGGTAATTAAACTTTCATTGGCCACCTGTGAACATGTGTGGCGCTATTTTATTGTCACCTTCAAATACACACACATGCTGAAGTTGCCCGCCACGATTCCGTAGCTCCTTAGTTCAAGCTCCCCTCGGTCTGTTTAGGAAGCATCCTTTCCCTTCGAACAGATGGCGGAGAGTTTGCTTGGGTTTCAACACGGACTCAGACTCCGTGATGAAAATGGCAGCTGCGTTCCTGATTCCCAAACCAAATCCCACTCGTTGGGCCACCTTAATGGAAACTGACTCTGAGCCGAACGTGGACGCAGCAGGGACACTGTCTTGAAGGCCAACATCGAAACCACGCACACACCTTCAGCTGGGAAGATCACATTCTCTGCTCAGAAGAAATTTTTTTTGTCCTTTTGGACCATGTCCCTGCATTGAAGAAATTATTTATGGGGGCACCTGGGTGGCTCCGTTGGTTAAGTGTCCCACTTCAATTCAGGTCATGACCTCACAGTTTGTGGGTTGGGGCCCTGCATCAGGGTCTCTGCTCTCAGCACAGAGCCTGCTTCAGATCCTCTGTCCTTCCTCCTCTCTCTCTGCCCTTTTTCCAATCTCTCTCTCTCTCTCTCTCTCTCTCTCTCTCTCTCTCTCTCTCTCAAAAATAAATAAACATTAAAGAAAAAGAAAAAGAAAAAAGAAGAAATTATTTCTGGCCTTTTGGGCCACAAGGTCTTGGGGTAACAGTTCAAGAGGAAAAATGCCTCCCTACTGAGACGGGAGGGAGGAAGAGAAGAAGGATGCTGAGGGCTTTTCCCAGCAGGAACTCCGCTTTTTGTTATTAGTACAATTAACCTTTTACTGTTACTAATAATCAAGGTCATTTCCCTTGAAAACTTCAGGTCAGTCTCTCACTTGTTTTGAATATGCGCACTCACACTATTTTGTTTATATCCCGTATTCCCTGTCTCTGTCTCTCTCTCCTTCTCTCTCTGTCTGTCTGTCTGTGTCTCTCTCTCTGGCCAGGAGCCTTTTGGGGTCTTGCCTGCAATCTGTAATTCCTGTTTATACGATTGTGGGTGTTTCAGGACATCCCCTGGCAGTTATGAAACTACTGACCAGTGGAGCCTTTTCTGCAGATGGATTTCATTCAGGACTTGTGCTATTATATTAATGGGTTTAATTTAAACAGGACTAGCCTCGCTGGCCAAATTACTGCCATTTAAATCAATTGGTTGAGGGGGAAAGACAGCCTGACCGGAGCTATTAGACTTCAATTTATTACTGTATCGGCTTTTAAACTGGGCGAAGCAAGTTTGCTAATGTCTGTCCTCTGTCCTTTGAGCTCGAGTACAAAATGCAGTAATGAGAGTCTTTGGAGTTTAAGAAAAGGAAAGAAGAAGAAGAAGAAAATATATATATTAATTTTGAGTCAGTGTTTCATGAGCCAAAACCAGGTAGCCCTTGAAAGAATCCCCACCATAGGATCCTGTGGACGCCTTTGATGTCCCTTCATTAAATGGAGATTCAAATGATCTAACAGATGTATTAGTTTAAAAAGCCTTTTTACTTGGATTTCTCCCCCTTCATAAAAAATAAGCGCTGCTTCTTTTCTCCACACATTTCAACCTGATTCAAATAGAAAGGCGAAAGGGAAGAAAATGCTTTAGATGTGCTCTTTTGATTTTTTCCAATCTTGCCTGAATAAAATGGAATGGGAGATCAAGAACACTCAATTAATTGCAACACTGGGTGTCACTAGGAGAGGGAGGGAGAGATGGAGGGGGGCATTAGGGATGCACCACCCTTAACAAATGCATAGATTCAAAGAAGGAAGAAGAAGGGGGAATAAAAAAGCGTGTCTGTATTTTATTGCACTCGGTAAGCTTTTCGCTTGTATTTATAGCTGCAATTATATCTCAATGAGGTTTGTCTACAGTGTTGGCTTCACGCTAATTTTCCCCCTCACTGCATTCTTGGAATAGGCTCGGACTGTTTATGAACCAGACATATTGACCTCATTTACAGCTAGCAGTTTAAATCCATAATTTTTCCACCCACAATCCCTCTTTGACATTCCGGCGGTGCGGCCGGCTCAGCGAGACTGAACTAAAAGTCTCACACTTCATTGAACACCATTATGCGGCTTTATGCTTATAAGCCTGTTTCCCTCGGCTGCCTTTCAGCTTTGCTGGAGATCCGTTTGGCCACAGGCCGGCAGTGATTAACTGGAAGAATCCAATAAATCACCCTGTCAGCCAGCAGGCTCTCCTCACTATGTCTACACATCGACATTTGGATTTGCACCTCTCTCTATATCTCCTCTTTTCTCTCTCTCTCTTTTGATTTTCTATCCCTCTTTCTCTCTCCTCCCCTCTTGCTACAGAGCCATTAAAACACCTCTCTTCCTTCACACAAGGTGAACTTGAGCTGCTATTGTGGGCCTGCCTCAGTCTCAGGAGCAGCCCTCGGGGGAGAGAAACCCTTTGATTTGCACTCTTTTCCCTGCCCTGGCTTTTCTGCCCTCCTCTTCCAATTAATTCACCCCTTAACTCTTATGGCTGCGTCACCTTCACCGAACCAGCTGTCGCGCTGTGAACGGACAAGCAGGTGGGGGTGGGAGACGGTGGCCAGGAGCCAGGTGCTGAGAAGGAAATCCCACGGGTTCCTGTCAACTCTTGGGCCCTTCTGCGAGCTGTGCAAGGAGGGAGCAGAGCTCAGAGAAGAGCCTAGAAGGGGAGAGAAAGAATTAAGGACATTGAACCCTGCTTCCCCAGATGCTGAGCAGCCTGGGTTTGTATGAGAAAGCTAGACCAGGATCAGTTCCTTCCTTGGCTGGGCGGGAGGGGGGGGGGGTGCGGAAACAGGGAACATATATGTGTTCCCCACTAAATGGCCATGCCCAAATTTAAGAACATTCACGAGACTGCTCAAGATCCTGCTTGCGTGGTAGATAAAGGGGTGAGCTAATGATTCTGACAAGGGGCCGCCTTCCTTGGCTCTGTCACCATCCACGGTGGCTGGGGGCGGGGTGCTCTGTGCAGCTTCTTGACAGCCTCACACTCCTGTTTCCCCCCCGGGTGAACTGGGTTGGGAAACAGCCTCTTCTTTGACTTGACTGGTAATTTCCCCATCCCTGTTTCTTTCGTATGCTCCACATGGCCACAGTCTCCTTTTGTCTGGGATTATTTCTGCACTGTGAGCACAAGCATTTGTTTGATGTTCCAGACATCAAATATACTGTACGCTCTCCGAGTGGCCAGAGGAAGCGAGATTCTTGCTTTTGAAAACTCCACTGGCAAGAATGACAAAAGGCAGTCTGAACTGCAGACACAAAGGATGGGAGAGAGAGAAAGGGACGGGACCAGCCAGGGGTGGTTACGATCCTCCCCTCCCAGCAACACACCGCGGGGATGGCAGTGCCGCGTGTAGGTAGAACAGCAGTAAACCTCCTGCTAGTGGGAAAGGAAATCGATACACCCGCGAAGGGGTGGTCCGCCTTTGTCGATGGGCTTCCAGTTTGTGGTAGCCGAGAGGGAGCCCTTCTTGAGACAGCGATGCCTTTGTATCCATGCCTCCACCCTCGGACTGAACTTTAGTAGACGGTTTTTACTAAACTTTGGCATTTTTGCAAACCACCTTCTATATTTGTAAGTTAACTAAGTAGATGGACAGATGGATGAAAATTAGGCCCACAGAGAGGAACTAGGGAAAGAGACTCTTGTCTGTAGTACCTGGTGGCATGACAAAGTACCTGGTTCATACTAAGAACTAAAGGTGGTTTTTCTCCTAAGGGCACCTGGGTGGCTCAGTCCATTAAGCCTCTGACTTCGGCTCAGGTCATGATCTCACAGTTCGTAGGTTCAAGCCCCACTTCGGACTCTGTGCTGACAGCTCAGAGCCTGGAGCCTGCTTTGGATTCTGTCTCCCTCTCTCTCTGCCCCTCCCCTGTTCATGTTTGTTTTCTCTCTCTCTGTCTCTCCATCTCTCTCTCTTTCTCTCTCAAAAATAAATAAATGTTAAAAAAAAAAAAAAAGAATGTGGTATTTCTCCTAAACTGCTATACAGCCTGATAAGTGTAAGAGCCAATCAGGAGAAACGGATGTGGCCCTTGGACACATGGTGACCCTTCTGGGCCACTGTCATTCCCAGGCTGATATCCACTAGGCTGCCTGCTCCCCCTTCACGTCTCCAATGCCCGTTTATGTTTCCTTTCACTCCATCTGACCCACCACTGTTGATGAGTGAGCACGTTTTAACCAAATATCCAAAGCACCTTCTAGGAGATGAAACTCAAAATTCAGTCAGCTGCTGCTTTGCCGACATCCCCATGCATTTGCACTGGGGCTTGTTGAAGCTACTAATAAAAAGGATGTAAAACACATTATTTTGAGGTTTCATTCCTATTCCCCATTTCTATAGATCACAGAAGTGAATGAACACCCCTGAGAATACTTAAATCAAGAATATTTTTTGCATACCTACATAGGCTCCCAGTGCATGTCATTATATAAAAAAATTGAAGACCACACATGAATCATAAGCATAAGGCAAGGAAACAGGTTTCACAAACCACTCAGTTATTGTTCTGATTATAGGGGGGTGGGGTGAGGAGTCTGTCTTTTCAAAGAAAACCTGTCGGACATGGAAACATCAGTGTGACATTCACGAAATCTCATTGTCAGCAGCACTAAAGGTGCACTCCCCTTCAACAGGCATTGTAGTTATTGCACAAAGAAAGTTACCTCAGCATGACTCAGTTTCTCTGTAAAAGAATAATCAAAGTGTTTGCCACTTTCCTGTGGTAGACAATTCTTCTGAGAAAGAATAATCTATGTAAAGTGCTTCGTGTACCTTAGAGACAAGGTAATATTGAAATTTATGTCAGCATTATCATTAAATCTTTCCTCCCGGGGACTCAATATTTTTCAATATTGTCTCATTGATTCTAGCAGCATCATAAACAAGAGGAGGAAGGAGAATATAGTGTCAAGATCATTAAAACGCAAGCAGGAAAACTGGATTTGCTTTCTAGTTCTTCTCCAGAATAGCTCTAGGACCTCGAATAGGCTCTCAAGGGCCTCTGTTCTTTCTCCTGTAAAATGAGAGAGTTGAACTAAATAGTGTCCAAGGTCTCCTCTATGATGCTAAGTGCAACAACAGAAAAAAGAATGTACCTGTCCTTTGTGCTGTAATTTTGCACAACCACCTTCTCCAGAGACCTTTTCTTTGCAGTTTTATAAACATGCTCTCCTTGGTCTCATTTGGCTTTTTTGTTAACTTCAGGTTACTTCCCTGTCTCTTTTTGCTCCTTCTGGCCGGCAGTGGAGGCACTGTTCAAAGTTCCGAACTTGGCCTTCTCCTCTCTACTCTCTCCCTCCGCAGCTTCATCCACTGTTCAGCTCTGATTACCCTGTCTATGTGCAAGAATGTCTAGTTTCCCTCACTGGTCCTGACTGCCTTCTCAAAGCCCATAACCCATCATTCCACCTGTCTTTGGTATGCATTTCTACCTGAATGTGCCACCAACATCTCAAGTTTCAGGGGTGTTAAGAGAATGGATTCGGATCTCCTGATCCTACTGAATCAGAGTTCAGGCAGAGAGTGGGTGCAGAACCATGAGTGAGTGCGTGCAGAATAAAGGGTATAGTATGGGGTGTAGACCTTCCACAGTCATGACAGCTGGTAGAGGAGTGTCTACAGTGCTCTTGTTTCTGTGCCTAGTGTTGAGCCCTAAGTCCTAGGGGTCAGCCACATTGGCGGTTGGAAAAGGAGAGCTGGGTGTGGTCAAGGACAAGGATAAACACGAGGATGAGGTAGAACTCACACGTTAATCTCTTACCACCTCCAAGTGCTGCCATGGGTCATTTGCAACAGAATTCAGTGCGCTTGCCTTCCAAGTGCACTTGTGCTTGGCCTAGGCCTTGAAGAAGCTGCGGGATATCTGACAGGAGCAGGAGGAGGTGCGTATCCAGGTACACCAACAAGCTGAGCTGGCAGATGTATGGCAACACCCCGGAGCTGCCACAGTTCTGGCACCCTGCACCAAAATTTAGAGCATAAAATATATGGTCCCTTTCACTTCCACTTTCAGGGCTTAGGGGACACGTGTCTTGTGGCCAATACTCATGCAAAATCATGCAGGGAAGGGAATTCTGAGAGAGTTAAGAAGACAGAGCTACCTCATCCACAGAATGCCCTATTTCCTCATTTTGTTCATGGCATGATATCTTCTCATGATCCAGACTAAAAACCATGATGTTCCCTTGTTTCCACATCCAATCAGCTGCTAAAATCAGTTCACTCTACTCAATAAAGATATTGTAATGTCTTTTCCACTCATCTCAGTCTCTTTTCTAATCTGTACCATCCTTGGTCACCAGTTGACGTGTTCATTATCTCTTACCCATGGACTATGGAGATCATGGTAATGGTGATGATCTCCAAAGAGAACTCAGTTGCTGTCATCTCTCCCCCTTCGGTCTGTGTGCAGCTATAATTGTCTTTCTTCTCTGACCATAAGATTCCATAGATTCCTGCTGCTCGAGAATAAAATGAAACTCCCAGGCCTGGTACAAAGACCATCCACAATCTGGGCTGAATTAATTTTTCCAACCATATTTCTCCTTCTTGGCTTTCAGGAGACTTAAGGTCTATCCACTATTCCACTGTTTCCTGTCCAGGATTCCTTTGACCCTCCCTTGCTCCCCCTGCTCTTGCTGGCTGGAATGATTCTTCCCCAATCTTGGGTTCTTTTGTCCTCTCAGAAGTAGTTACATCTCTGCTCAGATTCTATTGCTTTCATAACCCCCCCTCCCAGACATCTGGAGTAATTCTCACCACTGCAAATCCTAAAATCAGTGACTGAGATTCATTTTAATATACATTATTATGCCTTAAATGCCTGTCATATGCCCAATTAGACCATACATTTTGAAAATGGGGACCACGTCTTCTTTATCTTTGTATCTTACCCAGCACCTTGTATGTGGTAGACAAGCAGTGAGGATGTTCTCCCTAAATGCACGATTCATGTGATCAAGCTTTCCTGGGAAGGATACCAGTGGGAGAAAGGCAGCTGAATGGATAAAATAGCTTCAGCCATGTTTAATTTGGAACTATACTCCCAAGTTCAAGATTGATAAGAATTATATCAGTTCAGACTCTCAGTTGCCAGTAACCAAAACCCAAACTCAACACTAGGTTAAATTTTGTTTGTAAGAAAGGAAACTATTGTCCAGGCATGACTGACTGCAAGGGCTTAAATGAGTTTATGTTGGGATTTGGTCCTTTATTATGTCCTTTATTGTGGGTTGACCTTGCTTGTGTAATTTTTCCCTTTCTGGTGGCACAGTTATATCCTATGCCTTCCAACATACATGATGTTCTGTTACCAACAGTTTTAACACAAATGCTGGGGGTTCCTCTGATTGGGGCTACTAGGGTCACAGGACAGTCCCTGAACAAATCACTTTGGCCAAGGAGACAGAATTTACTGGTTGATTGAGATGTGAGTTACAGGCCATCCCTATTCAAACTAGACTGAGGGTGGAGGCGGTATATCCCCCAAATGAGGTGCAAGTACCATCAGAGGAGGGAAGGGACTCTGGACAGGAAAGGCTATAAATGCTGTCCAGAGCTTAGGGAATGACCACCCGGAAGATTCCTGCTTGTTCCCTCTCACTTTGATATTTTCCCCAACAAGTCTCTGCCCTGTGTAATCCTTCTGCCATTTCCCCCTCAACATTTCAACCAACTGGTCATTTTTTAAAAGTCAGAATACTTGGTATTAATCATATGTTCTCTGTGTTTATGGAACTAATTCAAGGTGAGTTACTCAAGCATTGGCACCTAAGAATGATTTTTTGCGTGACTATGATACCATTAATTCTTACTGCTTGTGGTTGCCTTTCATCTTCCAGACACTTCACAAACATTGTTAACTAATTAGTCTTTAAGATGCCTCTCTGGAGGTAGATAGGTACTACCTGGCATTGCAGATAAGAGAACAGTATACAGAGAAGTTACACAACTTCCAAGAAAACCACCAATGCATTCAAATAAGGGAAACCCCAATACCAGGTAAGGAAGGGCTCTGTGTGCACATCTCACAACAGTTGCCTGCTACACCGAGGGATGTATTCATCACTGATGAGTTTTCACATCAGTTGCGTCATGGATTTCCTGAGTGGACTCCCATGCACATATCGGTAGGTAACAGCAGTCAGCTCCCTGGTGCCTGCATCTATCAGGGAAGGTGACTGCTAGAAGAAAGAAATGAGACTTAGTAATCAAAGAGGAGTGGCGAAAAAGAAAAAGAGAAAAAAAAGAAGGATGAGCTCCTTTGACTCCCTTGGAATTGAAAAAGTTCAGAGTTACAGGAAAAACTGAACACAATCCATCTGGGGTTCGGAAGACTATTCAGGCAGAAACCACCCACTTTACCACCAGGCAAGTGACAGCCAGTGGAAGTAACCATGTTGGCGTGTGGCCAGAAGGCCCAGCTGGACACACCAGCTCGCTCTGTTGCCTGCTGGCTGTTCTCTCTCTCCCTCTCTCTCTCTCTTTCTCTGTCTCAGGCCTAAAATGGAAAACACAGATTCAACTTGCCCCACAGAGTTGGATATAAACACCATGATAAAGTGCTCTGCAAGAGCCAAGTCCTTTGTGCATTGCTGTGAAGTTTTTGGTGATGGCAGTAATTCCTTCTCTAACCGGTACCGTCTCCTGTACCTGGGGATCAGGTGGTCGCTCCTGGATCTCTGTACTTTTTCCTGTAATTCGAGCAAGCAACACATCTTCCTACTGGAGTGCTCATAAGGTTTGAAAATGAAGTCCTGTAGGGAACTCCTTCTAATTGCCAGAGTGAGTCACTTTCCTTTCCAAGCAAAGAGGTTTCTGTTGGTGACATTAGAGAGCAGGCGCTTGTCTGTATTGTAACAGCTTAATTATAAGTATGGGTATAATCACACAATCTGTCATTATACCTTTTTTTCCACCCTGAGAATTTGTACTGCAATCACCATAACACTATAACAACATGAACAACAGACTGTCTGGCCTCCCAGGATCATTTCCTTTGCCATGCCTGGTAGGGATGAGCAGGCAGCTTTGGAAGAAAGAACTGACTCCTATCTAGCAGCAAAAACAAGCCTGGGTCCTTTGCGGGGCTTTCAGGGCATCCTGTTCATTTGGCTTTCTCTAAAGGACCGTCCAGTGCCTCGCTTTCCTCCCAGCCTCGCAGATTCCCTGCCCCCCGTTTCATCTGTTTGAAAATTGCACAAGGAGAAACCACCCTTCTGCTATTTTATACCCAAACCAAGTGAAGTGGAAATTGCACGAGGAAACCTATCCATCTGTTATCCCTCAGCTCAGCAGTGGATGGAATTTATTACACTGTGCATCGTGCCCCCTGCCTCTGCCAGGCAGCCTGTGGGGTGAAGTATGGGTGGGGAGGGAAGCTCACATCTCAGAGAGGGGGCAATTGCCTTGGCGGCTGCATCGGCAGAAGTAACAAACCTATTTATTACAGAGTGAGAGTCAGGCAGTCGCAGAACAGCAGCAGATGGCGGGAGGAAAGGTGTCGCTGTAGAACTGAAAGTAACCTTGCGTCCCACTGGCCACCTCCTACACCATTTCACACTCTACCTAGACCAGGACCCAAGACTGGGGCACACCCTGAGAGGCCTAGAACCCACCTTTCTGGCTTGGAAGAATAGATTTTAGAGGGAAGCCCTATGTTTAAAGAGACTATGGACGTTCATCCATGACCTGGTCCCGTGTGTCAATAATTCTTAGTAAAATGGCTCTAGGACTAAAAAAAACAGCACCTGGGCATTCGCCCCTTCTTTGGATGCAGAAGAATTGGTAGCAGCATCCTACACTTCATCTTCACTACATGAGGGTGGTTGTGAAATAGCCATCGTTGGCAGGTTAGTGATTGACAGGAACCGCTGGTCCCTTGTGGGCATTGATGATTCTTTCATCAGAAGCGATATAAATAGCTGACTGAGTCCCACACTTGTCAAGGATGAACCACAGGAACTAAACTTAGTACTTCAGATTCTCCTTTTCCTACTTTGTTTATGGACCTCTTTATCCTCCCAGAAAATATGGTTATTTGTTTGTGTTTGTGGATTTCCTTTGATCCATAATGGAGTACTCCAGGCACAAAGAAAACATTGGAGATTTGACTCTTAATCAGTAATGATATCCCTCACAGACCATCAAATATAACCTAATCCTTTAATGTTGCTTCACGTCTACCCTCAGGCTTTAACAGAGATAAGGCAATTAGTGAAGGATCCATTTATTTTTTTTCTTTATCAGGTTGAAATTTTAACTAGCATCATCAAGTCTGCCAATATCTACTTAAAATAAACCTTGTAAGGAGGGTCCCTGAGATCTTGGCATACAAGGGCCATGTGAATGTCACGTTATGCAAATTTGTCATTCTTTCTAACAATACAAAACTATGCCCCTTTTAATCGACTCATTTATTCAATTTGTTCACTCATCCAAGTGTTCCTTCTGTAAGCCAGATACTTACTGCATTGTATTGAGGATAAAAGTCTTAACAAAATACACACGGTCCCTATCCTTATAAAACGCACAGCTCGGTGAAGGGGACAGTCAAGAAGAAGGTCAATATTTAGTGATTGGGAGAATTTAAGAGGAGTCTATTGTCCAGAATTGGAGGTATGTGTTAATAAATTGGAGAATAACAAAGAAGAGTATTCTGTTCCTAAGAAACAAAATGGTGAGTTTCTGGAGGTGAGAGAAACATGGTGCTTTGAAGGAATTTGAGAGAGGGAGAGAGATTTTAAGGAATTGGCTTACATGATTGTGGAGGCTGGCAAGTCCAAACTCATAGGGTTAGCCTTACTAAAGGCTAGAGTTTAGCCTGGTAAAGGGAGAGTTAGTGTTGTAGCTCTGAAGGCAGTCTGGAGTCAGAATTCCTTCTTCCCACAGAGACCTCAGTCTTTTTCTTTCAAGACTTTCAACTGGTTTGATGAGGCCCACCCACTGTATGCTTTACTTGAAGTCTACTGATTGCAATGTTAATTTGGTCTAATAAATTCCTTCACAGTGACATCTACATCGATGTTTGACCAAATGTCTGGGTACCGAGCCAAGGTGACACATAAAATCAACCATCACAGGCAGTAAACAACTTATAAAAGACCTTGTTAAACTTCATTAAGGAGTTTGAAATTTATCCCAAGAGCAATGCAGAGGCATTTGGGATGGGGTTGAGGTCATTTCAGAGTGTTTGGAGAATAGAAGCTGCTGTTTAGGAAGATGACTCTGGCCCCATCATGCAGAAGAGAACAGTGGAGGAGGGGCCGTGCCTGGAGACCCGAAGACCAGACAGGAGGCTGTTGTAATAATTTCAGTGAAAGGCATCATTTCCTGAACTAGAGAGTGTCAATAAGAATAGAAGGAAACAGATTCACGATATGCAATAGATTTAGTTGTTTGGGTTTTGTTTTGTTTTATTTTGTTTTAGGAGAAGGGGTGGAATCATTAAAACTTTACGATTGGTTAGCAGGGCAAACAACATAATCTGTAAGGCCCAATGCAAAATGAAGATGACGGGTCCCTTGTTCAAAAAGTGGGAAAAAGCTTTTTCCTTTTTTTCCTGCAGTCTCTCTCAACCTGGCATAGTGTATTTTATTTGCTATTGAATGCATTCTTCCTCAGGCTTGTGCATATTCACAAAACATGTGGAGACCCTCATAGGAGCCCAGAGCCTGGCCCGATTGCTTGGCGGATGGGCGCATGTGCTCGTACCCAAGACCCCACCCATCCTACTCCACTCTCCTATCAAACTTCTCTTACAAAACCCAGGTTCAAAGAAAAAATATTAATAGTTTCAGGACACCAGTGGCAGAGCATTAGACCCCAAGCATGAGGCCTTTCTGGGCACAGGGGTCTGTGTGACTGCAGGGGTCACACATGCCCATGAAGCTGACCCTTCCGGCGAGATACAAAGGGTGTGCTGAGTGACAGGAAAGAATAAGGATGATACCAATCTTCTGTCTAGAGAAGGTTGGTGGGTGGCAGCCTCATTAACATGGAGAAAAGGAGAGGAACAGGTTTGGGGCTCTGGGGCTTGCCACCATGGATTCATTGGCTCTATAAGAGACAAGGCCTATAGGTAGCTAGATATATGCACTTGAATCTCAAAAAATGAATCTGGGCTAAAGATGGACATCATCAGTGTATAGAATATATTTAACAATTTATTCTAGATGCAGTGATAGGTTTAGGCTTATCCACATATACATGGCCAATTCATAAAGACAGAGATCTGGAAGAACTAAGGTAGTCTGTGGATCTAGAGGCTGGAAGCCCACCATCTGTCACAGGAACAAACCTACTCACACTGACCTCTCTCACCCCAAATGAGCTAAAAGACTTACAGCTCAAGTGAGGCAAGAAAGCCCACAGAAGGGTCCTGGTCTTGGGCTCAGAAGGACCCAACCAAAGTCCTAGCATTTCCCAACTGTGTGGCCTCATAGGAATCACTTAGTCTCTAGCACTAAGCCCTTGTAATTTTCCTATGTCAAAATGAAGATAATTAAATACCTCTCTTTTGTTGGGAGGCTGAAACAAAATAGTGAACATGAATGTTCTTTATATGCAGCAAAATGACTATAGGTATGAAATTATATTATTGCCAAAATAGATGTGGGCAGTTTGAAAAGCTATGTTAGCTCTTTCATGCCACCAGACACTAAAAGGTATTAAAACTGAAGTGTTCTGAATGGTAAGTGAGTGCCTACCTGAGGATTCTGTGGTCATGAGTAGCCATTTGTGGCCCAACTTGATCAATGATGGCTGCTTTCCTTGAACCAAACAAGGTGGCCATAGATAGCTCCTATTTCCACTGCTCCCAGTCTAACTGTTTGATGGGGCCCACCCTCTTCTCTGCCCACTGATTGCATTGTCTTTACCATTTCTGCTTCTCCAGCCAGCCCCTGTCATCAGCTGTCCAGGGCCTCATTTATTAGACCCATCCCTCATGATGCCTGCCATGCTCCATGTTCCCTGTAAGAGGCACTAGGTTGAGGGAAAATAATTAGTAATCCAGGCACTGCAGTTCTGATGAGACACCTGCAGCATAATCATCCAAATCAAATATTTGGCCCGGCTTCTTCAGATGATATATCTCTTCCTGCAACTGCTGAATGGCAGCTTAGCTGAACTTGTACTGAGATGAAGAACATATCAGAGGAAGGAGGGATCCTTCCTGCTCTGTGTTGCCACAGTCTGTCTCAGGGTAGCTGTCTGCAAGGCTGAACTCCCATCTAATATGTTCAGACTGTTCCAACCCCATCAGCCGGAAGGGACAGTTGTAGGGGAATGGGAAGAGACAATTTAATTTACTCAAGTGGTTTAGGAATGAATAGTTTTGCCAGCAAGGAAACACCCAGTTCTGTCCTCTGAAAATCATCACTGTGTGACACAGGGGCTGGCAGCTGAGTCCCCAGGAATGTACCTGATTTTACAAAGCATCAATTCATCCTCCTTATTCCACAATTGAGAAAACTGAGGATCTGTCTTCATAGTTTTTCATGGTAGACTCAGGACTAGAACCCTCAGCTCCTACTGCCTGATCCAGCGTCCCCTCCTCTAAGCCACATCCTTACCCCTTAAAACTGCGTATGATAGTTCTGCCATCGCCACGTTTATTCAGTATATAGTTTCTAGATTCTTTGTTGCATTCCAAGCTCTTTTCACTTAGAAAGGTATATTACAGTCAAGAGTCGGAGAAGTTCTAGTCTAGCTCACTTCAACAACCTGTGAGTTTAGCTGATTTTCTTAGCTTGTAATTTCCCTAGATGTATCAAGATATTTTCTAAGAACATATACAGATAGTTGATACATTTTGTTCTTTTTTGAGGCTAATAAAATATTAGTGCAAATAACATAAGGAGAAGTTAGGTTCTTCAACTGGGTTAACTTTCCCTTTTATATAAGCCATAACACCCTTCATATACTTCAATAAATAATTAAACAATTAAAAATAAGTTGTTTTTGTTAGGACTTAGTTGTGGTCTGTCTCTCTCACCAGGTTGGAAAGGCCACAAGAGCATGGACTATGATCATTGTCCTGTCTATAGCCACATACCTAGCGCTCAGTATTTGCTCAATAAATGTAGAGTATTTTAAATAATTTGGAATTATAGAGAGAGCAGTAAATTTGATGGTGGAGAGGCAACTAGAGATTCTGTAACAAATGAGTAAACAGAGACTCAAAAACATTGTGACTCAACCAAAGTGTCCCAATTTCTTGACCCATTCATTTAAGACATGTTTATTGAGCACGTACTCTATGCTTCATGAATAGGAGTGTGGTTATAGAGACCATTAAGATATATCACTGCTGTAGGAGAGCTCATAGTATAAGGGAAGGAATATGCAATTATATAGGTAATTACAACACAATGATGTAAGTGACAGGGCAGAGACGCACGAAATAGTCTGCATAGAAAAGTCAGGACAAGCTTCTCAGAAAAGGAAATATGAGCCTATCTTGAAGGATGAATTGGGCTCATCAATCCTAGAAGGGGGAAAGTCAGCCCAGGCAGAGGGAACAGCACGTATAAAACCTTGAAACCATAAGAGCATACATAGAAGAATTCAGGAAGAGTGGACTAGTGTGAGAGAGATGTAAGGAAACAGGCAGAAGGTGGCTCAAGAGAAGAAGGTGTGGAGGCAGAAATTGAAGAGTCTTGTCCATTGTGTTGAGGATTTAGGCTTAGACCAGTGATCCTCAAACTTACACAGTGTAGAAATCACCCAGGGGTCTTGTCAAACTGCAGATTCTGGGGGCACCTCAGTTAAATGAACAACTCTTGATTTTGGTTCCCGTTATGATGTCATGGGTGGTGAAATTGAGCCCCGTGTTGGGGTCTGCATTGACACCGCAGAGCCTGCTTAGAATTCTCTCTCTCCCTCTTTCTCTTTTCCCCTCCCCCGTTCACGCTTTTCTCTCTCTCTCTCTCTCTCTCTCTCTCTCTTTCTCTCTCTCTGTCTCAAAATAAATAAGCATTTTTTTTTAATGTAGATTCTGACACAATAGGTCTAGAAATTCTGAGTTTCTAACAAGCTCCCAGGTGACATCAGTGCTGCTGGGCTCAGACCTCATCTTAAGAAAAAAGGGACAAGCAGGGTGCCTGGGTGGCTCAGTCGGTTGAGCGTCCGACTCTTGGTTTTGACTCAGGTCGTGATTCACGGTTTGTGGGCTCAAGCCCTACATTGGGCTCTGCTCTGACAGCGCAGAGTCTAATTGAGATTTCTCTCTCCCTCTCTTTCTTGGGATTTCTCTTTCTCCCTCCCCACCTTGCTCTCTCTTTCTCTCTCAAAAAATAAATATAGAAACATACTACTAGCTATTTATCCAAGGGATATAGGTGTGCTGTTTTGAAGAGACTCATGCACCCCAATGTTTATAGCAGCACTATCAACAATAGCCAAAGTATGGAAAGAGCCCAAATGTCCATCAATGGATGAATGGATAAAGAAGATGTGGTATATACATGCAGTGGAGGATTACTCGGCAATCAAAAAGAATGAAATCTTGCCATTTGCAACTACGTGGATGGAACTGGAGGGTATTATGCTAAGTGAAATTAGTCAGAGAAAGACAAATAATATGACTTCACTCATATGAGGACTTTAAGACACAGATGAACGTAAGGGAAGGGAAGCAAAAATAATATAAAAACAGGGAGGGGGAGAAAACATAAGAGACTCATAAATATGGAGAACAAACAGAAGGTTACTGGAGGGGTTGGGCTAAATGGGTAAGGGGCACTAAGGAATCTACTCCTGACATTGTTGCACTATATGCTAACTAATTTGGATGTAAACTAAAAAAAATAAATAAATAAAAAACAAACAAACAAACATTAAAAAAAAAAAAAAAAAGAAAGAAAGAAAGCCCAAGGAACCAGGCAGCCTGCAGAGGTGTCTATATAAGGCAGTGGTTCTCAAAGTGTGCGCCTCATATTGTTAACCTCCCGTACTGACCTACTGAATGAGAAACTCTACAGGAGCCTAACACTCTGTGTTGGTACAAGCCCTCTAAGTGATGCTGAAAATTTGCACTAAAGTGTGAGCACCGTCAAACTAGGACGATAACATGATCAGATTTTCTTTGTAGAAGGATGCCTTCTGGTGGGAGTCCCCGGACCCTGGTCCAGTGCTCCTGTCATGACAACCCCCAAAATTACGCACAGATCCCTAAGTACAGTATTTTAGATCCAAGGATATTCTGAGATTTCAAGATGACAGTCGTTAATGAGGAATAAATTTTCTCCCACTGCATTTGGAATCATCTTTATGATTACAAATAGCATGAAATTACCCTGTGTTTGATGACATCTTTAAGTGTTAGTAATTGAACTGCACATTTAATGAATATGAGTACAGAATTAACACAAGCCTATATTCGGAAGTCAAAGTTGACCTCAACCAATTAGTTTTAGAATTATTTAGAAACAACTTGTGCTTTTTTTTTTTTTTTTTTTTTTTTTTATTGCATGCCCCTCAGGTACATCTGAGGTAGGAGATGAAGAAGTGAAATATTTTATCTGAGTTTATACTGACTCGGGGAAAAATTCTGATTACAAGTTACCCAGGAATCATATCATTGGATCTGATAACTTTAAAAGAATCCAAGGTTTTGAGGGGCACCTGGGTGGCTCAGTTGGTTAAGTGTCTGACTTCGGCTCAGGTCATGATCTCACGATTCGTGAGTTTGGGCCCCGTGTCAGGCTCTGTGCTGACAGCGCAGGGCGTGGAGCCTGCTTCAGATTCTGTGTCTCCTTCTCTCTCTGCCCCTTTTCTACTCATGTTCTGTCTATCTCTCAAAAAGTAAACACACATTTAAAAATTAAAAAAAAAAAGAAAGAATCCAAGGTTTTGAAAAAAAACCACTTCCAGTGAGGTGATATTGTTCACTGCTGAAGTAAGCAAAAAGGATAGATGAATGGATCAAGGAATCAATTAATTCATAGGAAGGCAATAAGCAGATATGCATGAAATGAACAAAGGAAAGAGGGAACAAATAAATAAGACTAAATTAGTTAGGGAATATAGAAGACTAATTTTATTATATGAGAGCCTAGAGCACATTAGAATCAACTGGAAAGCTTTTAAAAATTTCATGCCAAGGCCTCACTCTGGATTAATTAAATCAGAATCTGTATCATAGGATCCAGACATCAATATTTTTTCAAACTTCCCTGGTGTTCCTCGGATACTAACCAAGTTTGCTATCCATTGGCCTAAAAGGTTTCAAGCCTCCATTAACCGTATTTTTTATGGTGAAAGTTGTAAATGACACTCCATTTTTTCAAATCTTTTGCTGTTTTTTGAAGGCCTGGACTCTCACATTCTGGCAGTCACCGTGGTCTGTATAAGTCAAGAATGTTCAAACATCACTATGTTGCCAGAACCTAGAAATATATAAAGCTGTAAGAAGATGAGAGTCAGAGTGAAAGATAGTAAATTAGAGGGTCTTTGGGTGGGCAATTCCTCTCTGACAGTACAGAAAGTGACAGTTCTCTGAAGAGAACCCTGAATCCCCTAGTAAGATGCCGGTGGCCACAAAAGCATGCCTTGCCAAAGCATTCGTTTGCTCTCGCACAGACCCACACCAAAAGTACTTTTCCAGACCACGTGGATGGGTGCTGGCTGTTTGCGGAAGCAGCAAGTGTGGATGACACACACCTGTTTTAATTGCTTCATGAAGCATTGTGAGGTTTTTGCCCAAATCTAGAAATGACACAGAGGTTTCCATTTCGGCTCTGGATATTACAGACAGGCCAGATGGAATCCTGTCACCCATGTGACTGAGCATATTTTTCATTTGAAAGTGGAAACCAATGGGTATGTCATCTGTAGGGTAATCTGGGAGGACATTTTTCTTCATTCTATCCAGCGGACCATGCAGAAACACCTGTTTCATATCTTGGAATCATTTGCAACTGCTCTTTAAGAAATCAGTATTGAAACAATATCATTGTTTTTAAAATGATATGTACTTGATATATGATATGATATATATCATAGATATATGATATATATACTTTTTAAAATTCATATACTTGGGCATCAAAGAAAATAGTAAAATTCAGAGCTTGCTCTGCCATTTCTCCGCCAAACGCTTAGAGTTTGGGGTAATTAAACATGCCTGTCCCTGCTTGTAGGTGAGGCTGACCAACTGCCTGGGTTTTCCCAGACCTGCAGGGCTTCCTTCAGTGCTAAAACCAGGAAAGGTCAGGGGAAACTGGGACAAGTTGATCACATGACCTGAGACCTGGAGAGGCTCAATGATGTCTTAGTCACGTCACTTGGTGTTAGAATTATTTCTGGATTCCCATCCAGACATTTAGGGTGTATTCACTTGAGCAAGTCGTGCAAGTGAGATATACTGAGCCCATCTTCTAAAGTCATTCTGGAGTCTGAGACCACCCAAGAAGGTATGTCATTCCATCCACTTGAGAGTGGCTCATAGAAGTGTGGCCATATGCACCCAGGGGGGGTGCCCAGGACCCACTGGAGACAGATGGTGGTCTGACAGAGCCATGAATAATACCTCTCATATTCCCAGTCATGGCCACCAATGCCCAAGGTTGGATTCAATCTTATTACCGCAAATTATACCAAAGAAAAATGAAGTTTAATTCACTTCAATTTCAAAGTAGACACATAACAGTATCCCAATGTGCAACCGGTTTTGGAGAAACCAAATAAACAACATTGGAGTCTCGTGATTGGGACTGTCTTTATTAAACTGTTGGGGGAAGTCATGACCAGGGTACTGGTGGTACCTCGCAAAGCTTTTACCTGTTGCTTCTCAAACCTTAATGTTCGTTGGAATCACCTGGGGATCTTGTTAAACTGCAGCCTGCTGTGCTAGTGGGCAGAGGTGGGGCCCAGGATTCTGCATCTCTAATAAGCTCCAGGGTGACCTCAGGCAACCCAGAGACCCCATGCTGGGTCGTAGGACCCAGAGCTTCTCCCAGGTTTCCCATCAGACTCGGAGCAGGAACACAGGAGAGCTCTCCCTCCTCCTTCTCCACCTTTTTCCATAGAAGCAGCTATCTTTCCTGATACAGAAACACCACCTAAGAATTTGTTTGAAACTGCATTCCACTGCTTAAAAAAAAAAATGAAAGCCACAGCATTAAAAAATGCACACCAGTATGGAAACAAATCATTGTGCAGAAGCATGAAAATACCTCCCCAAAACAATTCTGCCATACGCTGATGTTCCTTTTAGGTCGGCTGAGGACACTGATCCAGCCGGAGTATCCAGTGCCTCATCGCCTGCTTTCTGACATAGCATGGTATGAACTCTGTGGCCGCAACGCCAAATCTGTAGTTTAATTAAAAACGAAGAGGCAAAACAAACCTCTCTCCAAACATAGAACAACAAAAGAAAGCCCTCCTTGGGGATGGCCCCATAGACCCCAACGGAATGAGGATTTCCATTTGTAGAACCTTCCACCTGACCCGTGTAAGCAGGAACAAAAAACAGATGTTTGGTAGGCTGGTACCCAGGGCCAATTTCAGAAGTGAGCAACTGGCAAGATGTAGGCTGTAGGTGGATAGGACCCAGCTTAATTAGGGAATGTTTCAAAATCAAAGCGGAACCGAACTGTTCCTACAGAAGGGTCTCTTCGGAGCAGAGGGCCCATGAGAAGCCTTTCGTGTAAGCTTAAAGCATCCTTTATACAATCAAAAAACTTATTAAACTTGAGCAAAGAACCACTGTGGGTTCAAAGACACCTAGGCATCTCTCACTAGAGCAATATTCCCTAAGATTTTATTTGATTTAATTATTCATAATGGGGCTTAATGCTTTTTTTGGTACTACACTAATATTTTAAAGGGCACTGCAAGGTAGACTCCGAGACCAGTAGTAGTTCGGGACTCCAGAACACATTTTGCTAACACATAGCTAAAAGTTGCCTGCAGTCTTTGCCTCCCAGACGTGGGACAGAGGCAGTCTGGATGGAAATAAAGTGGTTAAAGAAGAAAGATATGTATAGACAGGCAGGAACTGAGAGAATTATGAAAATTAATTTTCTATGAGGTCTGGACATGAGATCTGCTTGCACAATTCCAGGTCGGTGTCTGCTCGGGGAGGCAAATGACCTCGGCCACACATAATGCGAAGAGAATCCAGGTTTGAAAACGAGGGCTGATCCCCTCCTAGAATGCAGCCTCTCTGAGCCGTATGGAAACCAGGGACAGGTGCTGTGGTCTACTTTATCATTTAAATTAGTTCTTGCTGCTGCCCAGGTGAACTTGGGTCATCGCTTCGAGCTGAGATTACATGTTGGAAGGCCCCTGCGGGGCAGAGTTTGTGCCCATGGAGGAGACGCTTACAAAAAAAATGGCATTTGTTGTTAATAATTTAAAATAAGGTTGTGACACAAAAGCATACATTCAGAAGTTCTGAGAGCAAAGGGTCTTCGTCCTGCATGGCAGTGAGTAGTCGGAGTGAGGTAGCCACTCCCTTTATCACATCCATATGTCAGTTCACTGCAGTGTTGAATTGGCTTCCTGGCCTGACCCCCAGAGGCTGGTGAATTTGCCATCTCTGAATTAGAATCTCTCCTCAGAGACTCACAGTAGGATAGAGAGAAAGAGAGAGAGAGAGAGAGAGAGAGAGAGAGAGAGAGCGAGAGAGAGAGAGAGAGAGAGAGAGAGGGGATAACTATCAAGGGAATTATTTTTCTCCCTGGGATGACCCTGTGCTTTCCAGGTGACAGAGATGATAGGACGGAGCCCTCACTAATGAAGTCCCATAAACAAGAAGAAAGCCACATGTCCAGGTGGCACTTTCTTGGAGGCACTTAATTTATTAAACAAATATTGATTGCTAAACTATGAGGTGAATAATACTGTGTTCTGTGTCCTGATACACGGCTTAGGTTGGATGCCCCCAGCTTTCTCAGGGGGAGGTATTCCACCCCACCGGCTCTCCCACTGGGGAGGAAGGGGCAAAGCACAGCAGTGAACGGATGGTGCCAGTGCAAGGGCATGAGCAGGTTACCAGGGCAACTCGGGCTCAACCTGCTGGAGACCTCTGGGGCATGGTATAGAACACGCCTCAGACTTGCCCTACCTGAAGGGCAAGATGGATAAGACATATATACATGGCTTCCCACTGCCATTTGGTGAGAGCTGCTCCCAGGGCCAACCAACCTGTCCTGCGTGTATCTGGTCGCACCCCAGAGACCAGAGGAAGCCCTCAGGCAGAGAGTGGATGACGTTTGCCCTCAGAAGCTGCCAACATGCAGGGCAGCAGTGAGTGCCGAGGGGGTCTGGGCAGGATACTCGTAACCTCCACTGTAATGTATGGTCATCTGACTGTAGAGATTACAGTTTCATTGGGAAGCTAATAATAAGTACATTTATTGAGCCAATGTTTGTGTTTAAGGCACTGTATTAGGCACTTTCCATTTGCCCTTTGCAAATGTTAGGTAGTATTACTATATCCATTATATGGATTAGGAAACTGAGGCACAGAGTTATTAAATAACTGGATTGAGTTTGCCCTAGAGAGTAAGTAGTAATAGTAGTAGTCATCCAGACAGGCTGGCTCCAGAGCCTGCATTTGTAACAGCTTTCCTCCATTGCTTCTCTCTATGACTCATGAACAATTAAAACCAATATGAGACAACATAAAGGGATAACCTTGCATCAGAATGTACTCTCAAGACATGTTTTCCTTCTGGAGGTAATTGCATTTCATGGAGGACAAAGACATAATCCAAAGGAATATGTGCCTAATAATGGAACCATCAGTGCCGGTGACAACGATAGAGCTTTGAAGGGACTGGAAGACCTTCAGCAGTAAGAGCTCAGGGTGGACAATGACTCTGAGGGGAATATCGGTTCCCCGAGGCAGTCGCCTTTGGAATAAAAAGCCTCTGATGCCTGCACTCAGCTACAGTCCAGTAATGCTAACCTTGGATAACCAGAAAAATTAGCCAAGTTGTATGAAGAAGGGCGTCCATTTTAAGAACTCCTTATGACAACAAAATATCCAGCAACAGGAGACTGCTCAAACTATAATACGCCCATGCAGTGGAATAAAATGCAGCCTGACAGGGGCTGGGGGAACACTCTAGACACACTCTCCATGTATGAACTCATTGGTTTCCAAAAACCTGTTTGGAAGTTTGCTTCTTTACAAACCCAGTTGGACACTACAAAAGTGACCGTAATGCTTTTTATTTGTGGCAGGTGGAACTTGTATGCTTTTAGCGCCAAAGCTTAGCTTTGTTTCATTCTTTGAAGTTTGTAAATCAAGAATTTATCATAGAGAAATTTCTGTATTTATGGACATGAAGAAGATGAGCATAAAACACCACTAAGTGAAAAGCAAGTGAAAAACCAGCATTTGGGGTATGATACCAATTTCAAAACTATGTATACAGAGACACAAAGGGTGTCAGGCATGTAAATCAATTTTTTTTTTTTTAACGTTTATTTTTGAGACAGAGAGAGACAGAGCATGAACGGGGGAGGGGCAGAGAGAGAGGGAGACACAGAATCGGAAGCAGGCTCCAGGCTCTGGGCCATCAGCCCAGAGCCTGACGCGGGGCTCGAACTCACGGACCTGCGAGATCGTGACCTGAGCTGAAGTCGGACGCTTAACCGACTGCGCCACCCAGGCGCCCCTGTATATCAATATGTTAACAGGGGTTATCACTGCCTGCTGAGACTCTGGGTGATTTTTGTTCTATTCTTTCTGTGTTTCTAATTTTTCTATCCTAAACATATATTCATTCTCTCTCTCTCTCTCTCTCTCTCTCTCTCTCTCTCTCTGTGTGTGTGTGTGTGTGTGTGTGTGTGTGTGTGTGTCCCTTGAACAAGATTTGAGATTTTGGTAAAATATGGTAGCATGAGAAATTGGGGAATCTTCTCTCCATCCTGCAAATGATACAGCAGTAGTACAGAAGAGTTTGGTATTGAGAACCCGAGTCCCTGGCTTGGTCCTGCCATTTGTTAGTTTTATATCTTGGCCTCTTGACCCTTTCTCTCTTTTATTTACAAAATAAGGATGACAAGATGTCCCACTGGGTAAATTATAATGCCCTACACTGGTCTGGGGTATTATCAAACTCTCTGGCAAAGGCCTTCATCCAGGCATAGTGGGACAACAAGGTAACATGTTCTGAAAATTAAAAGGCACAGAAGGCGTCGATGCTAGAAAAGACACCATCAGGGACGCTTAGAGCAAGGGAAGGTGTTCGTGCCCAAAGAGAGCAATCAGCTGAAGCAGGCGTGGGAAGGACAGCTCAGACATCACATTCCAATCAACCCAACCACCAGCCTGATTTTCAACAGCCCCAGAATTGCTGGCATGGGTCGGTCATCCAACCGCTAATAGGGGAAATTTCCAGGGGAGAGAATCTTACTGGCATATTCATTTCTGAAGAATGATGAAATCATGGGTTAGTATCTGTTGTAATAATTACGTAAGAAGCGAACTGCTGTTTTTCTTGAGGAAGCTGACTCTCAGAGGCCTCAGATGAAAAACTCAATCTGCCTTCCACTGAATGATGTGAGCAAGGGGAGGCCTTTGTCTTGTTTGGTGCCTTTTCTTTCTTCCTTCCTTTTTTTTCTTTTTTTTATCTGCAGCTATGCCTGCTGCTCCTGCCGCTGCTATTTGTTTTTGTAATTGTTCTTCGAAGGCCTCGGGCGAGAAAGCTGTTCTAATTGTACAAATCACAGTGCAGCTGAATCACAGGAACAGTCCCAAGTAATCTGTGCAACCATTTGACTGAACTTTCAAACTAGCTAGGGGCGCTTCCCCTGCTCCCGGGAGGCCAGTGTCTGATGATGGACATAAAGCAGCCGCCAAATGAGATGTGGGAACAGTTGTGTGTCATAAGCGTCAGAGATTCAATTCTGGGCAGTCAGAAGTCAGGCTGCCCTTGGCCATGTGTGATTGGCAGTGTGCTAAGACAGACTCCCAAGCCATACCCCATCTTGTTTCAATGGGGTGCCGGATGCAGCGCGGCATAATGAAAATTGATGTCTCATGGAACCAGTCAGTGCTGGGTTCAAAATATTTTCTGCCACTATAGCTGTATGAACTAGGCAAGTTTCATGGAACTTGCTAAATGGAATTTATTCTGTTGCCTCAGAATTCCAGCTAAAACCTAAAGAGGGGACTGATCTCCCCCAGTGCCCATCCAGGCAGTATCGAGAGGTTACTCGTAGCTCATCACCCCAAAATAGGGATGCAGTGAGGAGGCTGATCAGAGCAGGGGTCTTTGAAGAACACTGTGTCCTGGTAGGAAGTTCCCCAGGAAGGGGAGCAAAGGGGGGGGCTTCCCACTCCTTCAACCATTTAACAAATTTGAACTGAGTCCCTAATAGGTTTCAAGCACAGTTCAAGGCTCTGAGGATATAGCAGTGAAGAGAAGGCGAGGAGGGCTCCCTTAGAGAAGGAAGATCTGGTTGTTAGGGAGAGGGGAGAATGAGGGTCCATCTATAGGCTCACCTATATAATGTGAGAATGCAGGAGCAAAAATCTTCTTGGGGCAACCTGCAGGAATGCAATGTTTGAGTTTTTCTGTAGGCTGAGTGAATTCTTTGGAGGACAGATGGGTATGAATTGTCTTGAAAGGTCCATGTTCAAGACCAATAGCACCTTTAGACCAGGGAAAGAGGGATTGTGCCCTGGCCCCTGCACTTTAGTGGAATACTCTGGCCTTCCCCAGGCATGATCCTCTTTTTCAGAGAAATTGATTCATGTGGCCAAGGAGGCATGCCCACCCATTAGGGATATGCTCACCCAGAGATTTTGCCTTCTTCTAAATCATGACTTGGGTCACCGGGACTACAGAATTCTCTCCCAAATGGCCACAAGTCAAGCCTATTTCCAGGGGTAGAGCTCTTCATTATGTGCATGTGCCTAGGCCTAAGGGCTATTCAAGAGCTAGCTTTTTGCTGATGGATGTGAAAACGGGGGTGTCTACACACCTCTGGGACACAAGACCCATTGGAATAGCCAAGAATGAGAGACAAGAGGTCAACAGTGGCCTGGCAGCTCAAGCTTGGATCCAGCTTCTAACATGAAATTCCAAGGAATGTAAGAATTCTAGATACAAGCCTGTCTGACCCTCCAGGTTATTATGAAGGTATGATTATTAGGGAATAAGGATAGAACATATTTTATTAAATCATTTTTATCTTGACTTACAATTTTAAGATACAACTAAATATTTAAAAGTCATGGGCTTCTGTTTGTACTCTTGCCTTGGGCCCCATAAATTTCAGGAGTGGCTCTATCCTTAAAGGCTGCCTGCCAGATGAGTCAACCCCCATAGAAACAGGCTGAGAAGGAGAGTCATAAGTGGACAGAGGGAGGATTCCTCTCCAAAGTCAATGAACACAGGTCAGAAGTCCCTGGTGCCAAGGGGAGGGATAGAAGAAGTTTAAGGAAGGTACGGGGAGGTGAAGTGAGAGGAAATAAAAGGATTAAGAGGTGTCATAGAGGAAACTGTAAAGAACTGTCTGAAGCCTTCCACATATAGTGAGAATTTGGACATATGCCTTAACAGAGGGCATTTAATAGCCAAGAGAGAATCACAAACACGGCCCTGTAAAATGCATCATCTACTCTCCCTCCTTTCCTTGCCTTACCCCTAGAGCAAGAGTACAAACCAGCATTTGTTCCCACTATACCTTCCAGAGCCTGCACTCAGCCTGGGCTTGGGTGAAGGAGGAGCTTTTATCCATATGATTGAAGTGTGATTTAGATTTCATTGGACTTCTTAAAAATCTGAAAAGGAGGCTTTTGAATATCTGAAATGAGCTTGGGAAGCTATGGAATCAGCCAAGATATTCTCAGAGAGTGAGAAATGAAAGTTTGAGAGGAAGTTTGAATGGCGATGGTAGGCAGGATGGAAGTCACCATATTTATTGACCATACCCCTTCAGTTCACACTATTCAGTTGATATTAACTTTTCCGTTTCCTCACCTCCAATAGAATGAGAGCGATATACACCAATTCTGAAAAGATGTTGTGAAGAATAGGGACAATACAAATAACATTTCTAGCATGTTCCATGCATCTAGTGAGGTAGCTATTATAATTGCTGTGTTGTTATGAATAGCATTATTATTGAAATTCTGTGCTAACAATACAGAGCCTCACTTTAGTTTTCTTTACCCACTCATCTCTTCTTGAGTGGCACTGAAACTCTGGGAAAATAGAAGTTTCTAGAAGGCCCCCTCTTTGAATTTTGTGGGCATAGCCCTGGCAACATTCTTCTAATAGATAGGTAGAGGGATTCATCACTGAATCAGTCAACAGGAAGAGCAGTGGGAGCAGTTAATATTCACGGAGAACCTACTGTCGTACAAAATGCTGAGGACTTTGCATGTTTTTTTCACCATTTAATACTCACAAGAACTAAGACCAGCTAGAACATTCCCTGAGACACCCCCTCAGCCAATTTTCTGAAAAGTGAAAGAAACCACAGAGAATGTTCCTGAAACTTCAAAGCTGAAATCCTGACAGCTGGGAGGTTACTGCTGTGTCGAGGTTGCCTGGGAAGGCTTTTGACTTTCTGCAGCAAAGAGCAGTAAGAGCTCTTCAGAGAGCACTTGTGATGACAGGAAGGGAGGGACAATGCATGAAGGACATTCAGTGACACCTTCTTCAGGAGCATTTGTCCTGAGCCTATGAGTCAGGCCCACTTGAAAACTCTGAGAATTGGGGAATCTTGCCTGATGGGGAGAATGGCTATTCACTCTTCTTCCAAAGTCTGCCATTTGCCCATTAATTGTACCTTAAATTGGTGCTTCATTTGAGAGTCAGTAATGAATTTTTGAGCAAGAACCCAAAGCCAGAGAGATGGAACACAAGTACAAGCAACTTGCAGAATGGGTCAGAGATTTAATAAATCTGTGAAACACCTCTAGGATGTTCCCGCCAGAAGTACCCTCTAGGCAAAAGACTCTTCTGGTTTGCCTCAGCTGGTGGCTGAGATGGGACTGCCCAGAAATGGTATCCTACCCTTCATGGTTTACAGAGAAGGATTTCAAGGAGCAGCTTTGTACCTGAGAGATTCAGACAGATTCCACCTGTGAGCACTGAAACACGTCCTTTGGAGAGCATTCCTACTGCATGGCATCTTGTCACCACGGGAAAAGAGAAAACAAATAATAAAATGGCCTGGCCGATCACTCACAGGAAAAAAGAATGTATACACCTGGAAATCAAACAGGGTTGAAAGGATCCAACCACCCCTGTAATCAAAACAAATTCCAATAGCAATTTGTTTTTTTCCAACAAACGTTTCATAGGCACCTACCTACCGCATGCCAGGTATTAAGTCCTAACATGAGAAGGCAGGCCTAGCCCTCAAACAGCTCACACTCTGGTTGGTGAGAAAGGCACATTCATAGACTGAGCTAGCACAAAGCCATAGGGCACAAGAGACAGGTTGACATGACCTACCAGGTGTCGTAGGATCCCTCACTTGAACTTGAGAGGTCCAGAAGAACTTCATTTGCTGATGAAGTGACATCTGATTGGAGACCTGAGACAACTGAGGGTTAACATAGCAAGGATGGGGTGGGGGTGGGAGAGACAGGCAGAGAGCCAGAAAGACACTCTGAACAGAGGGCATGCCCTGTATGTAGGCCCTGAAGGAAGAGAGCAGGACCGGTGGTTCAGTACAGCTGGAGCCAAAGACTAGAAGGGCGAGTGTTTAGTGAAGAGCCCCAGGTACACAGTAGATAGAGCACGGAAGGCCTTTGACACCCAACTAAGTCCAAGGCATTGAGACTCTTTTCTGGGAAAAGATAAGAGGCAGTGAATGGCTCTAAGTCTGGCAATGCCAAGAGCAGGTTTGCATTTGAGAAGGATCGCTGTCAGGCTGGGTGGAGAAAAGTTCAAGAGGCCTGAGCCAGCAACAGGAACAATGGAATAAGTAGAATCACCCATGATTAATGAGGAGGCTTTATTTTGAGATCTGTTTCCCCTGCCTCCACTCACAACTTGAGACAAGGATTTGCTTGCAGGCAGTTTATTTGGAAGGTGGGCCCTGCAATATGATGAGGCTGGGGAAGAGACAAAAGGAAGGGAACGGAACCAGGGAATGGCATGTTCATAAGCAAGCCTCTGCTATGGGCAATTGAGTGTGAACCAGGGCATCCGGGAAACTGGGCTTTTTATCCACCAACATGTGCCTCTAATAGGTTCACTCCCTGGCTCTTCCACGGGCCAGAGGGATATCTCCAGCAGTGAGATACAGGAGCTTGGGGAAAGAAGCCGCTAGGGGACTGTCCACAAAAGCTTTAGGGGACCTCCAGGGTGGGCCAAGCATATGCAGTGACAGGAGTGAGTCCTTTCTATGCACCAACCTTCTGCAACCAGATCTCCCAACATCTCTGCATTTCTATGGAAATTTACACATGCCTGAGGTATATGCAGACTGTGAGTTAGACCCAAGGAAATTGGCAGAGTCCCTCGGGTGTCAACCTAGCTCACTGTGTCTCCATGCAGACACCCTGCCTGGATCTGAGCTGGATTAACAGCTCCTCATTTCCATAGGTGTCAAATATGTCATGATAATCACTATTACAATTATTTATGGAGCACTGACAGGGTTCACATAGAAAATGTTTTGTAAAATAATTAACATTGTAAAAATGCAATTACTAGAATTTATTTCTTGAAACAGATCCAGAGGTACTAGAAATTATCACCTGTAACAGGAAGAATGTGCAACAGCCAGGGAAAAGCAGATCATGTGGGGGCAAAATGTATATTTCTCTCTTGGTTTTCGCCAGAACTAAGCTGTAAGCACAAGACATGAAGACTCAAAGCCAGACTATGGTTTCCTCATTTTAAAGTAGTTGGTAATTCTAGTTGATTAGTGCGTGTGTGAAACGGTTGAGATTATGGATTTTAGCATCACGAGACCAGAGTTTTGGTCCTGATTTTGTTGCTTCCTGGCAGGATGACTTTGGCGATGTCATCTTACTTCCTGTTCAGTCTCAAATTACACAATTATAAAATGGCGCAAAAAATCTCTGCCTCCCTGCACAACATCTGGATCACAGTACCCACCCGTGTTAGTCGAGAGAATGAAGGGAGAAGCATATGCATAAAGTATTTAGCACATAGTAAGAGAGCAAAAAATGTCAGCAATTATTATTGCTTTTGTGTTTTATAATAACCCCAAGCTACTCAACAGTCAAACCAATTTCACTGTAATTCCTACTGTTATCGTTAGTTGATAGGTCATATAAAAGCAAATTAAGCTATCTTGTAGAGATTGCTAAGTTTGGAGGGAGAAGATCTGGACCCAGGCCACAGCTCCATCTCTTGCTGGCTGTTTGATCTTGAGCAAGTCACTTAACCTCTCTGAGCTTGGAGCTCCATTGTCCATAAAATGGGAAGACAAAGCCTGGCCTCTCCACCTTACAGATGGGGGGCAAAATTAGAATAAGATCGATCCCTGAAAGCACCCATAAGTCGCAAAGTGTGGTGTGGATCAAAACGTTTGTTGTTTCTCCTCTGCTGTTATGCTTTACTTTGTGAAGGGTTTAAAACATCAATTTAGGGAGTTGCCTGGCTGGCTTAGTCGGTAGGGTGTGCAACTCTTGATCTCGGGGTTGTGAGTTCGAGCCCCACATTGGAAATGGGGATTACTTAAAATCTTTTAAAAAATCAATTTAAGACATTAATTTCAATCCTTAGAGACCTGCTCTGTTAAGGCACACACACTGAAGGACCTGCTGGTTGCTGGAGGACCACTGGAACTTTCTCTGCTCTCCTCTGCATGTGACAGTGCAACTACGGACCTCTCTGGACATGCTTTCTAGCAGCAATGATAGAGCACAACACGCAATCTGCATGAAATCTGCAAAGTGCCCATTCATGGTTGGGTTCAAGGTGAAATTCCACAGAACGGAGAGATGTGGATTGGTCTGAGCCACTCTGACACATGCAGGTATCATGCTGAAATCTCCATTTTCCAATCTTCCCATCCAAGGAAAGTGCTTGGAGGTGACTTTATTTCCATCTAACAGACAAATCCACAAATAGCTCATACTGGCAGTCCAAGAGTCGAAGGTTTGATAGCTGTGTGTTGTCCATCAAGTCACTTAACCTCTCGGAGCCTCTGAGTGTTATATCTATATTGTGGGTAAAAATACCTCATAGCATTGTTGTAATAACTACATGAGGTAAAGTGCCAGGCACAGCATCTGGCATGGAAGCATTAACCCTCATTTTTCTTCTCTTCTTGCTCCTCCCCTCAAAAATCAATAACCCAGGAGGGAACTGGAGTCTGATTAGCCCCCCCCAACAAACAAACAAACAAACAAACAAACAAACACCTTTCATAAACATGACTGGCAGCCGAGCATAGTGACCAAGAACATGGACCCTGGAGTGAGATTTCTAGGGCTCAAATCCTGACTCTGACCATTATGAGCCACATGCTATCTTGGGCAAGCTACTGTCTCTGGGTTCAGTCTTCTCATCTATAGAATACGAAGACCTAAGGTATGATGATTAGGTACGTCCGTATTTGTAAAGTGCTTAGCGTCTGACACATAGTGAGTGTCCCATGAGCACTTGTGCACTGAAGTCGGGTCTTGTCTACCAGCCTTAGAGCAATGACATTAGCCATGTCTGCCTGGGAGAGCTCTAGCAGAGAGGGACCAGCACTTGAAAGGCATCATTTGGCCTCATTTCTTGACGGACAGCCTCAAAACCGTGTATGCTGCAACTTTGCCCATCCCCCAATGCTACATAAAGCTTTACAGAACTGGATTGTTAAAGAGCCAAGTATTGGAAAACTGAAAACCCTAATATCCCAATCGATTGCCTGACAGTAGTTCAATGGCATTTCTTTAGGCTCTGTAGCATCATCCAGGACTCGCTGTAATAGCCCTCCACCTTGGACTCAGAAGGCAGAGGGCAATACCATCTTGTACTCTGTCCCTGGGCCTCTCTGACTGCCATCAGGTAGAACAAAATAAATGTTCAAAGGAATCAGGGTATTCTCATTTAACCCCGGTGCCCGGGATCCAGCTGTTGGCACTGACTGCCTCTAGCCCATCCCTGGATTGGCTACATCTAATTGTGTGTTGCAGGGGGGAAGTAGAGGGGAAGGCAAGGAGAAAGTAAGGTGCTAAGTGATGGGAAATGCCACATTTGTTTTAGCCACACCACAGTCTTGGTCTGGGCCAAAAATGGGGGCAGGGGAAGCTTTTAAAGAAGAGCAGGCACTCAGCTATAGACTGAGGTTCGTTTCCTTTCCTTGGGTCCTGTGAATACAATTCAAAGTCTCTTCTTTCCTTGACTGACCACAGATAAATAACGATGGATAAACTCTAAGGATAGCAGCTGTCCCTGGTCACAGTCTGTGCCTTCCAGCTTGCACAGCCACAGAGACGGCTGAGTCCTGGGCTCCCCACCAAGAGGGGCCCTTGGGAGTCTGAGCCGCTGGGGTCCTGTTTCCAGCAGGTCATTATTCTCACCCTGTCTTTTGTTCCCTCTCTTCACAATCCTGAGCCAGTGTTGAACAGGCAGTTTTCAGGCTTGTTTGGATTCCTGCACACTCGGTTCTCGGCAGCCCTTAAAAGCTTGAGAGGAGACACTCAAGATGCAATGATTGAGGCCAGCTGTGCCGCACCCCTGTGCAAGCCACGCAAGCCACCCTTCACCCTGATCGATTCTGATTGCTGTGGCTGCAGGGATCCTATCGCGGTCAGCAGAGATGGCAGAGGTGGCTGGAAAGGCATGAGGTGGTCAGGCCACCATCCGTACAGTCACGCCAGTCCAGGAAGTTTTCCCCGCTCAAAGCACCTCATGCAGATACCATTCTGAGGTTTTCCAAAATGACAAAATCACCTTAAAGGAAAGAGAGGAAGGAATGTTTTAAAATGTCTTCTGAATGCTTGGTCTTTCATCAGCCTCAATTGCCTGATACATTTGCTTGTTAGGCTGAATCTCGCCTCTCCTATCAGTCATCCTCGCGGCCCCCATGCAGGCTGCAATTTGCAACTCTCAGGGTGCAGTAGATTGTGAAAATGGCCATAATCCTTCGTCTCTCCCTGTGTCAGATCTCTGTGCACTGTGACTATAGTTCGTGTCAGGAAGAGAAAGCATCTCTCTCCCCTGCCCTTGAATCTGGACTTGTCTTGGACTTGCCTTGGCCAGTAAGAAGACAGTTGTAGACACAACAGTGTGACATTGCCAAACTCTTGGCCTCAAGAAATACTTTCGTTTTCTCTCTCTCTCAGTCCTGCCCATCTGCCATGTTAACAAGCCCAAGCTGGCCTGTTGGATGACAAAAGACCACGTGGAACAAAGACAAACCATCCCAGCTGAGGCTGTCCAAGACCGCCCAGCCCCCAACTAACCCCCCAGCTAATTCCAGACCCGTAAGTGAGCCCCACTGAGATAAGAAGGAAGCCCAGCCCAAATGACCAACCCCAGAGTCATAAGCCAGGGAAGTGTTTATTATTTTAAGCCACTAAATTTCGAGGCTGTTACATAGCAAAAGCATGAGGATGCAGCCCGTAATTTTCAAACTGGCAAAATCACCTTAAAAGGAAGAGAAGAGAAAAAAGAAATTTCTAAAAAGGCTTGGAGGGGGGCGGGGGATATGCAGAGAATTTCGGAATATTCTTTCCTCCAGCCTCAATTACCCAAGATATACCTATTCTGAATCTCACCTGCCACATTAACAGCTCCAGTAGCCTCCAAGCATGCACAGCTGGGAATTCCCGGGGCTTCTGTCGCAAAGAGGTTCTCTTCACTAGGATCTCCAGACCAGCTGACCCATTTCTGTTCCTGGGGATGCAAACGCCTATTGGATGGACAGTCAATAAAACCCCACCTGTTTCTTGTATAGTAATTCTCCTGTAAAGGGGAAAGTGGTGCGCTCTGAATATAAATAACTGTATTAACATAGGAAAGCACTGCTTCTTATCTCTGGGGTTGAAAAACTGAGATGCTCCAGAGGCAGTGGCCTATCCTGAGAAGCAGCAGGTTGCCATGCTTGGCTGTGCGGGCGTGCACGTATGTACGTTTTTGTATGCCCCTTGCAGACTGGCGGGGCAGGGACTAACATTTTTTTGGTGCCTGTTATTTGCCTGGCATATTCTATGTCTCTGCTATTTTTCATGAAATCTCACAACATCCCCGTGAGGAGGTTTGATTAGCATTGTCTTATAGGTGAGGATCCCGAAGCCCCGGAAGGTTAAATACGTTGCCCAAAGTCACATAGCCATCAAGTTGTGAAGCTACGTTTTGCCCTGTGTTATCACATCTAACAGCTTTTTAAACTGTTTTGTCCAAATGAAAAGCATATGGATACCAAAATTCTACAAATATTTGATTGGAAGAGTTTTCTTATATTTCCCTATTTAAAAGACTATAATAAAAATCCATACACCCCAAATATGCTACATTCCAACATTTAACATATCAGAGAACACCATTATTTTGTCATTTTAGGGTCTCCACATGGATTTTATTGTACAGCCCTCAAAGTAAGGCTGCTCTGATATATTTGGTACATGTTTAAATATCTGTATATATGCTATTGCTTGGAGTATGGGAAATCCGTATTGGTCTTTTACTTCTTTCTTTCTTTTTTTTTTTTTTACATGGGCCCATACATATCAGCTTAAGTGAGCATGTGACTATGTATATATACACCATTCTTAATTGAATACCAGGCGTGACCTATGCCCAGATGTAACAATTATTTGGGAACATATCACAATAAATCTGTATTGTGGATGATTTCAAACTTTTTTTTCTTGATAGTTTGGAGTGTTCCCATCCTGCCACTTATATTTATGATCAGAAGAACAGGCATTTGTGGGGAAAGGAGAGTCAAAGTTAAGAGGGGCATATGGTGACAGTGTCCAGCCAAACTTGGACTTACAGTTACTGAGGGGATGACAGAATGCACCATGATTGAGGTGAGAGCTCATCCTCAGGCTCCTGGCTACCAGCCAGGTGTTGGGCCACTAAACTGGGAAGGGGGAACTACATATTGGCCTGAAAAGTGGGCATGGACCACCTCTTCCCTGGTGGAATCCTCACTGGACCATTGCCACCCTACCCCCCTTTCCAATAGGAAGAAAGGAGAAAGTAAGAAGCAGTCATGACTGTGTTAGATAAAAAGGGGAAGCCATCTTCCTTGTCAGAGCAGAAGAACCCTGGCTAAGTGAGACAGAAGGCCAGTTCTGGCTCTCCCAAATCTTGAGTTAGCGAGTGATTCAGTTTTGAGACAAAAAGTCCAACTACTCCTCTTCCAAGCTTCTTAAACAATTTAATTAAAGCTTCTTCTGAGATTGAAAAGCAAGCTATTTACAAAAATAAAACAATGAAAAAAATCTGTTTCTATTTGTATACTTATCTTTGTGAATCCAGACTCTCTACTAATGAAAAATAACAATCATCAGAAACAAAGTAAAAAAAAAAATTAGTAAAGTTCGTCTTTGCAAATACTGTAGTATGTAGAACACCTGTTTTAGGATGTGACAGATCTCGGCTTAAAGCAGATTCGCCACTTACAAACTGTGAGTTTGAGCAACTTCTTGAAACTCAGATTTCTAATCTGTAAAAGTGTGGCTAATATCAATTCACGGAGTTATTCAGAAAAGTTAATGAGATAAATATGTGAAATTTCCTCACATGACAAAAAGGTGCCAAATAGATCTGTTCATTCCATTCTCATCCCTAGGGCCTTCTCCACCATGGCACTTGATATGCTATCTTATTTTCCTCCTACTCAACAAAATCTATAAGAGTCTGATGAACTAAATTCATTCTGAGTTGTCAGTGACACTTAATGATTTTAATTTTCACAAAGGTCTGGGGCTGAAATTGGATAATTTCAGAATCAGATACTCAGAAAACCAGACGTTATTTTGGACAGAGAGACCTTTCTGACATCCCTGGAATTATTCCTCTATCTAACTAGTGAGCAAAATCACCTACAGTCTATGTCAGTGACCTTCAAAATGATCTTCAGGTGTGCTTTGCCCATGGGGTTGTACCAAACATCCCACTAAGGGATAGGGAGAAAATATCGGGCCCTTTATTTATATTTACCTTAAAAAGTAAGAAAGAAATTAAGCTTTCCTAATACCTCACATATAGATTTATGCTGGCACCGACCATGGGTTTTATGTCTAAATATTACATGCAGGGAAGAGTCCAATTTCTGCAACACATTGACCCATTTTCCATTCATTTGCTTTCACTCTTTACCTGGCTGGTGATTCAAACCTTCATTCCAAAAAACAAGCCATAAGTTGTCCTCATGGTAATCAGTTCTACAGTTTTCCATTAACATATTCCACTGAACATGGGATTAATGAGACTCCCTGGAAAATATCCTGGATTCAGACACATTCATTCTTCTGTATAGAAGCAATCTTAATTTCCCATTAATTATCAATCAATCAATCAATCAATCAGTACCCACCACAGCCAGTAGAGTAGCCCTTCTTTGTTGGTTCAAGGCATGAGAAGCTTTGTGACAAAATGGCCAGACAGGAGTCCCAACTTCCAGCTCCACGGGACCCTTATATCTCCTGGTAGAGGCATCCATCCTTTGAGCATAAGACTTCTCAACCATCAAGGCTCAAAGTTATAGTAAAGAGAAGTAAAAATTTTTCCAGCATATAAAGATGAGTCACTCCCATCCCAACTTCTTGGTACTCTGGTCTGTGTATTGAGCTATAAGAGAAATGCACCATATATTTGTCACTAGACTACAACATATACTTTAATTTTATAGAATTGTACTCAGTGCCATGAAAGGTTTTACTCAACTAGTGCTATACCTGAGTCTTCAATAGACCATTCCAATATTTTACAAGGTCAACTGCTTTGGATGACAGAGTATATGGTAAAACAGTGAATGCCATGAACTCAGGTGATTGCTGCAGTATTTCACTGTAAAATGAGCCCCTGGTCAGAAACAATGTAGTGTGGGATACCAAGATAGTAAATAAAGTCCCTGTAGTGATGCTAGCAGAAAACTACAGGCAGGTAAGCAAATCCAAAGCATAGTCCAGAAAAGTCAAAGTACTTTCCATGATAGAAATCTCTACTGCTGTGGCCAATTCATCCATGATCGTATTGAGCAAGGATTGTGTTGGCTAGAGAACAAGACAGACTGATATCTACACAATAGGTCATCTTGTCCACTTGATTATTGAGAGTCTCTTCTGTGGTAGTTTTCCTCTGTTAAACATTGATGTGGGACACAAAAATCCTCAAACATTGTGCTTATTACAAGAGCCCCATCCACAAACTTCTTCCCCAAACTTCTTTTTTTCTTCCAAATCTTTGGCCATCTAGCAAAACCATTAGACTCCATCCATGAATGGGGAGAGATTCATAGTTTTACCATATCTTCTTCCAGATGAAGCAAACAACCATGAGATACTGTTCACTGGACTTGCCTTCCCAATGTGCTTCAGGGCCACTTCTGTGGAAGGCATTCTGAGTATGAGCTCCAATGACTCACACCCTCTAAAGTCCCCTCCTCTTTGAGTGTAGGTTGAATGTGAGAATATGATGAGATATCACTCTCACGGTCCTGTTACCTTATATAGCAAAAGGGAGATTTCCAGGCGAGCCCTTTAAAACCAGAGTGTTCCCTCTAGTGGGTGGACAGAAGTCAAAGAGACTCAAGAGTGAGAGAGGTTTGTTGAGCCGTGGCTGGCTTTGAAGAGGGAGAGGGCTATGTGAGGAGGAATGAGGGTGGCATCTAGGAACAGAGAGACCTCCTTGCTAACAACAAGCAAAGAAATGTGTACTTGAGATCGACTGCAAAGAACTAGATTCTTCCAACCAACTGAAGGAGCTTACAAGTGGATTCTTCCCCAGAGCCTCCAGATAAGAAGTCAGCCCAGTTAGCACATTAATTTTCACCTTGTGAGATCTTAAACAGAGAACCCGGTCAAGCCAACTAGACACCTGCTACACAAAACTGTACAATAATAGAAAGGTATTATCTTAAGCCACTAAATTTGTGATCATTAGGCCAATAGTAGAAAACTAACATAATTCCTGAATGAGGATGTAATTCTGCAGCCATCCTGCCCCAGATGGTAATCAGAATGTCACGATTTGTGTGTGTATGTTTGTGTGTGTGTGTGTGTGTGTGTGTGTGTCTTTATTCCTCAGTTAATTGATCATAGGGAGCTCCCTAGAGACCCGATATGTAGGTTTAAGGAGAGAAGGAAATAAAGCAAAAGGAGGTAGATATCAGTGTGCTAGGTCTGCCATAACAAAACACCACAGACTATGTGGCTTAAACAACACAAATTTATATTCTTACATTTTGGGAGGCTTAAAGTTCAAGATCAAGGTATCTGCAGTTCGGTTTCCTCTGAGGCCTCTCTCCTTTGCTTACATTCAGATGGTTGCCTTCCCACTGTGTCTTTAAACAGCCCTCTCTCTATGCACAGGCATCTCTGGTGTCTCTTTTTATGTTCAAATTTCCTCTTCTTAAAAAGACACCATTTGGATTGGATTAGGGTCTACCTCTTTAAAGGCCATGGCTCTAATACAGTTCCATTTTGAGGTACTTGGGTTTAGGGTTTCAACATATAAATTCAGGGGACACAATTCAACCCATAATGAAATGCCATAAATATGGTTCATACTGGATCATATAGCACATTGGCCAAGCAGCTTGAATGGAAGCATCAAACCACTATAGGGCCTTCTCTTGTTCTGGACCTCATGCAAAATTGGTGCCCTCCTGAAAGACTGAGTCAGAGCAACATGCCCAAGTATTTAATGTGTTTCTTCTGGATTCCAAAGAAGTTTACTAGATATTGTACCTCTTTTTCAGATATAGGTGGTACAAAATTAGGAACTATATCCATTCCACATAATTTTTCCACAGTCTTAACAAGGGTGATGTACAAGTCGGATGTTACAAACTAATTCATTTTATCCCAGCTCCTGAAAAAATAAAATGTTTCAATCTGTCAATCATATAGCAGCATTATTTACAATAGCCAAATTATGGAAACAGCTCAAGTGTCCATCAATTGATATTGAATGGATAAAGAAGACATTGTATATACATATACATATGTACATATATGTATGTATATATGTGTATATACACACATACACACACAATGGAATATTACTCAGCTATAAAAAAAAGAATGAAATCTTGCCATTTGCAGTGACATGGGTGGAGCTAAAGAGTAATATGCTAAGCTAAATAAATCAGTCAGAGAAAGACAAATACCACTGATTTCACTCCGGTGGAATCTAAGAAACAAATGAGGAAAAGGAGAGAGACAAACTAAGAAACAGATACTTTTTAAAAGTTTATTTATTTGTTTTGAGAGAGAGAGAGAGAGAGTACGGGAAGGGCAGAAAGAGAGGGAGAGAGAGAGAGAGAGAATCCCACGTAGGAGAATCCCGATGCAGGTCTCAAACCCACGGATCACGACCTGAGCTGAAATCAGGAGCCAGATGCTTAACTGACTGAGCCACCCAGGCACCCCAAGGAATAGATTCTTAACTATAGAGAACAAACTGATGGTTACTGGAAGGGAGGTGGATGGGGGATGGGTTAAATACGTGATGGGGATTAAGGAGTGCACTTGTGATGAACACCTTGTTCTGTATAGAATTGTTGAATCACTATATTGTACACCTGAAACTCATAAAAAAGGAAAGTAAAAAGAAAAAATTGTACAACCAGAAAATTATCCCCACTTCATCAGGCCCATAGAGATGAGATTCTAGAGCAATCCATTCAAACCTCTGGGCCTGCCTGCAGTGGAAGCTATGTGCATTAATGCAAATCAGCAAGCTTTTACTTTGGTAAGAGAGAAGCAGAAAGCCCAGTAAGCTTGTTATATAAACAATGCATACAGATGCTAAATAACCTACCCAAAAGAGCACAGATACTTAGTCAAAGCTAAATATTAAAGCCACTAAGGTCAGGACTACAACGAGCCCATATAGTGCCTTTGTGGTAATTAGAAATGGACATCCATGCTCCAGGTGGATGCAGGCCCACAGCAGGAAACATGGCCTGCTGAAAGGAACCCAGTCTGCCCACCACCCACTCATTTAGCACACTTGTGCAGGACCCAGTCTATACAACCATTTGTTCACCTTGGCCCTGGCAAAAATCACACACGAATGCAGGCACACTGGCCTATTTGAAAATGCAACAGGAAAGTGCAGACATGTACATTTCTCTCCTTAGTTCAGAGGCTCTTTCTCCATGACTTATGAGGGTGGGAGCTTAGGTACACAGAGGGAGAGAAGAATTCTAGATGGTGACCTAGCCATCTGGGTAATGTTTGCTAGAATGGGTTTGGGTAGAATTAAAGCTCTTTAATTTGACCTTGTCTAGATGACTCTCTCTCTTTCTCCCTTCATTCCTTTCTCCCTCCTTCCCTTTCTTTTCCTTCCTTCCTTTCTCTTTTTCTTTCCCTCTCTCTTTCTTTCTTTCTTTTATTCTGACCACATCATCTAAATAATGAAAACAAAGTAATAAAACAACCAATTAGTTTTACCAGTTAATTTTCATCAGGTAGTTATTTAGTTTCTATGATATATTTGATTCTGAACTAGGGAATATAAAAGTCTCATAAGAAATAAAACCCTGGAGATTTTAACCACCTCACTGGGGAAATGTTACTGATGCACGGGAAATAGGATGATTCAGCCCTTAAGCATTACTCTCCCCAACTGGCAAGGAACATGACAATGATATTTGTTAGAATATTCTGCAAGTTACTTGTAAATAGTTAACCTCTAACCTTGCAAAATATATAGTTCTCATTTCACCACTTTTTATGGTATCTAAGAAAATTTCATGGCCCTAAATATTTTTTCGACATCCAAGTTTCATCCAAGCTAAAACTGTGAAACCAGTCTGTGATGTGGGCCTGGGCAAGAGTGCTTTCTAAATATAAAGTTTAGCCAAAGGGAGAGGGAGGAAGGAACGAGAGAGTTGGACTTCTGGAAATAGCGTAACGGTGCCACTGTGTGCATCGGTAAATTTGCTGAGGCATTGAGGGATCCGGCCCCCATAATATTTGTAGGGCCAGCAGCCTCTATGTGTGTTCACAAATATCAATCATTTGCAGAGATAGATCCCTGCGTGGCCTCTGCTCCATCCCATTCATCACCAGGCAAGCCTGCTGTTGGCTCCCCTGATGTTCTCACCCTGACCTAGAGGCACCACCTTTGCTGTGAGGCAGAGGCGAATGAACCTCCTTCATCCCTAGTGTTTCCAGAATCTGAGTCCTTTTCCTGACCGATGAGTCACGCTCCTTCCCCCGGCTGCACAGGGCGGCTTGTTTTGAAGTTTGTTACCACTACGGCACCTAACACTCAGGCAATCCTCAACTATGAAAGGAAATGAAAATGAATCGGACTCTTGACAGTTTATGGGGAGAGCTTAATGTCTTCTGCCCTTTTTTGTTTCATTAATGAAACGTCAACGCACTTGACAGATTTCTTTGAAAGATGAAATTCGAAATGGAAATTTGTGCTATGTCCATCCGCTCTTGTTCCTACAAGGGTCCTCAAGACTAAGGGTGTTTAGGAACCACCTGATGAAGTTGCTTAGAATGTGAATTCCTAGGCCTCTAGTCCTGAGAACTTGATAACACACAAATGGGGTGAACCCATGATTAGCATCATAGCAAGTAAGATTCTGATGCAAGTGGTTCCTGGGTTGTGCTGTGAGAACATTAGCATTTGGCGATTGCTGTTGTTGTTGTTGCTGCTGCCGCTGCTGTATTTGTATTTTCAACAGTGCTCTCTTCATATATACCCATCAGCTGCTTACTCACTATTTACTGGTGGTGGCAGAAGTGGTGAATTTCAAATCACTGACAGGGTATCTGGGACAGAGCATTTGCCAGGAGTCAGGAAACGTGAGCCCAGGTACTATCACTAAAGGACTGTATGACCTTAGGCCAATCAAATAGCCTCTCTAGTGTTCCATTGAAATACATAATTTTCAAGGGCCTTTTCAGCCTAAAAGATTTAGATATAACGAGCCTCAGTTAAAATGACCAATTTATGTTTTCTTTATTCCATCCTTTTGAAGGCATTGGAGAGCTCTGGCTCCTGGTACTGTGGCTACCACTTAAACATCTATGTTTATCTGAAGAAGTTACTCAATGTTCCCAAATCTCCTATTTCTCATTTGCATGATGAAAGATGAACTCCTCCCCTGTTTATCTCCTGGGGTAATGTTAGACTTAAATGAGATTGGGAATGCAGGCATAATATCTCATGCTCAACAAGTCAGAAAATACAACTGCAGTTCATAGGGCTGGATTTGTCTCATAAATACATCCTGAAGAAAGCCTGATTGGATTGGGTTCAAACAGATTAGTAGGCAAGGAAAATGGCGACAGGCAGTATCGACAACACTTTAGGAGTTTGTTTTGTGAAAGGAGCAGAAAAATAGGCCAGTTGCTGTAGGGGTAAATTGGGACAAAGAAGATGGAGGTATGTGAGGTGAGGGATTTACAGCACATTTATATATTCAGAGGAGTGATCCAGTAGAGAACGAGATAGCAAAATGAAGGGATCAGATTGTAGAGGGCTGTCCTTAAAGAGATGGGTGGGGATGGAATCCAGGGTATTAGGTTGGAGTAACCATAGCTTGTCTGTTGCAACAGGGAAAGGGGTAAAACAGAGATACAGACGCAAGGAAGTTGACGGATTTTTGGTGGAGAATGTGGAACTCTTTCTTATTCATTATATTTGGAACTCTTTCTTATTCATTATATTTATCTTGGAAAACAAAGTCAAGGTCGGCCTCTGAGATTGAAGAAGCAGATGGAAGTGTTGGAGGTTTGAAGAGAAAAGAGAAGATGACAACTGTGTTTTGGGGATGGTGGAAGTGAATTGACAGAGAAATGACAACACGAAGAATACACTTCAGGTTTAAAGTGACGAACGTCAAGTGAGACCATTCTGCATGATTATGTGTTTTGTCTTCAGCCACATTCAGCTGCTTGGTTCAGGTGCAGAGCAGGTGTAAAATTGGATTTTTCAGCGTTGATTTTTAAACTGGTGGAGTAGGATGGGGTGAGTGAGTCAAGGAGGGTGACTATTATAATGGACAATTCTATATAAGCTTTGCAGGAACACGTACCCATGGATTGGTAGTTCTGATCACTTTGAGGAACTGGAGTCTTGTTATTAGAGGGAATAAACTGGAAAACAGGAAGTGCCAGCCAAAGAGTGGGGTGTATGGAACTGAAGAAGTAGCACTGACAAGGTAGAGGGAATGACCATGGAAGCGGGTGACTAAGGTGGAGTGGAAGAAATATCATGGAACTTGAGTAGACCAAGGAACTGAGAAGCCAGGGTGTTGGACTGGGCCATCTACATCAGTGTTTAACTTCCCAGAAGGCTGCATGAGTGTGATGGTGACATGGACCTTAGGCATGGGCCAGTGTCTTCCTTTAGTAAATGAAGGGAGTGACCAGGGGAGGATAGCAGAGAAATGGATAAGATAATCCTCTGACTTGTGCTTCAAAAGAATACATTTGAGGGCTGCCTGGGTGGTTCAGTCACTTGAGTGTCTGACTCTTGATTTCAGCTCAGGTCATGATTTCACAGCTTCATGAGATTGAGCCCTGTGTAGGGCTTTGCAACATGAGCATAGAGACTGCTTGGCATTCTATCTCTCCCTCTCTCTCTACCCCTCCCCTGATCACTCTCTCTCTCAAAATTAAATAAGTAAACATTTTTTAAAAAGAATACATTTGGAAGGGAATGATGGTAAGGGAATATGGGTGAATGTTGCTCCTAAAGAGACCCTGAAGAGTGTAAAAGACAACTCCAGTCCCAGTGGTGTGCAGGTGATTTTTCTGAAAATACAGATTTTTGTTTATCTTGAAAAACAAATTAGAAATTCTGTCACAGGTGACCCCATTTCCACAGGATAACGGATGGCGAAAACTGAGCCTGGCTGTCCGCTTTCTGATGGGTCATGCAACCTCCATTCTCCATAGTTCTGGTACATTCTCTCTTCTCCCCCAAACAGGGATCCCAGGTTATCTTCTACTTACTATGAGTTGTGTTTTCTAAAAGTAGACCTAAACTGTCCTTAAATGTTTTACTATATTATTTCTACTAAAGAAAGGATCAAGAACAGAAAAAAAAATGTTAGACCAAGATGACTATATGCTTAACTAAGCTTTCTCTTTTTTATATTATCTGCCTGACCCTTGGAGGCATCCAATCATGAGACTCCTGCCCTAAATCTGTCTGATGAATTTACTCCAATTAAAACCTGCCAGAAGTTATTTTCCATAGACCAAAAATTAGAGCTCCTCTTATGTGATAATCCTATGGCTTTGAAATCCCAATTAGGCTTGACAGCACAATAAGAAATGAAACTCAGAAATAATAAGGTAACCTAGTTGTGGCTCAAAAGAAGAGTATTTGCCTAGCATATGGATATTAGGAAGAGTAGATATAGTCCTATGTACATTTCCTTCCAACCTCCTACTCTCACAACAGCCTTAAATATAACTCTAGGGCTATCTATCTAGGACTGGGCAAGCCCACAGTCCTGGGATCCTCTGCCCTTATGGATCCCTCACACTATGCTAGCTGTCAAGACAAACACACTTTGAATGTACCTCCCAGAGAAACAAAGGACACAGCAGGAGTTGCATTTATTTGCTCTGTCATGGACCTGTGATCTCTGGTGTATCCTTGACATTGCTCAAAAGTTAAAAAAGATAATAAAGCGAAGGGAAAACAACCAACATCAAGTTATGCCTGCCAATACATCACACATGGACCAGTCTTCTGGTTCTGGCCTCGTTACTCTGAAACGCAGTAGGTTCCTAATCTCTTTGCAAGTTAAATTCTAGAATTTTTCCCAATAAATACTTCATCAGAAGAGGTCATTTTTGGAGACTTCTTTAAAATACCCCATAACACAGAGTAGAAATGGGAATTTCTAGGAGCCTAAAACATAATTAGGAAGTTACCTACAACATAATTAGGAAGGATACCCAGTGGCCTGAAGCTGATTTCTAGATTATCATCAGAGTGACCGTATGATTTATTGTCCAAACTAGGACACTTCTGAGAACAAAGAAGTGTCACCATTAAAAGCTGCTCCAGGACAACGGGTGTGAACAGGACTAGCAAGCAAACCAGGTGGCATGGTCACCTTAGTGACATGTAACTTACCACAAGACTACAAAACATGTTGCCTAGGGACCATAGATTAAAGGCATGGAAAAGACTTAGCAGGATTTACCCTTCTAGCAGCATTTACAGAACTAACCTAGGTTCGCTCCCTCTTTTTTCTCACAACTCAGGGACAAGTTCTCCCAAATATATATTTAATAAACTAACTTGCTTTGATCTCTGTGAAAAGCTTAGAGGGATTTAGAGGAGGAATGGGTAAGTCAGTTCTTCAGCAGCAGAATTTTATGTCTAGCCCTGAACAGTTCACTCCCCACCCCCCGCCTCCCCCCCACCCAGTCCTCTCATCTTCTTCTTACTGCCCCTATCCCCACCAGCACCACCCTCAAGCTTAACTCTGTTCACAGCCTCGCATAACTGGCAACAAGCTTTGTTTCTGGTTTGCCTTGCTGATGCCTCGTTACTGGAAGGTTGCCAATGTTAGCATACCAGCTACATGCACCAATGGTCTGATCTGGGATGGGAAATCCTCCTGTATGTTCCTGTGCAGGAGAGAGTGCACTAAACAGCTCTGAAGAGGAACTAGACAAATGTTTGAATAAGAAGCAACTGAAGGGTAACTGCTAATTCAAAAGAAGAAATGGTCCCAGCTGACTTTTTTGGCTTCGTTCCCTCCAAGATTTTCCTGTGCTCTTTTGTTATCTGTGGTTTAATCCTCAAATACAGTTCTGGTACTATCCATGAGGCAGCATTTCTAAGTGCTAACATGTTGACTCAATTATTCCAAAGAAGGGAACTAAAAATGTTTTTCCTCTTGAAGCTACCACAACTTTGGACGACTTGCTTGAAAACACACATACAAAATGGTTCACCCTTTGCCTTCATACTGAAGATTTTCTTTTCCTAAAGAGGCAGCAGGAGCCATAATATATATATATATATATATATATATATATATATATATATATATATATATGACATGCAGAGAAAATCTGTTTAATTTGTTCATATCTTTTATGAAAGTTTTTCTCCTGAGAGAATTTTCTCCTTTTATTCCAACTCTTCTAGCAAGGAAGAGTTAATAGTGTCTAGAAAACCAAGAGCTAAAAGAAAGTCCCCATCATGGAAATTAAGGAGGGCACTTGTTGGGATGAGCACTGGGTGTTATATGTTAGTGATGAATCACTAAATCCTACTCCTGAAACCATTGCTACACTGTATGTTAACTAACTTGGATTTAAGTAAAATTAAGAAAAAAGAAAGTCCCATCATTTTTCAGGTTAGATTTTCAGATTTTTTTTTTGTTCTCCACTTTAAAATAAAGAGCTGTATTAGTTTTTTACCTCATCCCCCTTTATGGAAGAAGCAAATGAATACTTAAAGTATCTTAGTAAAATCTTAGAAAATTTTTCATCCAAATTTAAAATTCATAGGTAGACATATTTGTGTGTGTATATATATATCCCTGTTACCTCAAGGGAAAGAGTGACCTACTCAGGATTCATATGGGACGATATTTTTTTCAAGAGTGAACTGCTGTGGAAGGTTGCATGGAGACCTTTTCTTTAAATCTGCTTACTGGTTTCCATTGTATTTTTAAAAATCGCCCAAGCTACTTTTGTTTGTCTTCCTACCCTCTTCCTTCAACGAAAAGCAAAGACACAAAGGACAAGCAAAGCCTTGACTTGTTCTTGATAAATATGGCCCATATAGCATTCCGTACAACTTGGAGCTGAGACCATTATTTCAGTGAAGCCCGTGATTGTTCATTAGCACAAAGAGTGTGTAATAAATATAATGAAAGACTGCCGGCTTTACTCTATCTTTGTCATCTAAAGCAATTCCATGAATAACTATGGGGATTTGTCTCCAAATGACTTATTTGCTTCCTTTCTAATAAATAACATGTAATTAGGGTAATATATTGTTTCCTAGTTATGTTAGCACTGTAGTGAAGGGAAACAAATGCACAATTTTAGATATGAAAGAATAGTAGATAATTTTTATATTATCCCTTAAAGTATTTGGACTCATGCATAAGTTAAACTGCTGGGAGGTCTAAGTACAAAGCAAGAGCCGAGATTCTACATTTAATGAGTTTCTTTATTACTCCGGGCATGAATTACTACCCTGATACTATAAAACTGCAGTGAGTGCTCTGCATCTCAGATGAGATTCTCTTTGAGCAATGCACTCGTCAGTGAACTGTCAGTGATGGGATGGACTAATCTGATTTAGAAAGGATTAGGTTGGGAACTGAATGTCAAGGTATCTACATCTCTCTACAGAGGAGCGGAATGTTTAACTCTTCACATCCAGGGCCCCAAGTGTTAGGAGAGCCTTGTGAGACACAAGGTCACATCTATTACTGAGCATTGAGACAGAAATAAATTGCACTGATGGCCTCCTCAGGTCCCGTGAGAGAAATCCATCTTCGGTCCCACGATACCAGGAGCTCTTGGCAAAACTTAGCCTTGGAATTCAAAACATTCTTCTGGAAAAAAAAAAAAAAGAAAGAAAGAAAAAGAAAAGTGGAAGAAGAAGTCTCTGTTAATCATTAGGGAAAAAATAACAATATGCACCAAATCTAATCCCTCTTACAGCTCCCCCACACATCCCTGGGCAAGAATGACTGGATAGTTACTGGAGGTGGAATCTGCTGAATGTCTGGACATAGGGCAGGGAAGAGGAAGGCATCAAGGAGCCCCATCTTAGTGGACCAACACGAGGTCTGTGGAGTCTTCTGGAAGTACAGACTCTCCGTAGCTTGGGGTTCATCATCACTTTTGAAAGCTCTGCCTATTAATGAAACAGGCATAGGTTCAGGGTCGACTCTCATCTCTAAACCTTGTAGTACAGGAGGCCCTGGAGGACTCCTCTTTGCTCACTTCTTGCCCAGCTCCCTCGGAAATCTAAGCCCTGTGCCACCAACTCACAACAGCCCAAGCAGGCACTGTGCAAGCATTTGGCATGTATTACATGGAAACTTAATTGGAAAAAATTATCAGGAGTGCCTACCTGGCCTCAATGTGAGCATCAGGACACAATCCTCTGAGCTGGGGGTAGAGGTGGGGAAAGGGGCGCCTAAGAAGTTACTGTTGATGGGGTCTGTGGAGTATTTACTCTGTGCTAAGCTCTGATCTAAGTCCTCCATACATATCGACACTTTCAATCTTTGCAACAATCCTGTGAACAGGCAGAGGCATCCCTCTTCGACAGATGAGGAGATGAAGGGACAGAGGCTAAGTACATTGGCCCCTGCCTCACACTGAGGAAGTGTGTCAAGATCTGAATTTGAACTCAGCAGAGTTTAAGGCATTCTGGTGTCTCTCTGAAAGGAAATGTCACCTACCTTCTCAATTTACCTTCCCACTGAGTTAGAGCTGGTCCTAATTCCACATTAAACAACAACAAAGCTGCATCAGGAATGTTGAGGTCTAAGACTTTCCACTCGGGGAAAGAAAAGGTAATAGGCATTCTGTCGATTAAAGAAAAAAAAAATTCAAGTTTAAGACTCCAAGTTCCAATTTTCCTCCTCATAGTAGGAATTATAGAACCACAGTGAAAAGCATAAAGAACTCATCATTTGGAGAATAAAATTTTAGGTCCAAAGTGTCCAACTTTAAGCATATTTATGAAAGAACTTATCCCAACGACAACAAAAATAATTTCAACGGAGAGCCAGAGAGAACTGGGGAAGGCTTGCTTCTCAAATCCAGAGTGCAGTGTTCTCCTTCCATATTGCACAGAATTGATCAAGAATAGTTTCGGGTAAGATGTGGAAACGGCAAGCCAGTTTTCTAAGCAAGTAAATTGGAAAACATAAAAAGGCGTGTTAGAACACATCCTTTAATAATACATGCCGGAAAAGTAATTTCTATTAATTAGAGTGTACATTATTAATAAAGTATTTAGAACTCTTACCTTAATTTAGGTGTTGTCAGGAAATTAAAGTGCTACTAATTCCACGCTAAAGGTTGATAGCTGAATATTCAAAAGATAGCAGCCAAGTCCTGACAAGCTGCAAATGTACAACTTAACAAGAAGGAAAAAGCTCCGTGGCTCACGAAGGACATATCTGATTGTAAGTAAAGCCCGTCCCATTTTTACTATCATCAAGCACGTGCACCAGCAATGCAACTTTTCCCTGAGAAATTCTGCCGGCACGTCCACTGAGTAATTCTACCTATAACTCTGCACACCATTAGCTCTGCATTCTGGAGAGGTCATTAGCATTTCCCTTCATATTTAGCTCTTAGGATGGGAAGGAAGCCTACTGAAAGGACCTGCTTTATGCATAAGCAGACTTAAGGGGTTCCTTGGGACCCCAAATTTCTTTCTCATTGATTCCTAAAATTTCTCTTCTTCACTTCACTTCACTTGCTGCTACCAATTTCTCCTCATTCCCCTCCTCCACATATCATTGCCGGCTTCATCTTCCTAAGGCACTAACACTAGCACCAAGAGCTCAAAGCCCTTCTGGTCTGGTTTCTGGGTATGATACTCCGCATCCCTCCTGGCTACTCACATCATACCCAATGACCCCCATTCCAGAATGCTCCACTCCTTTCTAAGGGTCATTCATGGGTCATATCCAGCTCAGATTCTACCGTTTCCATCAGATGATGTTGACTCCCTCTTCTGAACTACCACTGTCCTTAGTGTCTCCACAGTAGGATTTACAATTCATAATGCATCACAATTTGTTGTGTTGTTGTTATGTGCACAGGGGAAGTTTATGTACTTGGCCTATATTATTTCATAAAATCCTCAAAGCTAGCCCCGGTGATAGGAATAAGTACTCCCTCCATTTTACAGATGAGGAAACTACAGCACACAGAGGCTAAATACTTGGCTAAGATAACAAGGCTGACAAGTGGCAGAACTGTAATTCAAACCCAGCCAATCTAAGCCAGAAGTCTGCACTTACCCTTGTGAAATCTTCTGCTGCTGTTTGAATTTTGTGTTGTTATTTATAGCATAGTCCTTTCACTTCCGTAGTCTTATTCTTGGTCAACCCAAGGAAAATGTTGGCTTCTGAAATCATGGGCCATTTCTGAGCGTCCTCATTCTTCACAGTGTAATAAGTGAGAGCTGCTATTGTTACTATTTTTTTTTATTATCATTAACTACTGCTTGGTTTTATTTATTTTATGTCTTGTCTTCTTCCTGCAATTCTCTTTCAAAATGCAACTTTTCTTTGTGCCCTGAAAATATTTCTGTTATTTTCCAGTACCTTTATGTAGATTCAATGATCAGGGTTAATGGCCCAAGAAAGAAGCAACAGGATGCATGGGAAGTTTTGAAACGACAAGCAAAAATGATGTGATGGCCACTGAAAGCCAGCCACCTACATCCCAATTATCCACCTACAGCTGGCTCTGCCTTGTGACATATTGTTCTTGATTAATTGTACAATCACTAATAGAAAACATTAACTAATGGATATTAATATTAATTTGTGATGAATAGTCGTTGACATGAGTCTCAGCGGCTTGCCATATGACCGTCTGAATTTGATTTTAGAATCTGCATGTATGCCTATGGAGAGCCTTTTGAAGACCATGGGAGCCCAGAGCGTAGAGTGCATATGGAGAGAATAATGTTCATTATCTTATTAAACCCTAGTTCCTCCCAGGGAGGTTAGGAGACAGCTGGCAAATTTTATCCCTCATTTACAGATGGAGACTCGTTGGCTTACAGTAATTCCATAATATGCCTTAAGTCCAGAAGGGAGCAAAAGCTAAGAATGAGCAGTGGATTCTCTGGTACTGCCTGGCACCTACCTGTGGCTAGCACATACCAAAGAACACAAGGCATGGTGACAAGGACCAATACAACAGACTGCCTGGGACAGAAAAATGAGCACTTTTAGGCCTCTGCTAAAGCATTTATTCTTTATGCTAGCATCTAGCACAATCAAATGCATTCTATGATTCTCTCTGTCTTCACCAAAGATGTTATAAGCTCAATTATAAATGCACATGTGCTATACTTTGAAGTTTTCAAAGCATATTCACAAACATGGTCTCACTGAATTCATAAGGTCTTCGTGGGTATTCTCCCAATAAGCCCCAGTTTTTAGAAATCACTTGCCCTTTCATGTTTCAACTTGGAGAGTAAAATACTTGCTCAAGTGCACCCAGATAATAAGTGGAGAACTAGGAAATGCCCCCAATGTCTTGCTGCAACATGGTCAAGGGTTCTCCCCATCACCTGTTTCAACTTTCTGTCCCTCTGTGTGCCTCCCTCTTCCCCACAGATGCCTCTCACATATGTAGACAAAGTGTTTGAAACTGGTGCTGATAAGAAGGGCAGTTGAAAAATCCTCACTTGAATACTGGCTTCTACATTTGGCCAACTGAGATCTGGTCTGCATTTCTTAAGGAAGAGGAAAAGTTTTGAGTTTTAGTTTTTCTTTCCTTCTTTCCAAATCTGGATCTCTAGCATGAACAGGGACCACAGAACATTATTAGCCTTTCTTGGACATGGAAGCTATTCACTTTCTGTCTCCAAGGAATATTTGTTGAGTATCAACTATGTGCCAGCCACTAGGTACACAATGAAAAATAACAGAAGCACAACCCAATCCCAGTGAAAAAAGTGGAAACAGAAGTAGTCTAGATTTTGGTTGGCATCTTTCTGCCATTTAAGAATTCATTGAGTATGTTGACTGGTGAATGGATAAAGATGTGACATACACACATATATATAGAATATTACTCAGCCATCAAAAAGAATGAAAGCTTGGGGCGCCTGGGTGGCACAGTCGGTTAAGCGTCCGACTTCAGCCAGGTCACGATCTCGCGGTCCGTGGGTTCGTGCCCCGCGTCGGGCTCTGGGATGATGGCTCGGAGCCTGGGGCCTGTTTCTGATTCTGTGTCTTCCTCTCTCTCTGCCCCTCCCCTGTTCATGCTCTGTCTCTCTCTGTCCCAAAAATAAACGTTGAAAAAAAAATTAAAAAAAAAAAATTAAAAAAAAAAAAAAGAATGAAAGCTTGGGCCACCTGGGTGGCTCAGTTTGGCGTCTGGCTCTTGATTTTAACTCAGGTCTTGATCTTACGGTTTTTGAGATCAAGCCCCACATCGAGCCCTACTACCAGCACAGAGCCTGCTTGGGATTCTCTCTCCTTCCTTCTCTGCCCCTCCCCAGCTCTCTCTCTCTCTCTTTCTCTCTCTTCCTCTCTCAATAAAGAAATAAAAACATTAAAAATGTTTTAGAATGAAAGAATGAAATCTTGCTATTTGCAATGACATGGGTGGAAAACTAGAGTGTATCATGCTAAGCAAAATAAGTCAGAGAAAGACAAATACCATATGATTTCACTCATTTGTGGAATTTAAGAAACAAAAAAGTTGAACATATGGAATGGGGAAAAGAGAGATAGAAACAAACCATGAGAGACTCTTAAAGATAGAGAACAAACTGAGGGTTGATGGAGGGACGTGGGTAGGAGATCTAGATGGGTGATGGGTAGGTACTAAGGAAGGCACTTATGATGATGAGCACAGGGCGTTGTACATAAGTGAAGAACCACTGAATTCTCCTGCACCGATATTGCACTGCTGTTAACTAACTAGAATTTAAATAAAATTTGAAAAAAACATAAGAAATCACTGAATCCCATTTCCTGTATTTTGAAAAGTCCAGTGTCCTCCCTGGGAATCTAAGAATCCCCAAGGCCTTACGTTTTCATTCTATGTCTGGGTCTGAGCGTCCTCTTCTGCCGAATTAGTTTGGTTTAGGAAACTTTTCACTGTTTGGCATGTTAGTGTATTCTGTATCACATTTTCACTAGACATGAGACTCAGTCCTCTTCCTTAATTTACACACACACATACACAGACATGTACCATTCATAGCACTGCTTTAGTGAGTGAGTGAGACTTGATGGAGGTCTTGAGAGATGAGAGATAATAATGACAACTCCATCTTCCAAATATGGCTAGAATTTGACCACTTCTCACCACCTCCAAATTGACATCATCTCTCACTTGGGTTATTTCAACAACCTCTTAATTGGTTTCCCACTTGCCTCTAGAGCCTATTCTTCATGCAGCATCCAGAGTGATCCTTTTAAAATATGAATCAGATCAAGGCCTAGTCTGCTTGAAACCCTCCACTTTCCTGTCTCACTCAGCATAAAAACCCAAGGGGGCCACCTGTTTATAACCCTCACTTCCTTACTGACCTCATCTCTAGCATTCTCACCCTCCCTATCCTGCTACAGACACAATAGCTACAAGAAGTTTCCTGAGAAACAGCAAACACACTCCCACTCAGGGTCTTTGCATCTTCTGTTTCTTCTAAATCACCTTCCCCATAAATGTGCATGATTTTTCCCCTTTATTTCTCCAGGTTGCTATTTGATTATCAGTTTATGAGCAAGGCTCCCTCCCCCTACCTCTGAGCACCAGATCTGAGAGCAGTGCCTAGCATGTAGTAGAAGCTTACTAAACACTGCTAAAGAATGAATAAATGAGATCAAAGTCAGTAGTTAGAAATCCCACTTCTTAAAATATAGCTCCTTGGCACCTCACATCTTGGCATCCCCTATGTAGTACGGCTTTCAAGGATCTCTTCCCTTCTGCCTGTCTCCTTGGCTATTTCTGTCTCTCCTGTGCCCCTTCTGTCTTAGGACCATATTCCAGCTACATCACTCATTAGTGATGAAACCTTAGGAAAGATTTTGCTTCCTTGTAAAATATGGATAAGAATGGTACCTCTATGAGAGTGATGTTGTGAAATTAAATGAGTGAATACATGGAAGGCCCTTAGACCAGGCCTGGCCCATACATAGTAAGTGCTCAGTAAGTAATAAGCCAATCAAAAACTTCTCTTATATTTTATGCAGAACGATTCAAATAGTTCCATCCCTGAATATAACTCAGCTCCAGTCCCAACTTTGATTATCCAAACCGAAGACACTCCACAGAACCCAAGGGGTTCTTCATTTGAATAAGACCCAGCCCCTTAGAAGGTGTCCCTAGTTATAATGCATTTAATTTCTCAGTCACACAAGTTAGCACAATAAAATATTAACGTCATGAAACTAGATGTACATGGAATGATGAGAACATAAAAATAACCTGGATTAGAGATCAGGGAATTCTTCTCCAAGGAAGCAATGGCTATCTGAGACATGGAGAATGAGTAGGAATTGCAGGAAAGACATTTCCTGCAGAAAAAAAGAAAAATAAATGAGAGAAAGAAAAGAGAGGACATTTCCAGACCAAAGAAGCAGTGTGTGTGGAAACCCCAAGGAGTGGGAGTGTGGTATGCCCCAAAGCTCTGAAAATGGGACTCAGTGTGTACAATGAGGTCAGAGCAAAGGTTGGGGTAAGATGACAGTGGAGATCTGGGATCAAGACTTTGGGCCCAAGTCTTGGAACTTTGTAATCTGAATGCAATATTTTGATCTTCGAGGCAAGGAGATGAAGCCATTGGATCTGTTAGGTCTGATAATAATGGTATTGGACTTTCTTTACTGGAAGATCATTATGAATGCAGATCAGGGAAGGGATCAGAAGGCAGATAAACCCACCAGGATGCCATGAGGTAGTTGGGCAAGAGAGGGAAGTGTCGGTGGAGAATGAAGGCCATGATCCACCCCACCCCCCACTCTATTAGGGAATTTCTGGGTGATCTTTCAGAGAAGCTCTTCTTCCTGCATCTTGTGGATAATAGTACCACTGTAGCCCCTAAGGGTCTTTTTGAGAATCAGACAGAAGCTCCCTTCCTCAAGATACTTACTGCCTGCCATCTACCAGAAAACTATTTGATTCACTTACAAAATGGCAAGTTCATTCTAACAATAACTAGAAGTATCTCTTAGACATAACTCTTAAATGCCTTGTACTTCTCTCGTGCACAGGGGCCACTTCTTGGTCATTTTTTTCTTATTCATGTCTGTCTCTACAAGCCTCTCTACTTCTATATTAATCCAAGACACTAAAGAAATATGTAGCAGCTAATGTGACTGAATCAAATAATTCATGTTACTTTCTATTAATTTTGGCAAATCTAATTTGTCTTGGTTGTGAGTGGCAGCCATCTAGAACTGAGTCCCAGGAAAATCCCTTGTATGTATGAAACTAATATAATTCTATTTGTGAACCCAGGTTCCTACAGCAGTCCTCCCACTAGGTACTACTCTGAATTCTTGTCTTTTGTACCCATGTTCTGTTTAAAAGATAGTCTGCTTCCTCTAAAAATGTTCTATTGTTGCCAAAGTTTATGCCTATCTTGCCTGGCCAAAGGTTGGTGGTCTGCAGCAAAGAGCTCTGAATCCGAGCCCAAGGAAAGCAGTATTATATGATGTAAAGAGTGGTCAATGGGCAGGAGACTTTCTTCAATATCTGACCTTCCTCTGATGAAGTTCATGACTGTCAGCAAATCTCAGCACCCTCTGAACCTCGGTGCCAAGAGCAGTGGCTGGATATTATTTCAAATGAAATATTACCAAGATTTCTGCCCAATAATTAAAACTAATTAAGGCTGCTTTGGCAATAGGGCTAGGATCTGAATCCTGGGCACTCAGCCTCACTATTTCCACTTCACCAGGATATTGTCTGAAAATTTGCTTAGATCACCTCAAAGATCTCTGCCCTCTCAAAGTGTCTTTGGTCATATTGGCTGTGATTTGCATTCCAGAACATTAAGTGCAAATGATTTCTCCAACTTCAGTATTTACCACTGTGCCTATACCGTGGCAATATTCCATGACTTCTGTTCTTATTAACTCTATGTCTTGATCCCTGTGCAGTATGACTCAACAAATACTTATTATAAGAATAATGATATGTTATATTTGAATAGCATTTGACAGTTTTTTAAAACTTTTCCCTTCATCTTACTTAACCCTCTTAACAACCTGCAAACTCCATATATAATTACCACCCATCTTTGACAGCTGAGAACACTGGAGTGCAAAGAATTTAGGTGACTTGTACAAGGCACAGAATAGAACTTTGTCTTTGTTATTGCTGTTGTTGTTGTTGGCTTATGTGTTCGTAACCTGTTCCATTTTTGAAGGACTTGTAACAACTTAGAGAAAATTATCCTTCAACATCTTACAATACCTTTACAATAGCCTTCCTTTTTTATCTTACAATAGAAAAGAAATAGGTAAATAATTAGATATTAGGACTCCTGAAAATTAAAATCAAAATAGAAGATCAAAGCCAGCAGCGAGGAAAGAAAAAGATACATTATGGTTCGCTTATCCACCATGGGGAAGAACTCCAGTGAAGCTTTTCCTGCTTTGTACCCAGGGATTGTCCTAGACTGCTGTACTTGCCTTTCACATGCAGTACAGTGCTCTAGTGTGTTTGGGAATAGAGAAATGAGCAACACTCTGCTCTAACCTTTTAATGAGAATGCATGTGACCAGATTGTTGAGAGCCTCTATTCTTTGGGGTATAGACATGAAATGGTCTTATTTTTCCCAAAAATTAAAATCCAGTTCTGCTCCCTGAAGCCCCCTCCTCTGCTATGTCATAAGCTCCCTTAAGGAAAACTCAGTTTAGTTCCCTGCACAGTTGACCCTTGAACAACACAGGTTTGAACTATACAGGTCCACATATATGCAGATATTTTTCAATAAATATATTTTTTTAAATGTGGCAATTTGAAAAAAAACTCAAAGATGAACTGCATGGCCTAGAAATACCAAACCAAATAAAAGAAAAAGAAAAAATATCACTGTAAGAATATAGTATATAATATATATGACATACAAAATATTTGTTAACTGTTTATGTTATTGGTCAACAGTAGGCTGTTAGTAGTTAAGTTTTGGGGAGTCAAAAGTTATACACAGATTAGCAATCAGGAAGGGGAATCAGTGCCCTTAACTCCTGTGTTGTTCAAGGGTCAACTGTACTTCTAATCAGTCTTGGGTATTAGAATAGTCTTATAGGATTTAGTCTATATAGTCTTCAGGATTTAGTCTTCTTCTTAAAACCTACATCTCACACTTTATTAGCACCATGCCTTCCTGCTCCACCAAGAGCAGGCAGGACAGGAGTCTTCCAGGCAAGGGCAGAGGAGGCTGCTCTCTCACATCCCCTCCCTCCTATTGAGCTTGCTGCCCTGTACCAGTTCCTTTCCTTGACTGTCTTCAGTAAGGCTGTTCGCCTTGTCTTGGTTGCCATTGCTTCTCTCTCCCTGACGAGCCAAGTTTTCTCCATTTGAAAGGGGTTCAATTTCTGGATCTCCCAAAAACTCACTTACTCATTCTTTGAAGGTCCCATGCAGAACTCCCACTGCACACCCCCTCAAATGGGTTTGCAACTTCAGAGTGACCTCTTCCTCGTGTTCCTCACAACTCTGCAAATGGCATATCCTGTACCCCTTGGCTGCTAGGGTTCCCTTGCACAGCAGGAAGCCCACTGGATCATGGTGGCAGTAGGGTAAGGGGATGGAATTCATACTAACCAGCAAGACTGACCCCAGGCAGCTTTAGCACTGCAGGCTGGACCCACAGGAAATGCATATTTCTAGGCAGGCTGCTCTACCAGTAACCCTCTCAATGCTTCACCATCTCTCTCCTAATTCTCCTTGTTCTAGAATCATTAGGGGCTCTGCAGGTTCACTAACTTGGCAATTTTCAAGCAAGAAACAGTCACCAGTTCCCAACTCAGGGGAAGAGAAAGTTAGTTCAGGCACTGGAAATGTTGATGGAGAGGTGAGGAGAAACCCTCTTTCCAAACTACATCCCACACCAAGAGCCAATCTCCCTTGTCAGGCCTCCTCTTACATCAAGGACAGATGGGGAGAGAAGGTTGTGATGATGGAGAGTGATTCTCTCGAATAGACCCTCTCTGGAAACACGTGGGAGATGCCTAGTCCAGAAGGTCTGATGGTTCTATTGGATACTTCGTAAAATTTCTGAAAATTAGAAGCCTAATGAGAAAGAAGCTCATCCTGTTATAAGTGCCTGGAAGTAAATATTTAAATTAACTAGAAACATATGAGTAAGAAATTAAATTCAAATCTGAAAACTTTCAGCATTAGTAGAACTGACATTTTCTTTTGCCTCAGGCTCCCATGTGGCTCAGCATGACACTGGCTAAGGGATGCATTTTATTTTATTAGGAAATAATAAAATGAATAGAGATGGGGGTGCTCTAGGCCCAAATGCCAACCCATCCCTTTTCTGGGACAAGTGGGAGAAGAATTGAAAGTACAGGCTCAAGTGAAAGAGAAAACTCTTTGAAGTAGATATCTAAAGAAGCAGGGTCAGAGGCTGGGGGATGCTGGTGTAAGTTCATGGACAGTGGATGAATATCTAAGATTTTCTGGTCTCCACCGTCTTGTCCATAATTCCCTCATCTCTACCATTTGCTTCTACCTGGTCCAGAACTCATCTGATATAAAACCAAAGCAATCATCTCTTGTCTTCTATCCTGGACATGTATACCTCTGGACTGACTCTATTATCTGTGTCTGAGCAGGTTACACACACAGTAAATCTTCAACTCTTATGTGTTTTTATTAAAAAGAGGTAAAGGGGAAGGTTTGCTTACCAGAGCATAGGAGTTTGGAAGATGGGTCCCTATGTAGCTGGCTTTCATTGAGGGTACAGAGCTGGGCATCTGGATGCTGGACACTGGACTTGTCCCTGTCCTCTGTTGCTAGAGTGATGCTAGCAAGAACCAGAAGCAAAAAGGAAGCCACTTCTTTTCTTTTCCTGCCTCCCAATCTCCCTCTTGTACCTCCATTGTCAGAACTTAACTAGAAGCCAGCTGACAAGTGCATCTGGGGAAGATAATTTGTAGACCCGGCTACAGCATCACTGAGCACAGCAAAGTACATAGAGCAGTAAGCTTGGAGCTGAAAAGCAATAGCTCAAGAAGTAGCACATGGGAAGGGAAGGAGGGCCCCGTAGGTAAGAATGGAGGAAACAACTCAGGGGTAAAGGCATAAAGATCAAGCCAAGCTTGTGCTCCTGTATGGCTAAAGCATAAGGTTCTGGGGAAGAAGGAAGAGTATATACAGGTTTCTAAGACTGGGAAAGGAGACTGAGAGAGAGCTGGATGCCATAGTTATTGGAGAATCATAGAAAATTTTTGCTAACAAATAATATGCTTGGGCCCTGTTCAAGTAGGATAAACATGTACTGGCTGTCACCTCTGGATGTGCCATCCAGGATGTCCTGACAAATGGTTTCTCCAGCCTTTGTTCACTTTGGCAGTCGGAACTTGGTGATAGGCTATGATGGATGGACAGGGAGTGGGGAATGATGGCATGTGTTGTCCATGTATTCCACCTCACATGGGGGGCTCTGGGGCAGAAGGGCAGGTGAAGAACTGTCAGAGCATCACAGTGCAGCTCCAGACTTAGTCCTTGGGGAGGAAAGGGGTGGAAGGACAGAGAACTGGGTGATTTGGTGAAGGACTCTGACATTTTTCATTGAAAGGGTTAAAGTATATTGTGTCAGAAAAATTGCAACACTAAACTTTGTACTAGTACTCCTGTCTTTATATTACTCAAAAACAAACAAACAAAACAAAAACATATGATTTTTGTCTTTCTCTGACTAATTTCAGTTAGCATAATACCCTCCAGTTCCATCCACGTAGTTGCAAATGGCAAGATTTCGTTCTTTTTGATTTCTGAGTAATACTCCATTGTGTAAGAGACAAAACAGATGAACATAAGGGAAGGGGAACAAAAATAATATAAAAACAGGGAGGGAGACAAAACAGAAGAGACTCCTAAATATGGAGAACAAACTGAGGGTTACTGGAAGGGTTGTGGGAGGGGGGATGGGCTAAATGGGTTAGGGGCGCTAAGGAATCTACTTCTGAAATCATTGTTGCACTATATGCTAACTAATTTGGATGTAAATTTTAAAAAATAAAAAATAAAATTAGAAACAAAAACAGAAGACTTTTTAAGGACATACCTCCCATGTATTTTCAAGTCCCCAGCACTTCAGTTCTTGTAGAAAAATAATAAATGACTGAGCATTATCAACTCATTTATTCCTTGTATTCATGATTAGTCATTTAGAATGTTTTTACTTAAGCACATATGTATATAAATAGGAACTCATGGACTGATCTTGCAAAAATGACATGCTTTTATTTTAAAGAAAGTATTTCTGTATGTGTAAATATTTTTCTTCCCTCTGCTTGTGTGTCACTGTTTCTTTTTCTATCACATATCTACACATGCAAAAAGATGGCACACCACAAATCCTTCAACTAGAGTCATTGGATTTCTTGGGGACTTTGTGTTTTCACTCAGTGGAATTGCCTCTACCCTCAAATGAGAAAATTTTCCCCTAGGCGAACAGGTGTGAAAGGAAAAACATAATGTTGAAGCGCAGTTTTCTGGATGGGAGATTTCTTTTATCCCAATTAACCAGGATTGAAGTCATCTTTGTCAGCGGATCTAAAATAATTAATCAGAGAAACCGTATCCTCTAATTAACTTGAGGAACATCAACATAATGGGGCAGCCACTCAGTGCAGTAAGATGGTGAGATGTTGTCTCTTCGCTAGTACAGAAAAGAGAACTGTGGACTCGGGAAGGGAAGAATCATCTATCCTGCCGGAGGGTGTGCACCATTTATCATGCTGACTGGGCTGTCATATCAGTGGGAGGACCCTAGAGAGCCCTGACCGTGAGATTGAAGGTTGGTGCCAATTTACAGCAACACAAATGCATTGAACAGGAAAGAGATAGCTCCTAATCTCTTCAATTTTCTTACATTACCCTGAAGGCCAGAGGATTAAATGAAACAGTAGTTGATGACAACTTTAGAGGGTCCTGAATGCATGACAGGAAAAGTATTAAAATAGCTCAATAGTTTTATTGTATATGTGTGTTAATCTTGCCCCTGAAAGAGGAACAAGGATAGAAAATGCTACCTTTTGCTTATACCTATTCCTCAGTGGGAAAATGATACACTAATTCTGTTTGCCTGTCAGATTCTTATGCAGGGCACAACAGAAAAAAATGAAGAACAAAAAATGTAAGGGAGACCAAATCTGAAAATACCCTGGCACACACATTATCTGGATAATGTGACTCACAATTTGTCGGTGTGTCTTTAATGACTTGTAGTGAATCTGTTAGTCTGTGCCTGCCAGCAGTGTATGTCAGGAGAATAGCTTTTTAAAAATTAAAATTAACCCCTGGTCACAGTGGGCAAAACAGTCTCTGATTAGGTACAGGTTTTATGTATACTTGTGGTTAGTTTGGATAAGATTGAAACAAACAAGCCATTTCAGGGCCACGTTTCACAGAAACTGAATAAGTACACAGCCAAACAGGACCTACCAGGCAGGCATTCCCAGAACCAAATTCCATTTCCCAATTTATAAAATTATTGTCGAAGGCCTACTAAGTTCCAGGATTTGAATCAGTTACTAGAAATGCAAAATTCCGTTATGTTGTTGTTTTTGTCCTTAGGGGTAATTTATTAAAGAACAGTGAAATAAGAGACAACCAAGAGCTTCACCTTGGGGTCAAATAACCTGTTGATTCATGGTATAGACACTTATCAGCAGTGTAAATTTGGGCAAGTTATCCTTATGAAGCCTGAATCCCCTTTGGAAAAACTGGGGCTGATTAATAGTGTCAGTCCCATAGAGTAAGTATGAAGAGGCAGATAGTAAGCATTCAACAAATACCCACTTTTATGGGCTGTAATAAAATGTGTGAAGAGTTATGGGAACAGATGAGGAAGCATTCAATTCTGTAGGAGAGGGAAAGCTGAAATAAGGAGGTTTAATATCTGAGCTATGTTTTAAAATATGAATAAAATTTGCCTGCTAGAAGTGATGATCTTAAGAGTGTGAATACATCAGTTCAACTCAACTGGCTCATTCAAGTAGTTCTTTTCCCTTGGTTGGAGCATGGAGATCAGAGGTCAAAATCAGAGTAAAAATTAGAGCCTCTGTGCCTAATGTAGAAATGTCACATCACACAAGGGAAAATTACTATTCTCTCACCTCAGGTCATACCCTCAAGCCCTCCTTAATGGACACTGATGATCAGTGGGCTGTTTGAGGGTTAATAGGGCAGGTTAAGCCCATGGAGAGTTTAGGATTATCAAAAATCGCTAAAGATCACAAGTATTATCTTTCTACAATACTTGGAAGCTACCAAATTAATAACTCAGGAGACACTTTATTCTACTTTTCTTTAAAACTAAGATCATAGGAAAATTTCCTGTTGAAACACACACCACTCAGTTATTCAACACATATTTCTTGGATAGCTATTATGCACCAGGAACTATGCCAACCCCTGAGAATACAAAATAAAAACAACATAATCCGAGATCTAGAATGTTCATTTTAGAGGGAAAAGTTTATAGATTTGAATTAGTGCAAGTTGATAATATATAAATGTATGGTACAACCAAGTTCCATGAAATTTTATAAATACCCCAGAAAAAAGAATAAGCTAACTTTCTAACAATGCATACAAACAACGAAAGATATTGATCCAGGAAATAACTGATATATTTAATAATACAAGAATAACAAACTTCCCTGAGTTATAAAAAAGAGATCATAAATAAAAATATGATACAATATAAATTCAAACAGATTTTAAAGGGGTTAATATCTTTTATCAATTTTTTGTATTGATGATACACACTTTCCATATTGATGAGCTCTGCCAAGAGTCAAAAGACAGAAAACACCAAAAGCTTGAAAAATACTGTATGGAAAAGGTCAACCTCACTAGTAATCAAATAAATGCAAATTAAAATGCAGTAATATTTTTGTCTATCAAATTAGCAAAAGAAAATAAAGGATAATTTCATATACTGATGAGGATGTGGTGAGACAGATGTTTTCATGCACTGCCGGTTGTCAGTAAATTGTAATGACCTTTCTAAAAAGTAATTTTGCAATACGTATTGAGAATCTTAAACTGGAACTGCCCCTGGGTACTACAATTTTACTATTGAGATGTATGCTAAGAATTTGTTGAGAAATTTGGGCTGTGATTTATGTACCAAAAAATCCCAACTTTCTTATATTAGTAAAAACAATAAAGAAATATGGCAATAACATAGATATCACCAACAGGAAAATAGCTGAATAAATTCTGGTATATTCTCAGGCTGAGATACAATGCACCTTTTGAAAATGCTGTTTTAAAAAGGTAAATTTCAGAAGGGGTCATGAGATAGTTTTAGAATAAAAAGACGAGTAAATGGAGATTTTAGTCAGCAAACTAAGTCAAGGAAAAGTGTTACTACTGTTCAGAGTTACATTGAAAATACAAAATAATCTAAAAGATTATTTTTATTAATTAAGAGAGTTTAGCAAGATTCTTGAATATGAAATCAATGTACAAATACCAAAAGCATTTTCACTTTCAAATAATAAATATGTAGAAAAGGTAATTTCAAAAAAGATACCATTTGCAATACTAATAAAAAATAATATACAAAGGGATAAATCTTATAAAATATGTGTAAGAACTTTGAGGAGAAAATTAAATTATAAAATGCATTAAAGAAGATCTAAACGTAATGATATGCCTAGTTTATATACAGTAAGATTCACTATTATAGGGATGTCAGCATTCCCCAAACTGATGTATGAATTCACTAAATTTTGAATTAAAATCCCAATGGGAAATTAACAGACCAACTCAAAGTTTATATGGACAAGAATAATAAGGACATCTTGAAGTAGAAAAAGACCAGGCATGAATATCAGTGGGAAAAGAAAGACTCTTAATAAGCAGTCCTAGGGTAGTTGAGTATCTAATAACATAATGTGGAATTGAATATATACCTCATTCCATACATAAGAATTAATGCCAAATGGATAAGAGTAAAATGTGAATGGCAAAACTTTAAACCTTTTAGGAAAAAACCTGTGGGAGAATCTTTATGTTATCAATCCAGGAAAAGATTCATTGAATAAGATATATAGAAGCACAAGCCATAGTAGGAAAAAAAATGACATATTCAGCTAATTAAATTGAAAAACTACTGTTCATCAGAAGACACCATTTTTTTTCAGGTTTATTTATTTATTTTGAGAGAAAGTGTGCATGCAGGGGAGGGGTAGAGAGAGTGTGAGAGGGAATCCCAAGAAGGCTCACGCTGTTACATGGAGCCCATCATGGGGCTCGAACTCACAAACCATGAGATCACGACCTGAGCTGAAATCCAGTTAGGTGCTTAACTGACTGAGCCACCCAGGTGCCCAACACCATTTTTCAAAGAAAATTCACAACCTGGGAAAGATGTTTGCAACACATATAGTTGGCAAAAGTTAATTTCTAGAATCTATAAAGAACTCCTAAAATGTAACAAGAAGAACCACAAAACAATCCCTAATAGAAAAAATGGTTAAAAGGATAGGAATAGGCAATTCACAGACAGGGAATGACCACCAACATATGAAAAGATATGCACCCTCGGAAGTAGTCATGGAAATGCAAATCGATGAGATATCAATTTGTGCACATTCGGTCTGGCAAAGATTTAAAAGAATGACAATATCAAACTTTGGTGAGAATGTGGAGCAGTAGAAACTTAGTAGTGGTGATGTAAATTGGTAAAGTTAAAAATGTGATTTAAATCAGTAATAGAATTAAGATTTTTTTTAATTTTTTTAAATTTTGTTTATTTTTGAGAGAGAGAAAGACAGAGTGTGAGCCAGGGAGGGGCAGAAAGAGAGGGAGACACAGAATCCGAAGCAGGTTCCAGGCTCTGAGCTGTCAGCACAGAGCCCGACGCGGGGCTCAAGCCCACGAACTGTGAGATCATGACCTGAGCTGAAGTTGGATGCTTAACCGACTGAGCCACCCAGGCATCCCTAGAATTAAGATTTTAAAAAGAATAGGAACTGCTGAATAGGAGGAAAGTACAAACAATGCCCCCCAAAAGGAAGTGTGAATGCCAGAAGGGCAATAACTATCACATAAACTATTTCTGTTCAATTCATAATTCACATCTTGGACAGAAATAAACACTTTCTTAATTCATTCCCCTACAATTTTTATAACAGAAGTTTTTGAGGATTTTTTCCCCATGATTTTATATCTCCAGGTTTGTAATGATCATGGTAGCGAACACCAGTTGCTTTATCTGTCCCAAAATCCCTTTGAGAAATGCATCTCCTCTTCTGGGACACATTAATTTCCCTGCTCAGGCATTCTGGGCTGACATTATATTAACCTCAATTTCACTAACCACAGAGATTGGTCAGGGACTAGGAACCTTATATCAGAGATAATGAGTCTCATTCCTTCTATAGAAGGCTGGAAGACATAAGCCTCATAGCTATTAGTGGCTATGTTTCCAATGATGCAGAAAAATCTAGACAGAGAGAATAAAGTTTGAACACGTGAAGAAGCGGAGATGAAAAAAGAAGATAGATGTTTTGAGAGAATATAACTCCCTGTGCTGAGGCCTTGGTACATCTTTGCCCTTCTGCAATTTTATTATGTAAGCCAATATATTCCCATTTTGGTCTAAGCTAGTCTTGATTACGTTTCTCTCTTGAAATCCGAAAATTCCTAACAATAGCTAATTTGAATTTAAAATAAATTTACCCAAATTTATCATATGGGTGATTTTGTTTAAAAATATATAATGTGAATGAGCAGAGGCAGTTCTTGCAATGAGATGAAATCAAAATTAATAAATACAGTCACATTTATATTTTAAAAGTATAGTATTTATTTTAGGTTATTTTCACAATCATGTATGGTAAGATGAAATTAATTACAGTGAGCTTTCCTTAGAGACATTTGGTGCCAGTCATACAAACCAGTTATTTTGTAATATTGCTTCTAATATGTGCTCTTTAAATAGCCTATGTTCTTCTAGCATTGGTGACACAAATAGCTATCTACCACTTCAAAAGATTGATTTATATCATATACTCTTCAAATATTATAAATATTGAGGGGTTTTGCAAGATGGCGGCTTAGGAGGACGCTGGGCTCACCGCACGTCCTGCTGATCACTTAGATTCCATCTATACCTGCCTAAATAACCCAGAAAACCGCCAGAGGATTAGCAGAACGGAGTCGCCGGAGCCAAACGCAGACGAGAGGCCCACGGAAGAGGGGCCCCTCCTGAAGTGGATCACCTAAGGAGAAGCGAGCTAAGCCTGCCCCTCCTGCCCCTGTGCACCTTGCCTACCCACCCCAGCTAATACGCCAGATCCCCAGCATCACAAGCCTGGCAGGGTGCAAGTAGCCCAGACGAGCCACACCACCCCACAGTGAATCCCGCCCCTAGGAGAAGGGAAGAGAAGGCACACACCAGTCTGACTGTGGCCTGGGGGCAGACATCAGGTCTGACTGCGGCCCCGCCCACCAACTCCAGTTATACACCACAGCACAGGGGAAGTGCCCTGCAGGTCCTCACCACGCCAGGGACTATCCAAAATGACCAAGTGGAAGAATTCCCCTCAGAAGAATCTCCAGGAAATAACAACAGCTAATGAGCTGATCAAAAAGGATTTAAATAATATAACAGAAAGTGAATTTAGAATAATAGTCATAAAATTAATCGCTGGGCTTGAAAACAGTATACAGGACAGCAGAGAATCTCTTGCTACAGAGATCAAGGGACTAAGGAACAGTCACGAGGAGCTGAAAAAACGCTTTAAACGAAATGCAAATATTATAAATATTATCATGAACTTAAAGTTCCAGTTAAAATATATTTGCATTACACTTGTAATAAAGAATATATCATGAAAAAATATTGTTTAAATATACAAATCAGTAATCAATAGAAAAATCAGTATGAAGTTGAACAAGTACAAGAGCATTCAATTCATAGAGAGAAAACACAAATAGCTTTTAAATACATGAAAATATGTTTAATCTCATTAGGAGTCAACAAAGTGCAAAATAAAACAGTTACATATTTTTTAATCATCATATGCAAGTACCATTTAAGAGTTAAATGGCATCATACTATAATAATTGTAATAACAATGCAGCAATAAAAATAATAGGTTAATTGGCAAAAAATAAAATTATTAGTAATATCAAACACTGATTAGGGTATAGGGACAGAAAAATTCTCTCTACCATTGATGAGAGTTTCTATTGGTTTAGTTCCTTCAAAGCCACTTTGGCAAGTATCTGTTCAAATCTTGCATGTTCTCTGACCAATAATTCCTTGATATTCCCTAAGAAATTTTAACAAGAATGGAGAAAAAAACATGTATGAAGCTAATTCTTACTGCACTGTTAATTAATAGCAAAAAAGAGGATGTAATGTGACTATCAATCAAGTGTTATATTATGCTCTATATATTGTATAGACTTCTATTCAAAAATTGGAAAGAATAATTTTATCACTCTGTACTGGTATGGAATATTCTCCAAGGCATACAGTTACGTGAAAAAAACATCTAACAGAACAATTATTACAATACTATGCAACTTTTTAAACTCTTTATGATAATTTATCTGGGTATAGAATTCTAAGTTGGGTGTTCTTTTCTTTCAATAGCTTTCTTTCTTTCTTTCTTTCTTTATTTATTTATTGACTTTATTTATTTATTTATTTATTGACTTTATTTATTTATTTAGCTGGAGGGAGAGGGGAGGAGAGAGAGGTAGAGATAGAATCCCAAGCAGGCTGCATGCTGTTAGCACAGAGCCTGATGCAGGGCTCGAACTCACAAACTGTAAGATTATGACCTGAACAAAAATCAAGAGTTAGATGCGTAACCAACTGAGCCACCCAAGCACAACTCCTTTCAGTACTTTTAGAAATATAAATTCATTGACTTCTGATATCTCGTTAATGTGAAGCCCTCTACATAGTTGTTTGTCCTTTGTAGGTCTTTTATCAAAACGATATTAATTCTACATGTCTACATTTCTAGGTATCTACATATAGATTTATTGTTATTTATCTAGTTCAGCACTTTGTATAAACTTTTAATCTGAAGACTCACCTTTCGTCAATAATTGAAAATTCTCAATCATTTCTTTTGGAATATTATTTTACTTCCACTGCCTATTCTGTATTTCTATAACTCCCTTTACAAATATGTTTGAGCCTCTTGTCCCATCCATTTTGTTTAAATTCTCTTTTATGTTTTTTATTCTTTTATGTCTCTGAAATTTGTTCTGAATGTTTTTTTCATTGTTGTATAGCAATCCATTAACTCTTTCTTTGACTTCATGTCTATTATTATTCCCACCTATTGATTTTTTAAATTTATTTTTTAATATTTTTAAAGTTTATTTATTTTGAGAGAGAGCTCTCAAAAAAAGAGAGAAAAGAAAGAGAGAGAGTGGGGGCCAAAGAAAAAGTGAGAGAGACAGAATCCCAAGCAGGCTCTGCACTGCCAGCGTGGAGCCCAACATGGGAACTAATGATCTGTGAGATCATGACCTGAGCCAAAATCAAGAGTTGAACACTTAACCAACAGAACCACCCAGATGCCCCTGATTTTTTTTAATTTAAATGACTATAGTTCTGGGGTGCCTGAGTGGCTCAGTCGGTTGAGCGCTCAACCCTTGATTTTGGCTCAGTTCATGATGTCATGCGTCAAGGGTTTGAGCACTGCATCAGGCTCTATGCTGAGCTTGGAGCCTGCCTGAGACTGACTCTCTCTCTCTCTCTCTCTCTCTTTCCCTCTGACCCTCTACCCTGCTCACTCCCTCTAAACTTAAATAAATATATATATATATATATATATATATATATATATATATATAAATGGCTATATTTCTTATATCTGCAATTTCCAATATATATTTTTCAATTCTGGATTAATAATATTTCACTTTGCCCTATTTTATGGGTTATTGCCATTTTGTCTTTTTAAGAACCTTAAATTTACAGATTTTAAAGTCACTGAGTGCTTTGTTATTTACATTTTTATGGCATATATTCTTCTAATTGTTGCATTATTATTGTCTTTTGTTAGGGTTACTTTTCCTCATGCATTTGGAATTCTATTTTCATAAGTAATTTTCAAGCGCCGTCTCTTATCCCTCCTTGTCTCGTAGTTTTAAAGATGCCCCTACCTCTCCCTGAAGCCCCCAGTGTATAACTTGTGTGTTGCATTGGCATTCTAGGCATCTGTCCTATATTTGAAATACAGAAAACCCAGTCATGGAGCCAGCAGGCAGCTTAGCACACTTCCTCATTATGTCATCACTTCACTCCCTCTGACCACATTTGTTTTGTAACTGAGTGAAAGCTACGTCCCTGGGTAGCAGTCACTGCTTTTGTCATTCTTCTTTATCAGTTTTGTGCTTGAGGACCCAATTTTTTACTCCAGCCAAATGTGAAGGACACTTTTTAATCTACCTGCCCCACAGTGGTTTAATCTGTGGCCATTTCTGTCCGTGGTGGGATCCCACAACCCAATAACCCGCAGCTTAAGCTGCCACGTTTCTCTTCCATGAGATTGCCAACATGTATTTTAATCCCTACTTAATCGTTTTTTTTTTTTAACTGAAGGTGAGTGAGAACTTAAAGCAGGAACTCACAATGACATTTTTTACCAGATCTGTGAAAAGAATTTGCCCACTGAGAATAAAAATATATTACTCTACCCTCTGAGAGGGTACAGGATGGACAGGATGTAAGGGAAATATTTATGGCAGTTCGACTTATGACAGGTACTAAAAAGTTGCATTTGGATCAGAGAAAACAACTCTGATCTAACTAAATGAAAAAAAAAGGTGATTAATGTTAATAAACACAACTAATATAGGAAAGTTGCCAGAATTCTGCCAGAAAAAGCAATTGATGTATGTGTCATGACTAACCTGACTTTACAAAGAAATTATAAGCTGATTAAAAGGACTGAGCAAAGTACCTATTTCAGAATAAATTTTTCTTGTTTATAAACTTCTTCTATTTAATGTCATATAAATTGAGAATTATTATTTGTATAACATACTCAAAGGACTATGTTTTGGTCTGAATACAGAGTATCTAAAATCTGAAAGCATCTTCATAGATTCAATTTACACACTGCTGACTCTATTACATTACTGACTCAAAATAATGGCATCGTTTTTGTTCTGTTTTATGGGCTATTGTCATTTTATCTTTTTAAGAATGTAAAATTTACTGATTTTAAAGTTACTATCAGATTGCTCTAATATTATTTAGATTTGTTATGGCGTATATTCTTCCAGTTGTTACATTTGTTAATGTATTTTGTTAGGGATACTTCTTCCTTATGCATCTGGGAATTTCACTTTTATGAGTAATTTTCAATGAGCATTGTCTCTTATCCCTCCTTGTCTGGTAGGTTTAAAACAGAACAAAAATTAAACAGCAAATTTAATAAAAAGTACTTCATTGGCCCTCTAAACCTTAAAAACCCTAATTAAGAATTACTTTTGCCCTAAAACAATAATAATAATGGTTGATTAGCTGGGGCACCTGGGTGGCTCAGTCAGTTAAGCATCCAACTCTCGATTTAGGCTCAGGTCATGATCTCACGGTTCATGAGATTGAGCCCGAGTCCAGCTCTGCACTGACAGTGTGGAGCTTGTTTGGGACTCTCTCTCTCCTTCTCTGCCCCCTCCCTGATTATACTCTCTCTCTCTCTCTCTCTCAAAATAAATAAATAAACTTTAAAAAAGAGAGAGAGAGGGGCGCCTTGGTGGCTCAGTCGGTTGAGCGTCTGACTTCGGCTCAGGTCATGATCTCGCGGTCTGTGAGTTCCAGCCCCACGTCGGGCTCTGGGCTGATGGCTCGGAGCCTGGAGCCTGCTTCCGATTCTGTGTCTCCCTCTCTCTCTGCCCCTCCCCGTTCATGCTCTGTCTCTCTCTGTCCCAAAAATAAATAAATGTTAAAAAAAAAAAAAAAAGAGAGAGAACAGAATGATTAGCTTTGTTTTGGTAAATGCTAATCACAAACGTCACCTACAGCAAATGTAACTTCCTTAACTTCGGAAAAAATGAATTTAATTCCCAACAAAGATGTGGTACCAATTGTATCCATATCCAGTCTCCTTCCCTGAGAGAAAAATCTTCCTTTCTCTAGCTTTCTGATAGTGTGTCTGAAGGACATCTTATGAAGAGCACGTCATATTATCCTTTGAGGATATTAGTCTATCAGGTATTCAACCTGGATTAAACAGCCCTGAACCCTCATCTTAATTTCTTCCCTTCCATTCAGATATGTCCCACACCATTGAAGAGACAGCTTTAAATGATGCTGCTGCTGCTACTGGTGGTTTTAGTTCAGCTGTTTCAGTGTGATGGCAGCACACTAAATTAACTCTGAATGGAGACAGTAAAATTAATTCTCACTATACCCCTCAGCCATCTCCAACTATGGCAAGCACTGGCATTTGGAATAAAACTTTTTTTTCTGTCTCGCAAAAATCTTAGTGCCCAGCAGTGCAGAATTACAAAACTAAACCTCAGGAATGCATTCCCTGTAGAGACAAAAGTATGTCCATTTCTCCTGTACAATTCTATTTGACTGCAATTTGCTACATCACTTCTTGCATCCATTAATCGGTTTAAAAACTTTTCTCCGGAATTCCTTGAGAGAACTCTGTACGAATACATTTACTGGGGTAGGATGATTGAGAGTTTAAAGACGGGGATACCGGTTTCAGTTTTCAACCTTATCACCCACTTGAGCTGTAACTTTGGGGGGTGGCCTTAACCTTTCAAGAGCAACACGCCTTCCCTTCTGCCTGCTTTACATCCCTGCTCTGCCAGTGGATTCATCTGAGTCAGAGCTGCTCAGCTTTCCTTGATGAAAAGTGAATTCTAATTTGCATAAACCTTTTAATACCGAAGTTGGGGTGGAGGAAGTAGAAGGAAGTGAGGCTGAGTAAGAATGATGAGTGTGCAGATCCATGAAGGAAATATGAGAAGATGGGGCCAGCATGAGATTCATGCTTAAGATTCAGCTGCACTTTGCTCTTCTGTTTCAGTCATGGACCCACAGTCTAGAAGGCTGCTTGAATTGGGGGGGAATGGTGGAACAGTACAATTTTATCCCGTTTCTTACCTCCATAAATATCTTCATCACTGCTTTATTTCTACTTTCCCCATATCTTGTCATGGCATTTTGTCTGTCTTCATCCTAACACATGAAAGTATTTGGTTACAATGGCCATCCGAGCTACTGGCAATACTGGCAGATGGTTTCCACAAATGCAAGGACACAGATTGAGTTTACAGTAATCCTTAGACCGCTGTTATTAATGTAAATAATAATATGATTATACTATATAAATTTATTTCCTATTTTATACCTGAAAACTATAAATTATGAAATTTATCAGTCTAATCAAAATATGCAAAGAGAGAGCTTACATTCTAAATGGAAGAAGACATATTCTGACTCTTAACTTTTGTCTTTTAAAAATCAGCTGCAATGGGGGTGCCTGGGAGGCTCAGTCAGTTAAGTGTCTGGGTCTTGATTTCGGCTCAGGTCATGATCTCATGGTTTGTGAGTTTGAGCCCTGCATCGGGCTCTGTGCTGGCAAGTGCGGAGCCTGCTTGGGATTCTTTCTCTCTCTCCCTCTCTCTCCACCCCTCCTTCACTCATGCTGTCTCTATGTCAAAATAAATTAACTTAAAAAAATCAGCTCCAGGGGCGCCTGGGTGGCGCAGTCGGTTAAGCGTCCGACTTCAGCCAGGTCACAATCTCGCGGTCCGTGAGTTCGAGCCCCGCGTCGGGCTCTGGGCTGATGGCTCAGAGCCTGGAGCCTGTTTCCGATTCTGTGTCTCCCTCTCTCTCTGCCCCTCCCCCGTTCATGCTCTGTCTCTCTCTGTCCCCAAAAAATAAATAAGCGTTGAAAAAAAAAAAAAATCAGCTCCAATCTGTAGCAACAGAGAAATCAGTTGCTCTCCTCATGTTGACCCACTGCTGGCTGGTTTAACAGGAAGTTTCAGGTGCCATCATTTTCATTCCAGAAGAGTCCTATAACCAGGCTTGGAGACATAGTCTAAGATCACCTATTTACACTTGTCATATTGTAGTAAATGTCATGCACGTTTTCAAAAACGACAGAATCATTTAGGTGACATCTTCTTACCAGAAAGGTAACTTATCAAAGTTGGTTTCTAAAACAATCAATTTATCTTTAGCTTCAACCCAATAGCCTCAGTAACAATGCCCTTTTAGGTAGGAAATACCATGACATTTGATCTAGCCATGGAGGCATTGTATGTGAATTCACTTCAAAAGAAAGAAATGATTAAATATTTCCTCCAAGAGAAAGAGTAGAATTGAATTACTGTTTCCAAAAATGAAATTATGATCGATGAACTAATTAGCCTCCAAGATTTCCTTACCGAGGGATGAGAGAAGGGATGAAAAATGCACATATACTACCCCGAAGAATAACTAAGTACTCACGGTAAACGAGCTAAGGGATGTGGGTAATGCTAAAATGAATAATTTGACAATGTAAACTGTCATTGGAGGGTCTATCATTAAATTGTCATTAGAACAGCCTCTTGTTATTGAGCGACACTTTTATGAAGAAAATAAATATTGCCAATCACATGGAGACATAGAATTATACTTTGTAAATCTCAAGGCACTGTCTCAAGAGAGGTTTATTTTAATATTATTTTTAGATGAAGAGGGCAACAAAAAGCACATTTTCTGCTATAGCAGCTATGAAACAAGCAAACTGATAAAAAGCCACAAATAGTTCCAAACAATCCTATGCATTCTGGAACAAAAGATATCCTTAAAACTCAACTGTTTGTGAAAAACAATTTCTTCATTTTAACAATTACAAAGTCAGTATCCTTAGGGTTTCAGGGCCCTGTTTAAATAATTATTTTAATTAAAATTGTGTAGTTGTGTTATTGATTATAATAATAGAGTTCTCTCTATGGTTGACCAATTTTCAGAAGACAATGTGGTCTAAAACTAGATCATTACTAGTTATGTTTGGCTGGGAGAAGGTGAGAAATTAAAGCCAATCTATCACTCTAAATATCAGTTTAGTCAATAGCTTCAACATTTTCTACCAAGCACTATGCCGTGCCAAAGAAAAGAAGAATTAACAAAACGTATTTTCTATTTTCATTTCCATACATCACATTTGTCTTTACCCAAAATTAAGCATCAGAAGGAAGAAAAGAAAGAAGCTAGACAAAGATGGAAAGTATGTAAGGAGTGTGTAGAGAGGGAAGGCATATTTGAAGAGGTGGCTTTTGAGCAGAGACTGAATGAAGTAAGGGAGAAAGCCATGGAAAAAATCTAGAAAAGGTCAAAGTGCCTGTTAAGGACTGTGCTCAAGGAAGAGGGGGAAAAAAAGCGAGTGTAACTGTGTTGGGTGTCCTGTTCCTTGCCAAATGTTAGGGCTTAGCACAGGGTCTACTATGCTCAGTAATATTTGTTCTAGTCGCTAAATATTTGAGAAAACATTCCATAAAGATTTACTGAACAAATGAGAAATTGGTGTAAAATCTGCTAAAAAGATGAAACTACTAGATCGGGTTGACCAGTGTAGAATCAAATAAGAATTTCTAGCTGCTGTAACAGGCCATCAATCCAACCGATATAAAATTTCTCAGATTTATTCTAAGCATTGCCAGATTAACCAGAAAAATGACCTTCTGAAGGTCGATTATTATTGTCTTTTGGCATAATTAGCCTGATATCTGTTATGGGCTGAGTGAAAGGATAACATAAAAAGGCTGTAACGTTTGGTCAAGCTTTTAAGAAAATATCTGTATCAGATCATTTAAATGACTGTTACTCAAAACTGTATTTCACAATGGATAGTGCTTTCTTCTGTGTCTTGAAAGATTTTCAGACTTTGGATCTCATATTGCCAACTAATTTTCAAAATAGTCAACCGCGGTTCCAAATCAGCCTCTGCACAGGGAACAGAAATGTCACTAAAAACATGGGTACGCATTCACTTTTTCAACTTTGATACCCATTTTTCCCTCTTGCCTCTGAACTTTTCTTAAAGTTCATTCTTTTTCTGAGATAATTTTTTGCCTATGCCAGTGCTAAGTGCCAACAAGATTTCAATTTCTGCTAAAATTGTAGCTGGTATAGCAGATACAAGTGAATCCTCACTGACAGACTATTAAGCAGCTGCCCAGCGCCTTCCTTGCTGTGTTCTTCCCACTTCTTGGACAGAGTGACTGAGTCCTCTGTCCTATGCATTTGTGTCTTTCTGGTCATTACCACTCCAAGTCTTAAAAATAAAATGTCTATTGATATATTATCTCGAGGATGCATTGACATATATGCTGATGTAAATGGAACCATTTTTTTCATTACATTTCAAACTCTTTCTGAAACATTGGAAAGTAATTGATAACATTGGAAAGTAATTGAAAGCATCAGTTACTTTCAATCGCCAGTGCCTTCCACTTATCTTTTTTAAACAACAGGCAATAATCTCTGATCCACGGACTGTGTGTTTTCACTTCTTCTCGTGTCTCATTGCATATACTCTGCCAAAGATGAACTTACACGGAGAGTAAACACTCCATCCAACTGAGCAGTGAGTCTCCATGCTAAAAGAATCTCCTTCTTCCAGAACTGTGCTAGATTTTCTTATTCGTAGTCAGATTTTTACCCCCTAAAATCTTTAATTTATACTTACCGTTCTATCCTTTTAGGCATTCTTTGTGCTTTCTTCATTTTTATCTGGAATTAAAGATAAGTAAGAAAAATGCCGTACATTTCCAATATTTTCTATAGGCCTGATTTCTTAAAACCTTGTCTTTCTCCTCACCTGGTGCCTTCTGAAATCATTCATATTTTATTTATTTATTTATTTATTTATTTATTTATTTATTTATTTATTTAGAGACAGCATGAAGTGGGCAGGGGCAGTGAGAGAGAGAGAGAGAATCCCAGGCAGGCTTCACACTGTCAGCACAGAGACTGATGTAGGGCTCAAAACCCACGACCTGAGTCAAAGTCAAGAGTTGGATGCTTAACCAACTGAGCCACCAGGCACCCTGAACTCATTTCATATTAAGAACACTATTTGGTGATTTTTGTACATCTCATTTGATCCTCAGTCACCCTGAGAGTTAAATACCCTTTCAGTCTGCAATTCACAATAAAAAACTGAAGTGAAGGAATGTTAAGTGACTTGCCCATTACTAAGGTCATCCACTACTAAGGGGATAGAACTAGAATTTGAACATGGATCCTTCTGATGTGAAATTCTACTCTCCTTCATTTGTGCCCAAACACCTTGGGCCAGTACATCTCTCTCATCCACCTAATTATCTCTTGTTCTTTTTTACATGTAACCATGACTTCTTTTTTATTTTCATTCTAAAGGTAATATTTTTTATCATATACAAAATGAAAGATTATGTACACAGGTATACTACTTTAATATTTAACATTATATTTTTCCAGGAACACATGGATAATAATGTACACGTTCTTTTGGAAACTGATTTTTAAATTAATGATAGGTTGTGATGATTTCCCACAGTCTTGTACCCATGTAATTTTTAATGGCTTCTGTGAATCCTTTCTTCTGTGGTTCTCTTATGATATATTTTGCCAATTGCCAAGTTGGGGACAGTTAGTCTGTCTCTGATTCTTTTGTATTATAAACTATATTGCAACAGTCTCTTGATTCTATATTTGTACCTTCCCATAAACATTTTTGTTGGGATATGTTACTTGAAATGATTGTTTTGTTCACAACATAATTAAAATTAGCCAGATAACCCTTTGGAAAATTTTCCCAATTTAGTCTTCCAGCAGAACACATTTCAGTGTTCTCCAACTGAAGGTATTATGTATTTTTTTTTAATTCTTGTTCAGTTTGATAGTCAGAACATGGTAGCTTGTTTCCATTTATGATTTTTTTATTTAGAGTGAAATTGGATTTTTTCATGTTTATTCATATTTTTATAGGTCATCTGTCATATTTCATAAATCTTTTGCTTCTTAATTATTGAGAGAAATTTATGTCTGGCTTGCAAACATTTTTCTAGTTTATCTTTCACCTATGAATTATGTTTATAGCAGTTTTGACATATAAGAACTTTGTTTTACTCTGTCATATATATACATATATTTGCAAAACCTAGAAATATTTTTCTTTTATGCTATCTGGTAATTGGTATCCTAATTAGAATGGACTTCTACTCCCCAAGGTTGTATAAATATTTACCTATTTTTTTCATCTACTTCAGTGGTTTCATTACTTATGTAAATATCTAAATTACTTTGGCTCGTTTTGGAAAGCAAGGCTTTAACTTCCTTTTTTTCTCCAAAAATCAACCAATTGTCCCAATAACATCTGGTGAATCATCCTTTTCCCCACCCATTTCAAATAGCATAATAAACATGCCTCGAAACTTTATATGTACTTGGATTGGTTCGTGGAATTTTAAATCTCTCCCATTTTTCTTTTCTCCTACTTGGGGTCAATTCAATCTTACGTTGTTGTTATTGTTGTTGTTGTTGTTGTTTTATCAAGAGAGTAAGTTTTCTCTCAGTGCTCTTTTTTTTCTCAAAAATTCTATAGCTATTCCCAAGAGATTAGTCTTCCAAATGAACGTTACAGTTATTTTGTTAACTTGCAAAAATATTACTCTAGAGACCTCCTTGAAGAGAATCAATATCTTTACTTGAAGTGTTCCCCACCAAATAGCATGATGTGATTCCCCATGTATTCAAATTATCTTCCATAAAGTTACTCTTAGAGCCTGTGCCGTGTAACTGCCATATACTGGAGAATGCATTGACATATATGCTGATATAAATGGAACCATTTTTTTTCATTACATTTCAAACTCTTTCTGAAACATTGGAAAGTAATTGATCCTTGTGTATTTACTTTATAATCTACCACTTCCCTGAACTCTATTAGTCCTAATGTTTTTAACCGATTATTTATATTTGTAACAATCAAATCATCTTCAACCAGTGATAATTTAGGATCTTTCCTTATGCATATTTGTATATTTTCCCCTCATCTTATGAAAGGGAGTAAATATTCCAGAACAGTAGTGAATCCTATATTTTGGGGTTTTTTAGTGGAAAATTTGAAAGTTTCATTGTTGAGTATAATGCCAACTGTTGGTGTGAGAGATATTCTTTACCGAGTTAAGGAAGTTTTCTGTTATTTTTAATTTTCTGAGAGCTTTTTGTTTTTATCAAGTGCTATTTGCAGCATTTATGGGTAACATGTGATCCTCAGTCATGTGATGAATTATACTAGTGCATCTCCTTGCTTTGAACTATTCTTTCACTTTGAGAATTAACCGTACTTGCTCATGCCATGTCGTTCTTAAACTTACTCTAAGGATTTTAAATAATTTGTGATTTTTGCATTTTTAAATATAAGCGAAGCTTGTGTTTGTTTTTTCCCTTTTAATATAATACAGCTTTCAGAATTTGGTATTGACCTTATGTTATTGGTATGAAATAAATTAAGATGATGTCATGTGTGTATGTTTGTGTGAGTGTATGTGTGTGTGCACTTCAGAATAGTCTAAATCCACATTTTTAAAAAAGATTTAATAGTCTGAATAATATTCCATTGTGTATATATGCCACATCTTCTTTACCCATTCATCTATTTATTGATGGACGGTTGCTTCCATACCTTGGTTATGGTAAATAATGTTTCAGTAAACATAGGAGTGCTTGTATCTTTTTATATTAGTGTTTTCATTTTCTTTGAGTAAATACCCAGTAGTGGAATTGCTGGATCGTATGGCATTTCTATTTTTAAATATTCAAGGAATCATCATACTGTTTTCCACAGTGGGTCCACCAATTTACATTCCCATTACAAGTGCATGAGGGTTCCTTGTTCTCCACATCCTGGCCAACACTTGTTATTTCTTCTTCTTCTTTTGATTCTAGCCATTCTGATGGGTATGAGGTGATATCTCATTGTGGTTTCAATCTGCATTTCCCCGATGAGTAATCTTGAGCTTCTTTTCATGTGTCTGTTGGCCTTTTGTATGTCTTCTTTGGAAAAATGTCTGGTCAGATCCTCTGCCCATTTTTTAATCAGATTGTTTGTTCAGTATTGAGTTGTATAAGTTCTTTATATATTTTAGATATTAACCTTTTATTGGATATATTGTTTAATTTTTATCTGGGTCCAGTAACATTGTCCTTTTGACAATGAGATCTTTTGACAATGCTTTTGATTCTTATATAGTAATAGGCACATTTTGGATTCTTACCTCATTATGAGTCAATTTTGATCATTTCTGTTTCCTACAAATTAATCCATGTATAAGATGCTTCTTATTAACTAATATAAATATGTCATACATTCTAATTTTTAATTATCTATAATCTGTTTCCTGGGAAAGTAATCCATTTACAAAATATTTTCTAATTAAGTAATATAAATATTACATGGTATTCTTTTTTTATTACATGGTATTCTAATATTCAATTGCCTACTTCTCTGAAATTATATCTTCTTTTTTATTCCTAGTATTCTGCATTGAAGTTTTCTCTCTTTTTTCATTCAATTTCCAGAATCTTGCTTTTTATCTAATCGTTTTAAAGAATTGGATCTTACTTATTTTTAAAAATCAGTTTTACATTTGGGGCTTTCTTATCTGTTATTTATCCAATATTTAAATTACTGAGTCCCATTTTCTTAGGTTTAAGTAATTATTTTTCTCTAATAAACTTTATTTTAATTTTTTTTTTTTTAATTTTTTTTTCCAACGTTTCCATTCATTTTTGGGACAGAGAGAGACAGAGCATGAACGGGGGAGGGGCAGAGAGAGAGGGAGACACAGAATCGGAAACAGGCTCCAGGCTCCAAGCCATCAGCCCAGAGCCCGACACGGGGCCCGAACTCCCGGACCGCGAGATCGTGACCTGGCTGAAGTCGGACGCCCAACCGACTGCGCCACCCAGGCGCCCCTTAATTTTTTCCTCTATGTTTAGTTCTTGCCCTATTTCATAATTATGGCTAATCAAAACTCTCAGTATAATTGTATTCTGAGTAATTAGTAATTACATATTTATTTCTATTTCTATCTAGGAGTTATTGATTAAATCTCAAAATTAAAAAGTGACAGTCATTTTGCTATTAATTTCTAGTGTTACCCTTCTGTGTCAGACATCAAGGTCTATACAAATTTATAATTTGGAGAATTTATACCTTTTCTGGCCTACATTGTTATAAGTTTTTATAAATATTTTATAAACAATTTAAAAATACATATTTCCTGAAAGGTAGAAATCTCAATATAAATCTATTAAGTTGAGCTTATTAATTTTTTGTCCACATGATTTAGCAAAGACAAGAAAGGGTGCATTAAAGCTGTTTATTCTGGGGCACCTGGGTGGCTCAGTCGGTTAAGCGGCCGACTTTGGCTCAGGTCATGATCTCGTGGTCCATGATTTCAAGCCCCGTGTCGGGCTCTGTGCTGACAGCTCAGAGCCTGGAGACTGTTTCAGATTCTGTGTCTCCCTCTCTCTGACCCTCCCCTGTTCATGCTCTGTCTCTCTCTGTCTCAAAAATAAATAAACTTTAAAAAAAAATTAAAAAAAGATAAAGTTGTTTATTCTGATTACAATTTTTTATATATTTATAACATTTTTGTTTTACATATTTTTACCTTACTACTTAGTACAAGCATACTCATGACTGCAAGAGTTTCATTTTGGATTGTATTGTATGGATCTATCTTCAAGCTTAATTCTTCTTTTCCTTATACTCCACTTTGCCTAATATTACTATTGCCAACCTTGGTTTTGTTTTTCCATTTTCCTGATACAATTTTGTCTATTCCTTTATGTTACTGGTTGAATTATGCACCCTGAAATTCATGTGTTAATAACTTCCAGCATCTCAAAATGTAGGATGGTCCCCTTATCCATAATGACTGATAGTCTTATAAAAAGGGGAAATTTAGACACACACATGCACACAGGAAGAAAGCCAGGTGAAGATAAAGGCAGAAATCAAGGTGATGCTTCCATGAGCTAAGGAATGACAGATTTCCAGCAAATCCCAGAATCTAGGTGGGAGGAATGGAACACATTCTTCCTTGCAGCCTTTTTCAGAAGGCCCCAACACTGCCAACACCTTGATGTTGGACTTCTAGCCTTCAGAACTGTGAGACAATAAATTCCTGTGGGTTAAGCCATCCAGCCTAGTGGGCTATGTTATAGTGGCCCTGAGAAACTAATGCACTTCATTTTAAACCTTTTTGTTTATTTGTACTTTTGTGTATAACTCTTATGAATGGTATATAACTAATGAACTCAAGATTAATGAGGATAATGCAAGCCATAGGGTCACAGATAACCCAAACCACTAGCAAAACAAAAACCCCAATGACATTTTATTGTCCAGTTTGTCCAGTTAATATTCAGTGTAATCAGAGTTTAGATTAGTCATGATTAAGGTACCACAAGGACCTGCAACTCACTAACTTTCCCAGTGGGTGTGATATTTGGGTACTTGCTTATTAAGGCTGATTATTATTAGTCCCTCGTGTTCAGAATAAGATGATACAAGCCTTGAGGTGGAAAGATAATCAAGTTCTCCTCATGCTCAATTCAGAAGGGCTGCTATCTGTTCATTTCAGATCCCCTGTCTTGAGGGGACCAGGAGCACTAATCAGATTTATGGTCTCCCTACCTTCCTGCCTACCGTTGCTTTGTGGTTGAAATGACCTGGCATTTTAGATCAAAATTATTGGAATTACATTTTTCTTGCATATATAGATATATGTGTGGGGATGTGAGTATACAGAGGGGCAGAGGGAGAGGGAGAGGGAGAGAGAGAGAGAGAGAGAGAGAGAGAGAGAGGGAGAGAATCTTACACAGTTTCCATGCTCAGTGCAGAGCCTTGTGGGGCTTAATCCCATGACCCTGGGATCATCACCTGAGCCAAAATCAAGAGTCAGGAGCTCAACCAACTGAGCCACCCAGGCACCCATTAATGGTACATGTTTCTTAATTGTGTTAGTTAATGTGACTTCTCTGTTTTATGATATTATTATTTAATACATGAGATCATGTTTTCCACGTTGTTTTTAACAATTTTTGTAATGTTTAATAATTATATAATAATATAATATATTATAATATATAATATAATAATATAATAATAATTTTTGTAATGTTTATTTTTATTTTTGAGAGAGAGAGAGAGACAGAGTGCAAGCGGGGGAGGGGCAGAGAGAGAGAGAGGGCGGGGCGGGGGTGGAGACGCAGAATCCAAGGCAGACTCCAGGCTCTGAACTGTCAGCACAGCACAATGTGGAGCTCTTTCCCATGAATCATGAGATCATGACCTGAGCCAGAGCAGATGCTTAACCAACTGAGCCACCTAGACATCCCAACATTACTTAGGTTTTTACAAATTGATTCCATTTTTCAGTTGCTTATAACTTTTTCAACATTTGTTCAGGAATGTTACTTGTGTTTCATTATTTTTTTTACCCTTTGCAGAATCTGAGAAATCTTTTGTCATTGTTTCCCTCACACATGAATGATAAATATACTGGGTACAAAATTTTCATATAACAGTATTTTTATGCTGAAACTCCCAAGCTATTTCTACATTTTTTTTCTGGCATTTTGAGTTGCACGGAAGTCTATTGCCAATCTTATATTTTTTCCTTGTTGATAACCTCCCTCTTTTGTTTAAGTACACACAGAATTTTTTCTCTAATATTGGTCAAAAAATCATGAAAATTCATATAGTTGTACATCTTATTTATTAATTTCACTTGTCATTCATTGTGCCCTTTTATTTTAAAGTTATGAGTTCTTCAGCTTAGGAAAATTTCCTTTGGTTGTATCTTCAGATACTTCTTCTCTTCAATATTTCCTCTCATTCTGGGATTCCTGGTATACAGAATATCCTTTCTCTAATTGATACTTTTTCCTCATCTTTTAAACCTCTTTTTTTTCCCTCTGAGTTCTTTGGAGAACATCTGGTTTTTGCTCTATATTTCTGACATTGTTTTTCTGCAGTATTCAATTCATTTAATTAAAAATTATTTGTTATAAATATTTAAATCCCAAACTCCAACCTGTTGGACTCATAGTGAAGCCAGATCTCAATATTGATATCAGTTTCTGCTTATACCTGTGGCTTTGGCACTCTGTCTCTGATACCTGGAGCTTCACTTTCTTCTGAGCTTGACAATGGATTTATAATGAAGCTCTGAGACTGGTCTGACCAGTCTGTGGACTGGTCCTATCTGACCCATTTAGCTTTTATCCCATATAGTGTGGTGTACAACGAGATATTTTTATCTTGCTTCATGATTCTGATTAGAGATCACAACATTTTTGTTCTCTACTTGTTAAATCTTGTAATAAGTAGTACATCTCAGAGTATCTAACTTAAATTTACCTTCACTGGGGATTGTATTTTGAAGTGATTTTAAAACACCATAGTGTATAAACTTAGCTTCCCTCAGAGACTCAGTGGAACATGAATTCCCCAGTTGTTCAGTTCAGGGACACTTTTTCCTGTATGACATAAATGGTCGGGGGCCCAGATGCCTCCTGTGTGACATTATTAAATTCCCACGCCACCTTTTTACTCAGTAACAGTTTCTCAGGAGGGCAACTTAATCGCTACAAATGTTATTCTGGGTAGCTAGCACTGCTACAAATAGAGAATTAATACATATTTAAAGTCTTTGAGCTACATGTCACTATGGACAAGCTGATTGAAAGTATGGGAGAACACAGATTTACCCACAGCCCCAAGAGTTATGGTAAGAGCATGTCTCGGGTGATGTGAAAATAGAAATGCTTTAACTCTCCGCAAACAGAGAAAATCTCTCTCTCAGGCATTATTTTATACAATATAATTTATAGTAATAGGTTATGAAGTCATTGCATTGCTTTAAAACAAAATGTTTGATATCAATGGATCATAAAAATCATTTAGTCCAAATTTAAAATTTTAGACTTGAGGACATTCAGGCCCAAAGGGTGTAGATGGCTTGTCCAAGGTCAATCACATCTAGCTAGGGGTTATGAACTGGGTTTCCTGTTTCTTAGACCAAGTACTATTTCCTTTACTCCATGCTATAAAACATATTACAGAAAAATTCCACATGTTACTTTATAGTACTATGCAACATATTTGTTTCTTTGCCTTATAGCTTGAAGCAGTGATTGTGATGTTTTTAATCCATATTTTAGCCAATTATAAGCTCATAATAAAGCTACTGGAAAATCACAAAGGCCCTTTGGGGGCCAGGAGAATCTGCTAGGGACCAAATGCTGGACCCTACCACTTGTTCAAGGTGTAGGAAATTTTGAAGTATGTAGCAACTCAAAAATCCTGACACATGCTGCAGGGAAGAAAGGAATAAAGTAACACTCCTCATCTTCCAGGTTGTCACACTGACAACCAGTGTTGGGATTTGTCTCTGAGGCCTGCTGACTTGGCACTACGAAGAAGTAGATAAACGTAATCCAAGTGGCCATGTTCAAATCAGAACCGATTTGATCGTTCACTTGTAATACACACCAGGAGCCAAAGAACTCTTTCACTCTCTCTTTAAATGGGAGAACTTAGTACAGACAAAAATGCTTTGATTTCAATGTGCAGTTTCTATTACCTTGATGAGAACCTAAATCCCTTGCTGACTCTCGGAGAGAAGCCAACTTGTCCAGCGAGATCCATTAATTTATGAAATTCTATCTACGTTTGGCAACTGGAATTTTTTTTTAACTCTTCAGTGCTTTGCTCCATGGAATTAAAACAGTGAAGATGTTTGAGAGAACCTACAGTCTGTAGATTGATGGAAATGGCACGGCTTGCTTATACAACAGAGAATAAAATAAGAACAGACTGAACTGATATGGGGAAAGGCGTTTCTAGTTCTACACCATGAACAAACCCATTGTTGCTCTTTGACAATAGAGAGACAGGATAGATCAAAGTTTTCCCTTCTGTCTGAGTTGACGCCAATATATCTTAATATTTATAAAAAGTGGAAAGAGTTTCATTTATTTGAACAACAAATATTTATTGAGTGCTTACTATGTGTTAATCAATGTGCTAGAGAATAGGGATGAGTAAGATACAGCATTAAATAACGCATAGTTCACAAGGGATAAGCATAATTATATCCAACAAAGAAGAACATACAAAGTATCAACGAACATGGAAAGTAAAGTACCTACTTCTTGCCATGATTGGATAGGAGGGAGGAAAAGAGACAAAATGGAGCACACCAAAAATATTATTTTTGTAAATCTATAGACAGATTCAAAAGGAATAAAGTATATCTCCAGGTACCAACAACGGAGAACAGAAAGCCAAAAAAATAAGCAGAAACTAATGTCACTCTGACCTGTTTGGGAGGTAGACTCAGAAGGCTACAAGGCTGAGGGCCGGGATTATAAATGCCCATGGGAAGACAGATATCATGGCTCCTAGCCCCGCAAGGCAAGGGACTGGTTCTAATAACTATGCTTAAAACCTGGAATCTTGATGGACTGAGCTTTCTATTAAAAGGGGATGAAGAAAACTTTTGCTCATTGTCCCAGGGAAATGGCAATTAAACTTACATGCATTAAGGGCAGTGGATGAGGAGAAACTCACACACATAAAAACAAAACCCAAGCTTGAGTCATATTTAAACCAATACAGAATTACAGTTGTCAAAGCAGAAGAAAACAATGGAATATTTAACGATGGATTGTATAACAATGGAATGTTATAACTACCCTTAATTCTCAATCCCTGTTTCAATTGATTTACCTCTCTTTAGTCAAAATAATGCTTTATTTTGCCTAAGCTTTATTTTTTCAGACACTTATATAGCTTCCTTTTTTATAGTATTTTTCTGGTACATCTTCTTCCATCCTTTTATTTTTAATCTTCCCGGTCCTTGTATTTAGGTACCTCATATAAATAATACACAGTTGAATTTTGTTTGTTTTAACCCAATCTAAGAAATTTTCTCTTACAAATAATAATTTATTGCATTTATATTTAATGTGATTAATAAAATATTTTAAATTCATTCTACCATCTTATTTGTGCTTTCTATTTGCCCTGCTTTTTTCTATGCTTTTTTTCTCCTTTCATTGGGATAAACATTATTTCTTTTCCACTCTCTTCCCTCTATTATTCTAGACATTATGCAAACTATTTTTATTCTCTTAGAGTCTAAAATTAATCATCAGGACCTCTCTTCCTGAATAATACAAGACCTTTAGAATACCTGAATACCAATCTCTCACATTCACTCTTCCCTATTACTGTTGTCCAATATTTCATTGCATCTTGAATTTATCATCCTCAAATTTGATAATATAGTTATTGTTTTATTCAGTTAAATATTTACCTATGCTTTTACCAATCCCTTCACTCCATTCTTTTTTGGATCTCAAACCTTTTGCCAGGAGCACTTTCCTTCTTTTTTAAGTAATCTTTTACGATGTCTGTTAATATGGGTTAGTTGGTGGTAAGCCCTCTCCGTTTTTGCTTTGCTAAAAATGTGTTTCTTTCACCTCTGTTATTGAATACCTTGCAAGGTAAATAATTATACTTTTACAGTGTTTTTCTCTATATTGGTGGTAATTTATACAATGTTTTTCTGTTCTTTTAGTGATTATCCCTGAAATTTTAACATGTATAGATTTTTTTAATCCCACTTAGGCTTCATTATGAATACTAAAGCTAAGGATTTATATCTTACTCCATTATCAAAAGCTCATTGGATATTGCCTCTCCCTCATCATATGCATTGATTGACAAAAATTTTAAGGTTTGGAAATACCAAGGCTGGCATGAAATGTGGGAAATATACTGAGAGGAGAGTATAAACGGGCAAATTGCTTTGGAGAAAAATTTGGAATTATCTCACAAAGTTGAAAATATTCATCCCTTACAATGCAGCACTTCTCCTTGTAAGCATGCACACATAGATGCTCACATACATTCACAAGGAAGCATGGGCATCCATAGCCGCATTATTGGTAATTACAAAAAGACGGAGCTACCTAAATGTCCACTGAGATGGATACACAAATTACTATATTAATATCATGTTAAATTAAAAAGTAATTGCACAGCAGTAGAAATTAATGAAAGCAATCTAACTGTATTAAAATGGATAGATACTGAGTATGCTTGCAGTATGACTTCTTTTATTTATTTATTTATTTATTTATTTTACTCAGTACTATCTAGTGTTATGTACATGTTGGCAACTTATGAAGATTTGGATGCATGCCACCTTCAGGGGGAGGGAGGGGAGAAAAATGTTTGGGAAGGGAGAGGAAGTTAGAAAGGTCAGAGGGATTCAACTATATCTATAATGTGTTTCTTTGCAAAATAAAAAAAGATCTGAAGCAAGATGTCTACATTTTCCAGATTTGTTTGTTGAGAAAAGTAGTATTGATATTTTCTTCTTGATTTTTGTCTGGCCCTTTTATAATTAATTTATGCATATGTACAGGTATGTATAAATAGCAGTATGGAATTAAAATCTAAGAAAGACAGATTTCAAACACAGTTTCATGCCTCGGAAAATTCTAAGATATGACTGGCTGCCATCATCTCTAATATTCTTATTGTAGCTTCTCATCACTTGAATATGCGTGTTGTCATATTCCAGCCACGGGTTCTGTCTAGTAATCACTCCCTAGCTGGCACCCCTCCACGACCACTGGCTTCTACCACTTAACTTCCCAGCTCTCTCCATCTTATACAGACAGTGTCTCAATTCCAACAATTCCTTAGCCACGAAGAGCCCTACAATTCAACTGTGCCACTGCTCTTACTGCATGTTCCTTTATGTCCCCTGACTCCCACCTTGGTTCTAAATCTGTTATTATATCTTCCATACTCAACACACTTCAATCTGAACCAAAATTCCACTTGGTTCTCTCCCTTTGTCTACTCTGGACCTGTGTCCAAATGGATAAATGTAGCTAAAGAGAAGCCCACAACCATGCTGAAGGGTTTCTCTTTAAATTCATGATTCACATCTTCAAAAGACCCTAATTGCTGCCCAGCAGTGAAACTAGTTTCTTTACTTTATCCTCCCTACCCAAGTTTTAGAATATTATGTTATGGCTTTCCTTCTTTCCTTTAACTCCCATCACTTCCTTTTCTCTCCTCAATCAGTTAATAGTCTTGCTTCCTATGTCTCTTAAAAAAAAAAAAAAAAGGCAGTTAGAGTAGAACTTGTACATATTCCCACCACTATATTCGCCAATCCTCCTGCCTCTGCACGCATTTTCTCTGCCATCTACTGCCCCCCTTTGCTATAAATAAACTGTCTTTTCTCTTACCCATCTGCAGTCTCCCCCATTCTGCACTCATCCCATTCCCACTCGCATGCTCAAATCACCCCTCCATCAATTCACTCCTCTCTCTTCTATATCATCCATTTTTCTTTCTATGGAGACTCATTCTCATCAGCATTAAATATGCTGTAATTCCTCCAATGTTAAAAAAAAAAATGCACCTTGATCCAACCCCCCCTCAACTACCTGTCCATTTCCCTGCTTCTCTTTATAACTAGACGTCTTGAGTTATATCTATAGCTATATAGCTTTTCTACTTCCTTTCTCCCCATTCTCTTGAACCACTGCCAACCAGTCTTTTACCACTACCTCTGGACAAATAGCTTTTGTCAAGTTCACCATTGATCTGTGCATTGTCAAATCTAATAGGTGATTTTTTTTTTACTTCATCTTATAGCACTTAGCTGTAGTATTTAAAACAGTTGATTCCTCTCTCCTCCCTGAAATGCTTTCTTTACTTGGCTTGTTAAGTTCCAGTCCTTTTTCTATTTTAGTGGAAATAGATTTTGGTCCTCTTTTCCTCCTCCTTTCCTCATTTTTCTGACCTGTGTACATTGGAATGTCTCAGGGCTCAGTCCTTGAACTTCTTCTCTTATTTATCTTTGGTAATTCCCTTGGTGATCTCATTGAGTATAATGCATATAAAGGTCATCTATGTGCTGATGACTCCATGAGTTTTATCTCCCAACACCAGCCTCATATAGCCAGCTGTCTACTCAACATTTCCATCTGAATTTCTGATAGCCATCTCCAAGTTACTATGTGCTGAATAGAACTCATGGTTCCCAAGTCCTTCCCAACCTCAAACCTGTGCATCTAATAGTCCTCCCTGCTCAGTAAGTGCCACGTTTCTTCTTTTGGTCACTCAGGCTAAAATCCTCAGCTCTCTTCACTCCTCTTGTTCAACTCATGTCACACTAACCCTGTTAGCAAATCCTGTCAAATCCACTTTCAAAATATTTCTAAATCATTTTATTATGAACCATCTCCGTCTCTACCACACTGCTCCATGCCACCATCATCTGTCTTCAGGACTGATGCAGGAATCCCCCATTGTTCTTGTGTCCTTGCCTGCCCCTAACCTACTCTCCATTAAGGCGGCAGAGTGATCATTTTAAGATATATGTCAGATCTTATCAGTCCTCCGCTCAAACCTTCCAATAGCTTTTCATTTAACTTAGAGTAAAAAGCAAAGTCCTTAAAATGCCACCCCACCACCCCATGGTCCTCTCTGGCTTCATCTTTTTTTTTTTCAATATATGAAGTTTATTGTCAAATTGGTTTCCATACAACACCCAGTACTCATCCCAAAAGGTGCCCTCTTCAATACCCATCACCCACACTTCCCCTCCCTCCCACCCCCCATCAACCCTCAGATTGTTCTCAGTTTTTAAGTCTCTTATGCTTTGGCTCTCTCCCACTCTAACCTCTTTTTTTCTTCCTTCCCCTCCCCCATGGGTTTCTGTTAAGTTTCTCAGGATCCACATAAGAGTGAAAACATATGGTATCTGTCTTTCTCTCTATGGCTTATTTCACTTAGCATAACACTCTCCAGTTCCATCCACGTTGCTACAAAGGCCCATATTTCATTCTTTCTCATTGCCACATAGTACTCCGTTGTGTATATAAATCACAATTTCTTTATCCATTCATCAGTTGATGAACATTTAGGCTCTTTCCATAATTTGGCTATTGTTGAGAGTGCTGCTATAAACATTGGGGTACAAGTGCCCCTATGCATCAGTACTCCTGTATCCCTTGGGTAAATTCCTAGCAGTGCTATTGCTGGGTTATAGGGTAGGTCTATTTTTAATTTTTTGAGGAATCTCCACACTGTTTTCCAGAGTGGCTGCACCAATTTGCATTCCCACCAACATTGCAAGAGGGTTCCCATTTCTCCACATCCTCTCCAGCATCTATAGTCTCCTGATTTGTTCATTTTGGCCACTCTGACTGGCGTGAGGTGATATCTGAGTGTGGTTTTGATTTGTATTTCCCTGATGAGGAGCGACATTGAGCATCTTTTAATGTGTCTGGCTTCATCTTCTAACTACCACTTCTGCCCCATTGCTAGTCCTCTTGTAACCACTTCAAGCTTTGTTTTTGTTCCTAGAAAATGGGCACCTGTGGCAGTTAACAGTATGATTGCCAGTACTATTATTTGGGTTTAAATTCAATGCAACCTACTAGATGCATGATCTTGGCTAGGTTGCTTTTTCCATGTGTTTCTTCCTGTAATTAGAAATGATAACAGTACCAGACCATAAGGTTGTATTGGTGGTCTCAATGGGGGATGATTTTACCCCCTGGAAGACATTTGGCAATTTGGGGGAGTAGAGTCCAAGGATGCTACTGAACATTCTACAACACATAGGCTAGCTCTCAAAATAAAAAATTATCTGGCTGAAAATATTAATAATATGGTTGAGAAAACTTGGGTTATATTGTAATGACTAAATGATTCAGTATGTGTAATTAATTTAAAACAATAGATAATATACATTAAGTACTTTATAAGTATTTGTTAGATATTTAAAAATGTATACCTTATGGGGCGCCTGGGTGGCTCAGTCGGTTGAGCGTCTGACTTCAGCTCAGGTCATGATCTCATGGTTCGTGAATTCGAGCCCTGCGTTGGGCTCTGTGCAGACAAGCTCAGAGCCTGGAGCCTATTTCGGATTCTCTGTCTCCCTCTCTCTCTGCCATCCCCTGTGCGTGCTGTCTCTCTCGCTCTCAAAAATAAAATTAAAGTTAAAAAAATTTACAAAAAATAAAAGTAAAAATACATACCTTATATATGCATATGCCGTGCATATCCTCATCCAACTGTGCCAGCAGCTCCCTGGGCCTGGAGTGCTCTTCCCACAGATAGCCACACTGTGTACTCACCCACACCTCACAAATCTTGCTCAGATATCATCTCATCAGAGGCAACTTCCCTGACCACTATTCTTGCCACTTTCTCCCCTCTTGTTCTGCTGCATTTTTCTCCATTGCGTGTTCAGCACTTGAAATGCTACGTATTTATTTATTGGTCGATTGTCCAGATGCCAACAATAATTGGTTGTTGCTCCTATATTGCGCTTATATCCTGCTGTGCGTTTGTCTTAATGCTACAAAATAGATTGCAAAATACTGGCAGTCATGAATCATAATTTATTATGTGGTATCATCTGTGAATTCTAGTGAAGCATTGTGCAAACAGTGGGTGTTCAAATAAAATTTGTGGAGATATTCAGCAAGCGGTTGGAGACATTGCCTTTAAGAAGGAGTATGAAGTCAGATATGACTATTTTGGAATCATTTGAAGTGTGCAATTATCCAGATAATTCAGACCCAGAGAGTAACTTTTAATAATAATAATAATAATAATAATAATAATAAAGTACTTACCAAGAAGGAATTAGCCACCTCATTGGTCTTCATTAATCTTAGTCTGAGGATCAATCCCTGAGTTTTTCCTCTGAAGATACAACTATTTTGCTGTTGTGAGATATAAGTCAGGTAGCAGTTCAGAATTTCAGAACCAATTGCCAGAGGGCAATATTATATCAGGAATTGGAAAGGGTAGGGGAAGGAGAACACCTGGGATTTTCCTGAGTAAATACAATATAGAGTAATTCAACTGTGAAGAGCACATATGAGACCCCCAGTGCATCTACATTTGGGGAGAAATGGAACTTTAAAGATGTGCTTTCATGTGGGAAAAGCCCTTTTTATTACAAATATACTCCCAGTAAGTGGCAGTTTTCATACCAAAATGGTGCCGCATTCATAGCACATCACCTGTCTCATGTGACAAAAGCATGGGATGTGCAAGCCATTTCTGAGTGCGTTAAAGTCTTTGGAGACTGTGCAGATTATGTGATCTGGTATTTACGGAAGTAAGTGCTGCTTTAGTCAATTGGTAAAAACACTTCCAATATAACCCTCCCCCATTTTCACTAACACAAAACTCCCGAGATAAATTATCAGGGGCTGATGTCAGCGATTAAGTGGTGTTTGTTGCTTTTTGTTTGTTTGTTTTTATTTCTCATCTCCCAGTAGTATGATTTCAAGTTACCTTTAAAAAAAAAAGTTTATTTATGTATTTTTGAGAGCAGGGGAAGGGCAGAGAGAGAGGGAGACAAAGAATCCCAAGCAGGCTCCTTGCTGACAGCATGAAACCCTACATGGGGCTGGGTCTCACGAACAGTGAGATCATGACCTGAGCAGAAATCAAGAGTCTGACGCTTAACTGAGTGAGCCACCCAGGCGCCCCTGATTAAAAATTATCTTGACATGTGTCGATTATAAAAACTATTTTTATTTCAGTTTTATTTTAAGAGAGCTTTTCTTAATTTGAGCAAATAATAAATGGTTAAGCTTAAACTTCAGACTTTGTGAATGTCCAGTTCCTTGGGAAATTGCCATTATACTCAGCAAATAAAAATTTACAGCCTATCTGATACACACTCATTTGTTGTAATGTTTTTCCATCACACTTGTGTGTGTATGTGTATGGGCAGTGTGGGTATGATCCGGGAAATAAGAAACACTCCCCGGAGAACAAATATTTTTGTCTCCTTTTTTGGGATTTTTTTTCTTTGTTTAAGCTGTCCTTCGGGGCGCCTGGGTGGCGCAGTCGGTTAAGCGTCCGACTTCAGCCAGGTCACGATCTCGCGGCCCGTGAGTTCGAGCCCCGCGTCAGGCTCTGGGCTGATGGCTCGGAGCCTGGAGCCTGTTTCCGATTCTGTGTCTCCCTCTCTCTCTGCCCCTCCCCCGTTCATGCTCTGTCTCTCTCTGTCCCAAAAATAAATAAAAACGTTGAAAAAAAAAAATAAGCTGTCCTTCAATGCTATTCACTTAACATGAACCTCCCTTCCTTTCCAAGCTTATTTACTAGCCATCCTCACTGCGTGCTCTCTTTGCGGGATCCACTGTCCTTCTTATTTTTTCCCTCACGTTCTCTCACACGTGCCTGTACATTTCCACCTCGGCCTCCTTTCTCATGCCATGCTTCCACCTTCTTCTTCTCTGCCTGTCCAAATCCTGTCTCTTCTTCGGTTCATACCTCAAGTCCTACATGATCAGATTTCTGCTTTGACCTGCAATGTTCCATCTGTCCTCTAAGATTACAGCAATTAAAGGGTTGTAAGTTTAAAGGGTAGATTAAGGAAAAGACACCTACCAAGGAGTACAGTTGATTCTGGTTACTCACCATAGGTATAGTCTATTAAGTCACCACACTGAATTGGACAACACTGAGCCTTTGCTCCTAGGAGAAGTACAAGGTTAGGTTCCTGTGAGCCTCTGGCTGTTATATTTTCATTAGTTGATAAATGCATATTGTTTTATGTGTGTTTCTATTCGAAGACATCTTATGCAATATATATTGTTGATTTATTACCATCGAATGCATGGCCAACAGCTCTTTATCTTATGCCTAGAAGAACACATTTTTTTCATAAGGCACATTATAGTCTCCTTGCTCTTACACATTAGATAGTGCTTCGGCAATATGCTTTAGGGCCATTGTAAACAGGGTCAATGACCAACAAGAAGCACAAAAATGCAAACCCACACACACAAATATGGCACTAAATTGACTGTGTAAAGGACACTTGTTTTCAGTATGAGAGTTGAAACAAGAAAGCTGAGCATTGTCTTCATATGACCTCAGCTGGGAACATACATGCCAAGCCAAACATGTATGTCGTGCATGTCCGTGCCACAAGTATGATTTGGGACTTGAAATAAATTTCAGCAACCAGGGCAAATAGGAAATCTTCCAATAATGAGAATCTGCTGTAGTCAATATGCTCTAAGGAGCCATGCTCAATTTACCTGTTCTTAGATCATAGAAGAGGAGGAAGACAGATTGCAGTGGATTCAAGAGTTAGTATGCCATGCAGGGAAGGGGCCAGAATAAGGAATAAGTCTAGCATTTGAAGGGGAGGGACCAGAAAACTGAAGGCTTCTGAGAGATTAAAAAAAAATGCCTACTTGGGGCGCCTGGGTGGCTCAGTCGGTTAAGCGTCCAACTTCAGCTCAGGTCATGATCTCACGGTTCATGAGTTCGAACCCGAATGGGGCACAGAGCTTGCTTTGCATCCTCTATCCCCTCTCCCTCTGCCCCGCCCCTGCTCCTTCTCTCTCTTTCTCAAAAGTAAATAAACTTAAAAAAATGCCTACCCTTTTTTCCCAACCAGCTCAATGCTACAGAGATTAAACTGACTCCAATATGAGTATTTACTCCCTAATTTGAGAAAGTAGCCAGAAGACAGTGAGCACTTTAAGGATTAAGAAATGTACCTGCTCAGGGCAGCCGGGTGGTTCAGTCAGTTAAGCCTCCGACTCCGGCTCAGGTCATGATTTCACAGTTCGTGGACTCAAGTCCCACCTAGGGCTCCATGCTGACCGCTCAGAGCCTGGAGCCTGCTTCAGATTCTGTGTCTCCCTCTGTATGCCCCTCCCCTGCTCTTGTTCTGTCTCTATCTCTCTCTCTCAAAAATAAATAAACATTTGGGGAAAAAAATGAAAGAAAGAATAAAATGTACTTCTTTGACAGCTCTATGTGCAGTGTTGGTTAAAAAAAAAAAAAAAATTAGCCTTCATGTAGAGCAAGCAGCCCAGGAAGGGTGATTCTGTGGGGGGTAATAAGATGATTATAGGAGAGCACAATAATTTCCTTTTTGTAAATTTTGAACCTCTCACCCCACTTGACACATTAGCGGCTCAGTGGAGGAAAGTGGTTTCCAAATGAGTATTACTCTTTAGGGTTCACAAAGTAATGTTTACCCAAAATAATTATGACCATAAATGTTTCTAATATTTAAAAGTACAAATAAAAAAAGAAACCCTCAAAAATCTGTGTCTTTGAAAACTCTGTATAAAGCTAAGAAAACTTTTTCTTTAAATTGAAAAATGATATATCCTTAATCTGTTTTTTAAGGGACCACTAAACACATCCTTTTACATATAAACAATTTAAATAAAATGAAAGGAACAAAATTCTTCAATTTGCAGAATGGCTGTTGAATCAACAACCAAAGCGAATTTGCTACAAGAGAAGACAGATGTTTTCCACTTTTTTTTTCCTCACATAATCTCTAAACTCATATTTTATGTTGGAGGAAATCACAGTTTGTAAGAAAGAACTCTGTGAAACAATTTATAGGGTATTATTTATATTTTCAATCATTTCTATTACATTGTTGGAATAAAACACTGAGTAGCCAGAATAAAAGGAGATATTTAAGCAACTGGAAGAAATTCACTATGTAAACATAGTTTGACAATTCAGGTCAATATCAGGTAAATTGTTGACCCCCTGAAGCCCTCTGTATAATAAACATGTCAGAGTGAGAGGTAAGAATGGCGAATGTGGAGTTTCACTTTGAGCATGACTAAGCTCCTTCCAGACCGACACCTAACTACTCCCTCTCCTAGGCAAGAGCTATAAACTCTGCTCAAACTAAGAAATTCAACTACCTGAAAGCATTGCAGAATGAACAAGCATTTGGCTTCTGAAGGAAGTCAACACTTGGAAGAAGAGATCTGCACAGGGCAAGTTCCCCATTTTTTTCCAGCTTTCAACCTTTAAGTTAGGTGCAGCTAAAATTCCAGTATAAAACTTGCAGTAGAATGTGCAGGAAGAAAGGGAGAGGTGGGGAGGGAGCCGGGAGGCATCAAAAGCTTAAAGAAGCCCAGCTAACAGACTGATATAGTTGGTGATGTAACTTCTGTGTGAGGCAGGCAGAATTCTCTTCCACATCTGCCTGGTAGCTGCTAAAAGATGACTAGCCCACTGAAACATTTCATCCCCTTCTTCCATCTAAAAGTGAAATTCAGGGATGCTGGGGTGGCCCAGTCAGTGAAGTGTCCTACTTTGGCTCAGGTCATGATCTTGCAGTCTGTGAGTTCGAGCCCCACATTGGACTCTGTGCTGACAGCTCAGAGCCTGGAGCCTGCTTCAGATTCTGTGTCTCCCTCTCTCTCTGCCCCTCCCCCACTTGCACTCTGTCTCTCAAAAATAAACATTGGAAAACAAACAAACAAATAAATAAATAAATGTATGTGAAATTCAAACTCCATCATAGGCTCTCATCTTTAGAAGCTGTACAACCTGTAGGAGATAGCTCTTATCAGTTTTCCTTGGGACATCTGCACTCACCGTACCAAAAATCGACTTTGAAATGCTGAAAAAAAATCCAGAGAGAAGGCCTGCAGTCACCAAGCCCCTGGTTGGAATGATGCGTTGCCCCAGCTGACAGATTTCAGATATTCAGTTTGAGCCGCATGCAAGCCCAGGACTCTCGTTCTGTGACCTTCTCTGCATCTATCATTTTCTCCTGAGCACCATCTTCTGTTGTGCTCCCAAGAGTGATCCTTAGGTTTTTAGGTGTGTGAGAATTTTGCTTCAACGATGCATCTTGGTGGTGGTGGTCTAGTTGAAACCTTTCCCTTCATCTGTTGACTCGTCCAACCGGGAGGGGTAGTCAAGAGGGGTTAGAAATGTTGTCTTATTGTTTTATTTCCTAGTAAGAAGAGGTATAACCTTGCTGAGAGGGTGACAAATTCAGTTATAGTCAACCAGCACTTGACAGGTTTTATCAGAAAACCAAACAAGGAAAGAATATGTACGCCTGCTACCAGCTGTCACAGTTTGAACAATGAATGTTTGATGAGGCCGACCTGCAAATACATCTCTGTGGAAGCCGGCTTTAAGTAGCAACTAGCCGACAAAATTAACAAGAAAAGGCCTTGGTGGAGGATATCAAAAGAAAAGAAAAAGAGAGAGAGAGAGAGGACACCGAAAATCGCTCAGTCCCTTTATTTGTTCAGGAGGTGTACTGAAAGAGCCTCCACACAAGGTAGAATTTGAAACGCAGATGCAGCTCTGTTAAGATAACTACAGTCTTCATCTCAGCCCACACTGAAAATACAGTTGGGATAATTGTCAGATTTTCCAAATTAGTCGTGCTTTGAAAACAGAAGCGGGCCTGCTGGAGACGTGAGGGTTTGGCTGTGCTTCTGAAGGAGCTCCTCCTCTTGCTGTGGGGCCAGGGGATGGGGGAGCAGCCAGTGGGGCCTAGAAGATGGGTCCTGCCCCACTGCCCTACGTCCCACGGGCCAGTCCCCGACTGGGTCTTCCGGGTCACCAGAATTTTTTCTTAAAGCCTGAAAAGGAACTAAAAAACTTTCCTGGAGCCAACAAAGAAGACCTGTTTCTTTTTCTTTCTCCTTTTTCTTTTTCTTACTCCAGCCTCTTTTCCTCTGAAGTCAAAATCAGTGGCATTTTCCGCCTTCAAGGGAAAATGCCATGTGATTATTTTAAGCTATATAGTTAACCCAATTTCTCTCAGAATGTTAAATTAGAGAAGAATAAAGCATTATTAAAACGATATGGTCAGGTCAGGTCAACTAAACAAACAACAACAACCACCACAAAAACCCACCCTCCCCATCTTTACACCACCCTCTTCAATTTTTGCATTGTACTTTTTTTGATATTTCCATTACTAAGCCCAAGATGCATCTTAACTTGTGTTACTTTGTGTGTTTGTGACATCCCTGATGAGGAAGATCTAATCTTATTTAACCTTTGTTCCTCTGCAGCTCTAGCAGATTCTAGCCACCGCTCAGGGCAGGTCTCAGGGAGTGATGATGGAGTTGCCTGTAAATCCCAAAACAGTTAAGAGACTCAACTGAGCCAGGCTATGGCCATCCCAGACAGAGCCCCTACATTATTACCGTAATGTTATTCCTTTAGTTCTTTCTTGGTGAAGCAGAGGAATAAATCCACTATGGAAGAAAGACATAAAAGGTTACATCCCACGCTTTCCATTCAGCCACCCAAAATAAGTAGAAAACTCAGGAAGGAAATTCCACATCCATATCCCCAGATAGAGGTGTTAATAAAATGTAATATATCATAATTAAACTATCTTTCAACCCAATAATGAATTTTCACATGTGCATTTTCCTTGTGAACTTTCCTTCTGCTCGTACATTTTTGAGCTCATCTCATGATAGCATCTAGTATTTTATGGCAAATAGAGTAGTGTTATAAATATAAATGATGTGTTCTGTCAATCTGAAAAAGCCACAAATATTATCTATTGGGGTTTCTTGCTTCTTATCTCTGCCTCTCCAAATTTTTCCAATCCATATTGTGTTAAAGAATTTTGAAGATTTTTTTTAAATCTGTTCCATTATTTATCTATTTCCAGAGTGGTGAATAAGGTTTAATCTTGGCAATAAAGATACAGAGATGAAAAATGTCTATGATGGATTCAATAAGTAAGAAATATCTGTAAAACTAAATTACCCTTCATGCTGCATAGATGTGGGTCTTCATATGCCCCTGAAGGGCAATAGTTGGCTGTGGTTTGATAATTTGCTATTAAAAATATGAAGGAGGGAGAGATGGGAGAAAAGGAATGCATTTATATAAACAAATGTAGGGCACAAAATTCCCCAAAGAGAATGGGGACAAAAGTGTACTCTATGGAGACCCGTGAAAAGAAGCAGAGGGAAGGGTTAACTTTACAATTGCTGTCGTGTAGAAACGAAACTGCCAGTCAATCTCCTGTTTCTCTTTGAGAATAGGAGAAAAGACCTGCTAAGAAACCTGACATCTATCTTTAGTGGAATGACTGAGACACAATGTAGATATCCTTATGGCCAGTATCGGGAGCAAAGCTAGGGGGCAGTTCAGGTGGCTCACCACAATCCCAGACCTCTAGGAGGTGGAGGAACAGGAAGAGGAAAAGGAGGACTAGAGGGAAGGAGGAATAACGTGAGTAGTTATGCAGATAAAGCACAATGAACAGTCAAATGCAGTTATACTGGTTGTGGGTATGTGTGTCCCTTAACATAGAGTTTCATAAACCACTGTGAAAGTGGAGAAACACTAAATTTTAATACTGACCTTCATCTCCCTCTGTTGCATCAGTGTCTGTAGCCATATTACAAATTCATCCCACATGCCTGTGAGCTGGATGTGTTGTGTACATGATGTTGCAGACTCTTACTTACAAATATTCTTGCCGAACCGAAGATTCAGTTACACATACAGTCCATTCCTACCCCCGGAGCTTTGTAGTCAATGAGGAGAATCTGGACTCTTCTTAATATTATCAGTGTAGTTAAACCATAGGATCCAGCAATCCCACTTCTGGGTATATATTCAAAGGAAACGAAGACAGGGCATCAAAGAGATATGTGCACTCCCATGTTCATCGCAGCCTTATTCACAATAACCAAGATATGGAAACAATCTAAACATTCGTCAATGAATGAATGGATGAAGAAAATGTGGGAGAGATATATCAATCGACTGATCGATTAATCTGCCTACTACGTACATGCATACACACACATACATACCATGGAATATTATTCATAGAAAAAAGGAAATGCTGCCATTAGTGACAACATGGGTAGACCTTGAGGGCATTATGCTGAGTAAAATAAGCCGGACAGAGAAAAACAAATACTAAATGGCATCACTTATATGTGGAATCTAAGAAAAGTCAAACCCATAGAAACAGAAAGTAGAAAAGTGATTCTCAGGGGCTTGGAGGGGTGGGGGAAATAGGGAGAGGTTGGTAATGGTACAAACTTTCAACCATAAGATGAATAAGGTCTGAGGAGCTAATGTGAAACATGACTTTAGTTGATGACTTTGTATTATATAACTGAAATTTGCTGAGAGGGTAGAATTTAAATATTCTCACCAAAAAAAGAGTTAAATATGTGAAGTGATGAATGTGTTAATTAACTAGATGAGGGGAGTCCTTTCACAATGTATACATATATCAATTCATCACAATGTGCACTTTAAATGTCTTCTAATTTTATTTGTTAATTATGCCTCAATAAAACTGAAAAAATATCAGTGTAGTCAGAACGCACTTAAAACTAGGAGGGGAAACTGACGTACAGAAGGGTAAGATGAGTTTCCCAAAGTTTAATACAGAGTCAGTGGCTGATGAAGCGGATTTCATTTTTCTGCCAGGACGTTGGCATTCATTGTAAAGAATTTATTGATTCCATGTATTAGGTGTGCAAGGTGCACGTGATCAATGTATGTATATACATCTTTTTTTTTTTTTTCTACTTTTCTTCTTGAGCACCAGAAAGTCACTGAGGAAATATGACTAACTCTGCAATGCGTTGGCTGAGAAATCATTTAGGTGGACTCACTGCCAGTGTTCTGAGTGTGTTTATGCATACAAATGTATATGTAGGTGCTATTTATAGCACATACAGACTTCGTGCAATTTTTGATAGGAAATATAACCGCAAGAGAGAGCTCACCATTGTCTGATTATTAATGAAACACACAAAGATGGCTGCCACAAACATTATGTGAATGGAACAAACTAAATTTGCAGAGAAGACTGAGGAAACAGCTTGGAAGATTCACAGCTGTTGACTGCGTGTCAGAAGTAGCCTCCTCATTAACAGGATTTGAAAGGTACCAGGAAAAACCACTATCCTGAACGCCTTCTTCAAATGCCACCTCGCTTAAAAGTCTACCACTAGAAATCCATCTTATAAGACTACAAGGAAATAATCAGTAATTCTTACTGCTTGGTGAGAGTATGTATGACTCTTACTGTTTTCTTTATATGCTTTTCTTAGTGTTTTCAGATCTCCTGTGTTAATCTGACCGTGATATGAAAGTATGTTAGAAAAATGGCTCTTCTTAAGGAACTGTGCCACTAACTGTAGTCCCAGGAATCTCTGCTATGGTGATAAACACATCGTTGGCACATAGTAAATACACCTGTTGGACAAAAGTACCTATCTCTTTTGTTTGGGACATTTTCTCCAGGAGTTGTTGGGTCAAATTTCCTTAAGGCACTAACACATTTTCAGCAATTCTCAGACTTTAGTAGACATCTGAGTCATCTTGTTCCCAAATCTACTGACAGTAATGGTGTTTGCTTTTTTTTTTTTAATGTTTATTTATTTTTGAGAGACAGTGAGACAGAGCGCAAGTGGGAGAGAGGCAGAGAGAGAGAGGGAGACACAGGATCCGAAGCAGGTTCCAGGCTCTGTGCTGTCAGCACAGAGCCCAACGCAGGGCTTGAACTCATGAACTGGGAGATTGTGACCTGAGCCAGTCTGATGCTTAACCGACTGAGCCACCCAGGTGCCCCCATGTTTTAATTTTAAAAGTGAGCAGGGGCCTGCAGGGGCTACCAGGAGGAAGAGGGGACAGGGGGAGTCTGCAAAGGCAACTCTGCTGTGAACAGAATGTGGTCCACATTGTTGAATTGCCGGAAGAGATGAGAAGAGTTGTTCTCATGGCACATTCCACTGAGTCATGGGTTCCATGCTGATGTATCAGGGGACACTGGGAAGGTGAAGGGACAGGCATATCTAGTGGGTAGCTTCGAGGTCCCTCACCTCAATTTCAGTTACAGCAGTTTGGTGTTGATCAGTTAAATACATTGACATCTCACAACCATCCCCCTTGAAGAAAGGATCCCTTTCCTGACAGAAAAATAAAGGAAGGTTGGAAGGACTGAGGAAAGAAAGAAAGAAAGAAAGAGAAAGAGAAAGAAAGAGAAAGAGAAAAAGAAAACAGAACTTTATTGGTTTCTAGTCCTGGCCCTGGAGGAAATTTCCATTTCTAAATGCAAATCATTTGAAAGGCTAAAGAAGGAAGAGGGCTGTCTACTTTGTGAGCTGATAACAGAAAACCTCTGCTCCATTATGCAAGTCTAGAGAAAAGAATGGTTTATAAACATTGGTTTTGCAGTCTGTCAGGGCGCCAGGACCCTGCGTTGCCAAGAGACACCTCCAGTGCTGAAATGAAATAAGAAGACCATGTTTACATTAACATCCCCATTTGATTCACTGTTTGATTAAGACAGAAGAGAGGGAAGAATCAACCTGGCCAGCGTCCTGATTGGAGAAGACATAACACGAAGAGAAGCTGTACACACAGTCCCCATCGGAGACAAAGAGAAGAGCAGGCGTTTTGTGCCCCAGATCCCCATTCCTCACCCTGCCCCACCCCGCAGCTCCAGTGCCCCCTACAATCCCACCATTATAACCTGATTTTTAAGAAAGAAACTGATAAACCTTCTCAGCCAGTGCAAAGATGTCCGAGAAAGCAACACAGAGTACTGAAAACAAGTTTTGGCATCTGACAGGGGTGAAGCTGGGAAAAAGCCACTTATTTTCACAGGAAAATGAACCAAAAAGGTCTCAGTTGCCATGAAGGCTTCCACCTATTAACTCCATCTGCCATATATTTAATTACTTTTATGGAGAGACAACAAGAGTAAGAGTGCTGTAGCTGAATGCCTCAGAGGACACGACGAGAGTGTTTTTATGTGCCTGCTCTATCCCTATCCTTTTGACAAAAAAGGTCACAAGAGGTATGCGCAAACAGAAGTATTGTGTATTGATGATTTAAGGCAGATGTTCTTACCACGACCCCAGCGCGTGACAGACACGTGGATGAGTTGCTATCGGTTGGGGGGAGGGGTGGGGAAGGGACGGTATAGAGTGATATTTCTGATAAGAGCTAATGCACCAAAATGTATAAATAGTTCATTTATTCTGAATTCGACAAAATTCAAAGTCATTCCCATAGTAACATCAGTCTTTGTCATCCACATTTCCTGTGAAGGAGTGAAATAGGTCACCATACAGGTAACCAGGAAGCCATTGATAATAGCACCCCACCCCCACCTCTACTCTTTTCCACACAAGAATCTTTGTGGGAAGCTACCTGAAATGTAGCTCCAGAAAGTCTTAACTGACGTCTCTGAACTATCAAACTCTTGGTATGAGGGTGTGTTATACCTATAAACATCTTGTGTATCATGGTTGAAAAGAGCCGCGAACCTCTGGTCAATAGGAATGTGTATTTTCCTTGATTTTACCACAACAGTTCCTGAATCGAATGGCTTCATCTTTGAGGAGATTTCAAATGGGTTAAAAAGCTTAACGCACTCTGAACTGTGCCTGATGCTATATGCATTGGTTGTTGCTGTCAAGTCCTGAATGAGATTAGGCCCCAAGTTTGGAAGACGCTGATAAGACTTGTTTCTTCAAGATTTCCTGTGATGAGAAAGGAATACCTTTGCACTCTCTAATCTCTGTTTAAAATGCACTGAAAGGCAATAAAGCAGAACCAGGAGGAAATGATTAACAAATGGCCTGCACTTTCATCTGTTCTCTAAATTAGTCGCCCATTGATGCTGGTCTTTCCTGCATTCTGACTTTCTTCTTCTCAGATCATTTGAGACCACTCCTTCATACTCCTTCTTAGTTCACTTCTACAAACATTTCTTGGTAACTGTGTGCCAAAAATGCTTTCTTTCATCCTCTTCTCCTTTCAAACTCATCTACAAAATTCATAGCCACTACCCACAGTTAGTTAAGATTTGAATTTATAGTCTTTCTCCTATTCTCAGCTCTCTCAATATCCAGCTTGTGTTCAGTTCCCTATGGATGACCCCCCCCTTTTTTTTTTTACAACCTAATATCTCAGTTCTTCCCTGGCTTCCTCAATTCCAATTCCAATTGAATTGAGCTTGCTCTCCACCATTCACCCCCACTTCATTCACTGGGATCCATGACCACACCTTGGACCTTGTCATTATCAAGACTGTCCTACAATGGAAATTGGCATTTCAAATATCCTATCTCTGACCACCTCCTATCTTTCCAGCTTTCTTGCTCACTTAACCACAGATATTTAGACCTTAATGAGGTTTGTGATCTTTGGTCCTCTCCTCTTTCTCCTGTCACTCCTTCCTGTCTGCACTTCCATCCCGGTCCAGCCCAACCCCATGGTTGCCTCCACGATACATTTCCAAATAGTCCAAATTTCCCTGTGTTCACATCCTTTCAATATGTATGAAACAAACAAACAAACAAACAAAAAATCCAACCAGTCGTTAAAACCATCACCCTGGGGCCTAAGGCAGGGTACTGACCTCTGCTGGAGTTAACTCCATAAGCACAAAGACTGGTACCACAGTAGATCTGTGGTCTCCAATCTCAAAATTAAAACTCATGCATGCCTGGGAATCCCTTCATTTTTTTCTGGTTGGTCGATATTTCATTTCCCAAAGTTTCTATTTAAAGCTTTCTCTATTCTCAAATTCTTACCATCTCTTCACTCTCAAACTGGACTTTGCCTCTTGTTTGCCTAAAGGGAATAGAAACTCTCCACTGGGAATTCTGTCAGATTCCTGTCTGTCTCCATCTGTGAACTTCCTGTACCTGCTCTCATTTTTCCTCTTCACCTCTTAGGTGCTTCCCTCCTCCTATGTAAAGCTAACCTTCTGATCTGTGCCCTGGATCACAAGCATTCCCTCTCACAGGGACCTTGTTCCATTAGTTACATTCTAGTGTAATAGAGTGTGGCAGTTAAGCACGAGGGCTCTAACAGAAGACTACCTATCTTCAAATGCCCCTTACTATTTATGGGATCTTGGACACATGACAGAATATATCTGTTCCTCAATTTCTCACCTATAAATGAGGAAAGATGATAATCTTATTTCAAAGCCTGGTGCATATTTCTCACCCTCATTTCTCCATTCCTACATTATCCTCAGAACTTAGCTAAAATGTTGCCTCTTCCAGAAGCTTTCATTAATCACCCCGCCCACAAGTGAATTACATGTGCATCGTATGTGTATTGAACCCTTTGCTTATCCTGAGCGAAGTACAATTCATCCTGTATTGTCATTTCTTATTTACTTTCTTTACATTTTTTTGTTTTTTTAAATTTTTTTTAACGTTTATTTATTTTTGAGAGACAGAGACAGAACATGAGCGGGGGAGGGGCAGAGAGAGAGAGGGAGACACATCCTAAGCACGCTCCAGGCTCTGAGCTGTCAGCACAGAGCCCGATGTGGGGCTTGAACTCACGAACTGTGAGATCATGACCTGAGCCTAAGTCGGATACTTAACCGGCTGAGCCACCCAGGCGCCCCAATATTTTTTTGTTTTTTTAAGTAAACTCTATCCCCAATGTGGGGCTTGAACTCATGACACCAAAACCAAGAGCCACATGCTCTACCAACTGAGCTAACCAAGCACCCATTGTCTATTTCCTTTAAATGAATGACTGTATATGTACAAATGGAACCAGAAGACCCTTCTCCCACCATTTCCATGCCCTAAATAAATGCTTTTGGCTTCCTTGTGGTTATTAGGAAAAGTATGGTAGATTCCCAGTAGAGTCATGGGACTAGATAATAAGTCATCTCTCATACATCTCACAGGAATAAGCTGTCAGAGAAGTTTTAATAGGTCAAATTCTTCTCTGTATTGCCATACATCTTTCCCAGTTTGGACAGTGGGAACCATTACTGAAAGGAATAATTTGAAATTGTTTGCACTTATCACATGTACCTGGTAATCTCATCTTCCCCCGTAGGTCCTTCCTGTGCTTTTACAACACCAATCAATCAACACCTGAAGGTTCCCTTCAGGGTCAAAATCCTGCCAGTGACTTTGCCCCAGGAATATTCTGAGTCTTTTTTTTTTTTTTTGACAATTTTAACCTTTAACACATATTAAATTATACAGATTTTATATATCGAATATAAGAAATATAAATAATCCCAATTCTATCAAGTGATACTCCATTTAGAGTAAAAGACTCGAAAATATTCAAGACAGAATTTAGCAGAGGTCAGTGAGTGGCATATTAACCATCATGAAAGCCGTAATCCAAGGACCTTTTAGTGGAACAAAAAGAATCAGAGTACAGTGCAAACAGTGAGGTTTGGGTTTGCGAATACCATTAAAAACCCATTGGCTCTGGAGTTGAGTGCCCATCATAGATTTATAGAAATCGTCCTAGAAGAAAAAAAAGTGGGGGGTGGGGGGGGGGGGTGGGGGAGAGGGGAAGGAAGGATGGGAGGAAAGGACAATATTAAAAAGGAGAAAAAATAAGGGAGGAAAGAAGAAGGAAGGAAATAAAATTTTGGTCCTTGCTCTCAAGGAATTCATAATTACCTTGGTGGTAAGTGAATATGTATTATGACAACTACTAACCAAAAAAGATGAGCAAGATGCTCAGGAAACAAAAAGTAAGGGGCAGGGAAGAAAAAGAAGCATCGTTACCATCATCTCCCCCCTCATCTTCACCATCCAGGGCACTATCTTCATTACGAAATCACTTTAAGAAAGCAACCAGAACGGAAAGTTGTATCTGAGGTCATGGGGGCAAAGCACCCACTTGGGAACGCCTGGCAAAAATATTATCTCTTTCCAGCATTCCTTGCTTCCTCAGCCCATATGAAGAGGCTGGAGAGACAGATTGAAATCCCATCATCTGCTGCCTATCTATTTGATCAGGGGCAAATAGAATACCTAGCTTATGCCTCCATTTCCACAACTGTAAGCCACGTATAGGTCTAATGACATCTACCTCACAGGTTCATTGGGAGGATTCTATGAAATAGTGGTCGTTAAATGTTTACCACTGTGTCTCCTGTTGTTATTGTTCATACTGTTCCTCCTTTTATCCTCAGGTTTCCTTTCTCATTTATTTTAACCAAAGGATAAAATCGGCAGGGAGAAGTCCCCATGTAGACTATGGCTGTGGAGATGGCCCTGTGCAGGAAGGAACTTTTTATCCATGCTGCCTAGCTCATCCTTTTTGAAGGGACAAATGTATCCAATCTTTCTCCGGGCTCTGGCTCCACACCTACTAAGAGGTGTAGAAGAAGATATGAATTTGGCTGAGCTCGAACAAAATTTGAAGACGCTTCATGGCATTTAATTACTTCGGTGCGTGTCAGAACTTGCATGGTCATGAGGTAGAGAAGAAAGCTAATACTGGGAGAAAAACTAGGAGACATACATTTTATTTTGTTCATCAGCGAAAAGTAAGACCGTTAAGTGCTTCTGACCATTTACGGAGAGTCCTGTCTTCAATTGCTCAGGAGCAGGTGACATCAGAAATGAGTAGATTCTAAAACTGCCTGCCATAATTTCAGAGGTTCCCACTGTTTGGCCTTCACTGTATCTAAAATGTTACTGTTGGCGCATGGTTTGGATCCTTATGAAAGCATACATGTCCACTGGAGGGTAAATGCTTCAAGCTGTGATTGGTCAGTTGTACTTTAGGATTAATGAATGTCAGAGAGTGTCCCGAGAATGTTTTGATAAGTCAGGCAGAGGAGAGAAAGCACCAGGTCACTAAATACCTGAGAGCATGAAGACGAAAGCTAGTCGAGGGGAGAGGGATTTTTAACCCAGAAGACAGAGCGCAGTGAACACTCGCTCGGCGTGCTTCCACACTGTGCCTACAGGAAGCAGACTGAACATTTTTTAACAAATGTGCCATGCTTAATCTCAGCCTAGAGGGGCATCATTCTGAGACTATCTGAGGAAAAGTTCCTGAGGCATGTTGAGTCACTGGAGAGAGACAAAAATAATTGACAGAGATTTTCCCATTTTAAAAAATAGGTGGTATTCTCAACGTGTTAAATTTTAGTAACTGATGTTTTGCACAGTATTAGTATTCAGGCAGATTGTTTACTCACTTAGATTGCAAACCTTCCAGTGAAAATCTCAGCAGTATTCTTCTGCTAAAGTTTATCAGAGGAAGGCGTTATCTCTCTGAGCTCAAGACTCATTACACTACAAAATAAAGTTACCGCCAACTCGGAATAAAAACATTCCTGATGTTTAGATTCGTTTGCACCCCTGGTATTACATGTCTTTGTCATATAGCTCTTTATATATCAGCCTGAATATTATTCCACACAGAGTGCTTTTCCTAAGATACTTAGGGGGTATCCATACAACATAGCATGTTTGGTGGGAGAAGGGCAAATTTAAAGTTAAATGGTGTGTATGCGGCCTCTTCCCCACCTCTGGAGACGGTTTAATGGAATCTGTGCTTCATACTAGCTATCCATGGATACTGCGAGGTATTGTGTTGTGGAGAGTAACGGAGACCATGCATGTGTGTGTGTGCTTTGTAAACTCAGGTACCCTGTATTTTTTTTAGTTCTATGAATACACACATAATAATCACAGGTCTCTGTGTACAGCTATAAAATCTGGTCACTGAATTCTCCATGTAGAAAAACATAATCACTGTATGTAAAGAAAAAAAAAAAAAGAAACATGCTCACAAAACTTTCTAAGTTCCTATTTAAAACATGGTCACTAAAGAATTGTCTATACACATATAAAACATGCATAAAGCCAAAAGCAAGGTCACAGAAATGGCTGGCTCATCCCTCAGTTCCTCAGATAAAATATTCCGCTTCAGCTGCCTCGTCCATCGAGCTTATCATTGGTCAATTCACTACAATAAGATCAACTACAGTCTCTAAAGCCTTGTATATATACAGCAGGTCCAGTGCACCTACACGGCGACATATGTCAGAGGTCAAAGGCCACTTCTTCAAAGAGGACTTGCCTACTACCCCTTCTAAAGAGCTACCATCCCACTAATCTCTCTCTGTGCCAGATCTGTTTACTCCTTTGTGGCACTTATTACACATCTGAAATATTGTACTTATTTTTACTTGTGCATTATATGTCCATATCACTCCCATCCCTGTCCCCACACAAATACCCTACATGTGAATATAAATTCCTAAAGGGTAGGGGATTTGCTTGTTCACTGTTACATTTTCAGCACCTGGAACGGGGCATGGAGTTGTATTTAATAAACGTTAAATAAATGAACATTGAATAAGTATCCACGTAAAAAGCACAATCTCTGTGTATAACATGAGTCATAGGTTTATTGCTATCAAAGCTGTTCCTTTAGCTTGATCAGATCTGTTGACACCGTGTAATGTGTCTTTCTTCTAGAACTTTGAAAGTACTAGATCAATGACTCTCGTTCTGACCCCGATTTCTCCCTGACAATCCAGGTATTGGGTCTTGAAGTATTGAGGCCATTTCCCCAGAGCTGCGGAAATATGAGCCCACAGATAGTGAACTGCCAAAAATCTCCTTCCGGCTCAGTCAGAACATTGTCTGTGACAGTAATGTTGACAGTTTTCACTTCAGAAAATATAGGTATAATGTGATTTCAGTTATTCATCTCCTCAGGTTGATGGGTGGAATTCTGAACACTGTTTTTAGACACTTAGTGAGGAATTTGTAGTCATCCATTTCCTCCTCCTCCTGACAAAGCTGCCATCATATCGTCGTGTCTTAAGAATCTTTCAGTATGTGAAGGACAGACAAGTTTTTTTTAGCTTACTTCTAGACTGTCTTCCATGTACACAAGTATCAAGAATGTACGTTCAGTTACTTACACCCACTCCTATTATCCTTCAGCACTGTGGTTATGCAAGCACCTTTCTTTTTTCTGTTACATATGTGGATTTTTTTTCTACTGTTTAAAGTAAGGTTTGGCAATCTTGACAAAAATGGCCTACCTGGTCCCATTGTGTGCCTTTGACATACCAGAACCCTTAAGGTACTTTTTTTAAATTTCTTTAAAAATTTTTTTTTAATCTTTATTTATTTTTGAGAGAGAGAGAGAGAGAGAGACGCAGAGTGCGAGTGGGGGAGTAACAGAGGGAGAGGGAGACACAGAATCCAAACTAGGCTCTAGGCTCCGAGCTGTCAGCACAGAGCCCAACACGGGGCTTGAACTCACCAACGGTGACAGCTCGTGACCTGAGCTGAAGTCGGAGGCTTAACCGACTGAGCCACCCAGGAGCCCCAAACCCTTAGGATACAATTAATGGCTTGGTGACCACTAACTCACTCCAAAATAACTTAAGGCAAAATGTAACAGCTGATCTATAAATAGTAGATTCCCCTTCCCTTGGTGTCTAAGGATGGTATTGGCTGATAGTTGTTCTAATGAGTTATTAGAAGAAATCTCTCAAGTGTGAAAAAGCTTGACTTGGTAGCAGTGATTTTAAAGTCATCTTTGATGCAAGTTCAATATATACTAATCCTTGGGCTATAGCATGTAAGTTGGCGCACGGGATAGTTAATCTTATGTGTCGACTTGACAGAACCATAAGATACCCAGATATTTGGTTAAATATTATTTCTAGGCGAGTCTGTGAGGGTGTTTCTGGATGACATTATTATTTGAGTCAGCAGGCTAAGTAAAACAGATTGCCTTCCTCAATGTGGGTAGGTATTGCCCAATGTGTTGAAGGTCTAAATAAAACACAAAAGGCAGTAAAAGGGAGAATTAATGGTCACTGACTTACTGCTTTTGAGCTGGGACTTTAGTGCCCTTCTGTATTCAAACTGGAACATACACCATCAGCTGTCCTGGTTCTCAGGCCTTCAGACTTGGACTAGAACCAAACTGCCGGCTCTTCTGGGTCTCCAACTTATAGATGACAGATCATGGGACTTCTCAGCTTCCATAATCACATGAGCCAATTTCTTCTCTCTCTCTCTCTCTCTCTCTTGATTCTCTTTCTCTGAAAAACCCTGACTGATACTGTGCATACATATGGTCCTTGAAGTACCCACAGGATAAAAAAAATTACATTCACAACATGTATCTTTAAGAGAGTTTCTTGTAGCCAAGAACATGATCTTTGATTCCATAGTCTAGCTGAGTAAACATGGCTGCTTTACCTTTCTCCTCTTCAAAATCACCCAATAGCAACAAGAAGATTAAAAAACAAAGATTCAAACTCAGCCTTGTCAAATGTTGAAGTCATCTGTAACCTAAAATTTGAACTCAAGGAAAGCTAACAAAGGCATTGAAGGTCTAAGAGAGGTGCCACGGGAAGAAGATGCCTATGTTTGCAGGCCTCAGAGACAGCCTCAAGGAACAGTTCTTCAAAATCATTGCCCCAAGACCAGAGGTAAAACCAAAAGTCCCCTGCCTGGAACCATCAGGCAACAACAACTTTTCAGGAGGAAAAGTAGCACTGAGTCTCAAGAAACACACTGGGCAGCCATATTTGCAAGGCACAGTTCATTTGCGAAGGTAGAGAAGAAAAAGTTGGCACTGTGAGTAGTTCTCTAGAGGGTCAAACTTAATTAGGAAAAGTAAGGGCTAAAAGAAATTGCTTACTCTCACAACATCCCACTTCTATAAATGGTTTTCTTGCAGCCTGAAACATGATCTTTATTCCTCGTACCATGTGAACTTCCAATAAACACACCTTCCTCAAAAATAAGTAATAACCAAAAATGAGGAAGCACAAGAATTATATTGAGATACGGTGAGAAGGAAATGAAGACAGTAATGGGAATAACAAAGGGCCAATGAATAAAACACACGACAGAGATGCTGCTGCAGATACATGAAAATTTTGAGTGAACAGATCAATGGGAATTTTTTTCATTATATACAATGCAAGGACGGAAAGCACATGTACCAAAAATTGGATAAGATACAGCAAGATAGCAAAGGAATAAAACATGAAAAAGCAGAACTCAAGTAGGAAAAGCAAAATAATCACATTAAAGAAAGCCACGATAGAAGAAGCATCAATGAGAATAGACATTTCTGAAAATATGTTAAGAAATATGGGGTAATTTTTTGCAAAAAAGGTAAATTAAAAAACAGAAGTGAACAAAGAATTAAAGGAAATTGTAGAGAAAGCTACAAGTATGGAACTATCTAAACTTTGTTGTCAGTCCTTACACCAATTTAAATTATACATATATTAAATATTTATAGTGAAAAATGAAAAAAGTCCTAGAAATACACATGGAAAAACCATTTTAAATATCAAAGTCAGGGCACTTCTGAGTATTCACAAAACTCTGAAGTTATAGAAGGGAAAAAATGATAAAATTCCTATTAGTGTATTGTAACATGGCTAAAATAATGTATTTGCAAGGTTATTGTCAAATTGTTTGCACTGTCAAGGGTTATAAATAACTAGAAGTGCAGAAATAACTAGAACTTGTTAAATAAATTTCTATTTCTTTGCAATGAAATATTATACAACTTTAAAAAGAATGAGGAAGCTCTGTGTAGACTGATTAGAGTGATCTATAAGGCATATATTTTTAAGTGAAAAAAATTTGTAATAGACTTTAAAGTATATTGCCATTTATGAGAGTGTATGTTGTATGTGCATAGAATGTCTTTGCTGAGACAGTGCTAAAAACAAATAAAGAAACCAAGGAACCAAGGTGGCCAGAGAACAGGAATAAGGGATATATTCACTTTCCAGTGCCTTTTGAATCATGTTTCATGGATATGTATCAGCCATTCAAAAACAATTGAATAATTTAAAATAAAGTTAAAAATAACTTTGTTTTGTGAAAAATAAAGCACACAAAATAGAAAATATAAACTACACAAAACCTCAGTGATGTTTTTAAAGTTAATTCTGCTATAGAGCTTCAAGGAGAGCATTTTAAAAGCTTGAAATATTGTTCTTAATTTGGTTGGTGTCATGTGATTCCCTAAAGCTGTGTCCTAAAAGAAAAGTGAATGACAGGGTTCTGGTCCTTGGACCTACACTTAGGAATCTAGTTCTCCTGGGACTTGGGGTAAGGGACTGTTCGAAACTGTTTTTTGAAATTTTGGAAAATAGAACGAAGAAATTGGTCTCACATTGATACTTCAGAATTCACTTTTTAAATTTACCATGAGATTTGTGGTCTTATAACTCCCAAAGACATTAAAGGGATTAGACCTCCACTTTTTATAAAACCATTTTCTCAGAGAACTCTTCCCCCAACATTTATTTAGCTAATTCAGAGTTAAATAGAAGTAAACTGTGTGGTCTCCTTCCAAACCACCCTAAAAGACTTTGTAATTTCTACCTCAACCTATATCCTCACCTTATGACTTGCTTGAGAACAGAACAATGGCTAGATTTTAAGGGCCGTTTCTCTTTGCAAAAGAGTCTACATTTGAAGGATAAAGAGGGCCATCCTTGGGAGTCTCACCAAAGAAAAAGGAAGCAAAGTGCCTTCACCAAGGAAAACACAACCACCTGTAATCTTTCTTAATGCTTTTCTCTGCCTTCACTATGCCCACATGCTGAAGCAAGACAGAATGTTTGACATTGTTTAGTCTAGTTTTGGAAAGAAATGATTAGTTAAGTTGTTTTAAGCAAACACCAGACTATCAAATTTTGTGGAATGGATGCAAAATGTTTATTGTCCACACTTTGCTGTCTTTGCTAGTGTTATATGTTACAGTTCCCTTAAACTGAGTAAGACATGGTCACCATTGAAAGGAAGTCTCTCTTTGTCATATTTATAAAGGTAGAAGAACAGATCTATCCATAAAGTGAAGATTGAGGCTATTTCTTGGTGAGGAAAGATCTGATCACCATTGCAAAATACCTGTTGAGGGAATTAGCTTCCTTATTAGGAACCAGTTGTCAACCAAGGATTCACTGAAAATTTGAGCAAACAGCCGTTTAATTGGCAATTGGAATGGCAATCCAGGAAACAGACTCAGGTAGAATCCTGGCTCTTATTCCCAAGGAAGACGAAGAAGGGCAGTTACAAAAATGAGAGCTCATGAGTGCAGTTCTCCTTTAGATCCTCTAGGCAAAACAAGGATTGAAAGTAAGTTACCTGGGATTGGTTGGGTTAATATGCAAATGGAGGTTTGAAATTCGTCAAATCCAGTTGGCTCCTTGTGGGAGGTGAAGAATGTGAATATTCAGGTGTCCTGGTGAGGAGGGAGTTAAGGCCAGACTGAGGGCTTGCAGTTAACAAAAGTTCATAGTTTTTCCAAAGAGGATATGCATAAATCCCTCCTCCCTTATGGCCTCCTGGCACTATTTAAAAAAAAAAAAAAAAATTTAACAGTTTCATTCATTTTTGAGAGACAGAACACTAGCGGGGTTAGCGCAGAGAGAGAGGGAGGCACAGAATCTGAAGCAGGCTCTAGGCTCTGAGCTGCCAGCACAGGGTCTGACTAGGGCCCCAAACTCATCATGAACCACGAGGTCATGACCTGAGCCTAAGTCAGACGCCTAACCGACTGAGTCACCAAGGCGCCCCTCCTGGCTCTATTTTAAAAGAGACTCTCCTAGGGGCTCCTGGGTGGCTCAGTCCATTAAGCATCTGACTTTGGCTCAGGTCATGATCCGGTTTGTGGGTTTGAGCCCCACATCAGGCTCTGTGCTGACAGCTCAGAGCCTGGAGCCTGCTTTGGATTCTGTGTGTGTGTGTGTCTGCCCCTCCCCTGCTCGCTCTCTGTTTCTTGCTCAAAAATGGATAAACATTTAAAAAATGAAAAATAAATAAATAAATGAAAAAAAAAAAGAGACTTTCCTAGCTTGCTTGCTCCATTTTGAAATTTCCTTATACACAATAGTTCTACACCTCCATCTTAGCAGGGTTTCAATAAAGATGACCAGAAAAGCTTATAATCATAAACAAATATCCCAAAGGTTAAACCATATCAAGGAATCAAGAGAGATGATTATATGCCACCCATTTGATAATGGAGAATTTAGTTCAATAGCCAATTTTCCCTCACGATATTTTTCCTTCGCCAAACAGGACATTAATATCCTTCAAATGTTAGTCCTCTCTCATATGATTCCAAATACAAAAATGCACAATGAGATCTCACAGGCCTAACCCACACACACCTATTTGTAAGCAGCCTTTCTGTTTCAAACTCAAGATATAGGCTAAGGTACCACCTCTTGTTTCATGGGTCTTGGGGAAACACAGACCAGTTTTACCCTCCCCTGCCATTATCAATCAAAACTTCAAACTCATTTTAAAATTAGCCTCTGCCAAACATAATTAGGGGACTAATCCACCAGAAAAAAAAAAAAAGACATTCAGTAAACTTTCATAATCCAAGAGGTTAGGTTTTGGCATTCAAGAAAATAAGCACCAGAATGCCAATGAGGAAAAGAGCTCAAGGCACAGGAACTCAACAAAACCAGATCTCCCTAATAAATGGTCTCACACACACCCCGAAATCTACAGATTTGTGTATTCATTGGTGCCTTGTCACCTTCTGACTAGCCATTGAGTAGTTAAGTCTTCCTTTCCATAGACACTCAGTAATTTAATTTACAAACACAAAATTTCTTTTTCAATCACATGTTTCAAGCAGAAGGAAGAATGACAGTGACACTATTTGTTAAAACCTGTGTATACTGACATTGTGTACATGTGAGTGTGTGATCTCATTATAGCAATCACGAAAATCATGCATGACAGAATTCATATCAGTTTCCTACTGCTCACGCCGTAAATTACAAACTTAGTGGCTTAAAACAACAGTAATCCATTCTCTTTACAGGGCTAAAAAACAAGGTACAGGCAGGTTCCTTTTGGAGGCTGTAGGGGAGAATCTTTTCTTGTGGTTTCTGGCATTCCTTGGCTTGTGGCTGCATCACTGGAATCTCATTGCACTCTCCTCTTCTAGAAACAGGTATCTCCCTCTGCCTTTCTCTTACAAGGATACATGTGATTACATTTAGGGTCCACAAAGGCTGTTGACGTTTCAAGGTCCTTGATTTAACCACCTCTGCAAAATCCCCTTTGCCATATAAGGTAACAACATATTTATAGTTTCTGAGATTAGGGTGAGGACATCTGTAGAGGGCACTGTGCAACCTACCACAGATGATATTATTCCCAATTTACACATGAGGACACTAAAAATCAGAGATGGCAACCTGGTTGCCCAATTTTGTGGGACTGGTACATCCATGATTCAAAGTCCTTGTTGATTTCTCTACACCAGGCGAAACCTTTTGTATCTGAAAATTATTTTATACAGATACAGATATATAGATACATATGCACACAAATGTTTTTAAACTGAAAATGTGACTTAAGATCTTTGTTTATAATTGATGGCTTGAGGTGCTTCAAAAAAACATATGAAATAATAATTGTGCTATTATAGAAATATCTCTACGGTCCACAAGCTACAAAGGGGTGAAATCCCGCCTACTTTCCAAAAAGACTAAAACTTCCAGGTTTATTTACAAAAATGTTTAAGCATGTGAATGCAAAGTTATTGACTATAGATAATTTGTGGTCATTTCCTCTTTTTTTAATTTTTTTTAAGTTGTATTTATTTTTGAGAGAGAGAGCATGAGCTCTCTTAATCTGAGTCTCTTTAATCTGAGTCTCTCAACGTATTGAGGTTTTTTTTCTCCTTCCTCTATAATTTCTGCCTTTTCTTTTTTTTTCAATTTTTTTTTAAATTTATTTTTGAGAGAGAGAGCGCGCATGAGCAGGGGAAGGGCAGAGAGAGAGGGAGACACAGAACCTGAAGCAGGCTCCAGGCTCTGAGCTGTCAGCACAGAGCCCCATGCAGGGCTTGAAATCACAGACCATGAGATAATGACCTGAGCTGAAGTCAGATGCCTAACCGACTGAGCCACCCAGGCGCCCCTTGGCCATTTCCTTTTAAATCCAAATAGAGCTGTTCTCTTGAATCTGAGTTCCAGGAGAAGCTCCAGAGGCCAGGAAATGGTGGGGAGGGATAAGGGAGGAGATAAGGAGGAGGCTAAGTTCTACTTGTATCTCTTTCACGTTTAAGAGTACTCACTGAAAACTTATCTAGGAGTAATTTTTCTGCTAAAATTAACTTGCAAATCACTAGGCTTAACCTTTAAGGACTTTTATAATTTCTTATGTGTCAGTTATACATTTGTGTGTGTGTGTGTGCATGTGTGCATGTGTGTGTCTGTGTCCGTGTGTGTATGAGGAAAAGAGACAGAGACAAAGGGAGAAGCAAAAAGGAGAGAGACAAGAGAGACTGAATCTCTACATAGGGGATGCCTCCATCATTTTTGCCATTTTGAAATAGCTGCCCGTGCCTCCAGATAATCTGGCCAGATCATAGTCTTTATAGGTTATAACCTGGTCAGAGGGCATCAGCTGTGCCCCACACAACATGGTCAGCCACTCTTGCCAGCCACTAAGGTCCCTTTAGTAAACCACTTCTTCAAGTGTGCTAGTCTATCATCATGGTAATAAACACTGTAAAGCCCTCTCCACATCAGCCTTTGACTCCATTCTCCGTGAGCCACAATTGCAGGCACTTCAGTTGTGTCTACAAACACACTAGTGGGGGAAAACCAAAGTGAAAAGCTGTTTATTTGGCAAACGACTGCTCTGCAACGGTATAATCTTCTAAATTCATTTTTGAAATAATTTGGCTGAATACAGTTTTCGGTTTTACACCTTCAAGCCAGTCTTTGTTTTGTTGATGCACTCTTTTATATTTGTGAGAGTACATAGGACTTCTCCAAGGTCATGTGGTCCCTAGTGTAATCAACTAGTAAGCTAAGCCCCCATTAGGAGATAACAGAGAAGTTACTCCTATTATATAAGCTCCTCTCCTGGTAACAGCTTCGTAGAATCTGGAAATTACACTAATACTTAAGGAACACTGGAATACTTTAGTACTTCATACCATCAACCAGGCTCCTGGAATTACTTGAAAGTTTTAAAGCAACTTCAAATGTATTAGCTCGAATCAAGCTATGCAGTAGGTCAAGCTGGCTCCTTTAGATTAACCCATTCATTCACTTATTTCTCCCTCTACAGGTACCACTCTTTCTTTCATATTAGTGAAAGGTTAAAAGCTTCTAGGGTTTTTTTTTTTTTAAGTTTATTTATTTTGAGAGACGGAGACAGAGTATGAGGACAGGGGAGGAGCAGAGAGAGAGGGAGAGAGAGGGAATCCCAAGCAGGCTCCACACTGCTAGCACAGAGCCAAAGGTGGGATTGGAACCCAAGACTGTGAGATCACGACCTGAGCCAAAGTCAAGAGCCAGACGCTTAACTGACTGAGACACTCAGGTGCCCCAAGCCTCTAGTTTTGATGTGACATCCCATCTTTATAAAATGAAGTGAGTTGCTTTACCTCCCGTAAGAATTATCTGTGCAACCTGCCTATGTCATATACACTTTTTTCTCCAGTGCCCGCTGAAAGTTAGAAAATATGGTTCAAGTCAAAAAGAAAATCTATAACTCTACTGGATATATGAGAAAATACAATAGATTAAAGATAAAACTTTCAAAATGGTGTGCATGTTTATTCTTTGTAAAACATTTAGACAACATGTCTTAGGGGTACGTGAGTGGCTCAGTTGGTTAAGCATCGACTCTTGATTTTTGCTCAGGTCGTGAGCTCCTGATTCGTGAGATCGAAGCCTGTGTGGGGCTCTGTGCTCAGCGTGGAGCCAGCTTGGGATTCTCTCTCTCCTTTTTCGCTGCCCTTGTCCCCCTCACATTTACGCACATATGCACCTGCCCTCTCTTTCTCGTTCCATCTCAGTTTCTCAAAATAAATAAATAAACTTTAAAAAAAGAGAAAGAAAGCATGTCTCAAAACATTTGTAATATCCTATGGAGGGCATACAAATACTTTCACTTCTTGTGAATTTGTTTTTCAGAACAAAAGCTGCGGTGAGTAGCAGTTCTAGGAGTCCTAACACAGAATGCAGAATGTCACTGAGGTGGGAGGGTTGGGGAGGGACAGCTATGCTGACAGAGCACTACAGATGTATACAAAGGAGATAATCAGCTGTCACTGGGAAAGGCTTTGAGTTAAGTGGCTTAACGAGCATTATTAAAATTGCCTCTGGCAGCAAACAATCAGCACAGGGAAAGGCTGAAAAGAAGGTGAGGACACCAAGGTGTGTGGGGGGGGGGGGCAGGTAATTGCCTAAAAGAAGCGTTCACCTACTTAAGATCCCTAATACACTCGGCTTTAGAAGGAAAGATTTCTCTCTGTTTGCAGGTTAGGCTGGTTCACGATTATTTCTTCCATCCTTCACTACCTAACTTAAATCTGTCATTTTCCATTATGTTTCCCAGAAAGACCACATTCCTAAAACATGCTCAGTAGAAGTGGAGTTGCTCAGATGAGCAGGCCGTAATGCCAAAATCATCTGTAAGGCTGCAGAATGGGGCTCTGGAAATGGAGGGCCTGGCTGCAACAGCTTCACACACTCTCCTCTTTCCACGAACGTGTTGGCAGTGTGCACTGGTGAGCCAGAGTTCAAGTGCTGTTATGAGTCACATTTCACACCCCTTGGCTACCACAGAGTGTTTCAGAGGCAAACACCTCATCAGCCTTGTAGACTTAGACGAACAAGCCTCTTGAGAATCACAAGTGATTTTTTTTTTTCCTCTTCTGAGTAGGCGCCCTGTCTATCACTGTTTCAATGTAGACTCAGGAAGAAAATCTTCAAAAATGCAGAAACTCAAGCAGGTCAGACAGGCCCAGTCAATGAAATTGCAAGAGTGCAATATGGAAGATATTCTGAGGTTGACCTGAAGGACAGTGGGCACCAGCCTTCCATTTCTTTTCCTGCTTAACCCCTTTGGCTGGGACAGAACAGAGTGCCTGGTCCCCAGGCATCCTGGTCTGTGAACTCATGGAAAACCGTATTGGTTATCATCTCCTTTCGTGAAATGGATGCCATGATATGAACCAGTTGCCCAGCCCAGCCCCATGCCTATAGCCTTTATATGCTGGTAAGACCCCTCTTTTTGCACCTTTACCCTACAACCTAACTCAGTTTCTGGGCCCAGAAACGTTAGTGTCTTCAAAAATGTGTTGAGGATTTGAAATACAAGCTACTTCCTGGGGAAAACAAAAGTCATATACCATATTGATGCAACAAGACTCTGCTTTCTGAAAAGATGAGTCAGGCCATACATGGAAGGGACCTGCTAAACTATGATGGAGAAAAGCCCACTTTCATGGAAGTGGATTCTTTTAGTCACTTCTTGGTTACGAAAACATTTCTGGTAATATTTAGTACAATTTCTAGCAGAATAAAAATTCACCCCCATGTCGTGAACAATGCCTATCTTATGAGTACAGCTGCGAGAAGGTTCTTTTATCAATAGTCAAAACGAACTATTTCTTCCATCTCTATCATATGGCCTGATCAAAATTAGGTTATCATTACCTAATTTTAAACTTCTAGGAAGCTATGCTATCCTACCAGTTGGATCCTCAGCTTCAATACTGTTCTGTAGACTGACCAGGTGTAGTCTTGAAAACACCCCGGCCCACGGCAAACCAAAAAACACTATTCTTTGCCTTTGTCTTCCTACCAGGATTCACTTGGTTCCAAACTGCCCCACCACCATCTTACCTTGCTGTCAATGCTTTAAATGACATTTTTGTGGCATTCCCGATATCCATGCCTCATCTTCCTCCTCTCTGCCAGAAACAACCAGATACCCAACCTCCCCTACTTAGATGTGTGACTCTGGAAACACAGAGTGAGTCTTCTTTGGTCTGAGCCAATAATAGTATCTTGTTCTCTTTGCTTGTAATTGGAGTAGGCAGGGGGCACAAGAAGTGATCCAGGCCAATGTGACATGAGGGAAGTATGCAAGGGGGTTATGGGAAATTTTTCCTTACATTGCAAAAGAGAAAAGAGATGACCTCTGCACATTTTTAGGCCTGGATCTGATGCCTGAATTCCTGCAGCAATCTTAGAAGAGTGAGGTGAACTGGACTCACACTGTTGATCATAGCCATACGTTGCTATTGGGCACTTGAAATGTTGCTAGCCCAAAATAAGAAGTGCTGTATCAAACACCTCATTACTGAATGTATTGATATTTATGTTGAAATGCTAAACACTTTCTATATATTGAGTTAAACCCAGTGTATTATTGAAACTAATATTACCAGTTTCTCTACATTTTTTAATGTGGCTACTAGAAAAATTTTACTCTCTCATGTGGCTTGCTTTATATTTCCTATTAGACAGCATTGAACTAGACTGAGAATAAAACCCAAATGCTGAAAATCAAAGAACTAAAATCTGAAGAAAATTTGGTCCTAAATGATGTCATTAGCCAATGTATTGACTTCATTTACAACTCTGGAGTTGTCCTCTCTCAGGAATTCTTTCTACTATGTGGGATAGGAAGTCTCCCTGACAGTTCAAGATATTGTGACTGGGGTTTTTCTATTACCTAGAGCTAAAAGTATCTTGACACAGTGCCTCATCCATCATTACCTGGAGAGGCTGCTTGGGCTGGGCCAGTCTCACAATTGAAAGCATGAAGTTCATGGAGACACAAGCCCCTGACATTGCTATGGACATAAGGCTGAAATCATGGAGTTTGGGATCTTCCTTTTCATTGGAATAACGATGACACTTACTTCACAGGGATATTGTTAAGTGTCATCACATAGATGCTTAACTAGCTTGCTAGGGCTGCCATGACAAAGTGCCAAAACAGCAATTTATTGTCTCACATTTCAGAGGGTAGAAGTCCTAGATCAAGGTGTTGGCGGGTTAGTTTCTTCTATGGGCACCGAGGAGAATCTATTTCATGGTTCTTTTCTTCCCTCTGAAAGTTTCCTGGCGATCTTTGACATTCCTTGGCTTGTAGATACATCACCCCAATCTGCATCGTGTCCACATAGCATTTTTCCAGTGTGCATATGTGCTTCCGTGTCCAAATTTCCCCTTTAAAAAAAATACCAGTCACATTGGAGTAGTACCCACCCTAATGACCTGATCTTAACTTGATCAGTTACAAAGACCCTATTTCCAAGTAAGGTGACATTCACAGATAGTAAACATTAGGACCTCAACATCTTTTAGGGAGACAAATTCAACCTGTAAGAGATGCTACTTAAATGTGTATTGAGTTGAAATTAATCATGCTTTACAAATTACAAACCTCTATCCAAACCTATGTACTATGTGATTATGGAAAAAGCAGTCCATGTCCCTGCTGTCCAAAAGAGGGCATAGTAAGTGCAGACAGCAAATATTTCATTCACCAGATTCTTTTAGTGGGTTCAGAAAGAAAGTTGCTGTAACCAGACAGTTAACAACCAAATTTTTTGGCCCCTGATGTGTTAACACTGTAGTCAATACTGTACATTCTAATAAATAACAGGCTCCTTTTTTAAGTCAACCTGCATTCTTTTCTGATTTGTCTTTTGACCTAGATGAGTCATGTAGGTTGACCCTCCTCCTGTGGTCACATTTCCCACAACCTGCTGTTAAAACAGCTGTTCATTCTCAGAATTACCCCCATCCTGTAAACTCCAGAGGCTGGGTTTGTAGCTAAGTTGATAGTTCAATGGAGCAGTTGTGTCACGATCCAATGCCAGTTTGCCTTTAATAAGTGATTTAAGTTTAAAGAATAGATGTATAGCCCCAATCGAATATACTTTGACTTCAAAATTTTCACAGCCCTTACTACTAACTACAGACTTCCTTATGTAGTGCATTTTCCTCCATCAACCATGCATTCTTTTTATTTCCCTTTTTTTCCCCGGAAATACAAAAGCATAAAATTCTTAGGTTCTTAGTTTCAAGAGATCTGATAACTGACAGGAGATGAGAACAAAGACAGAGGAGGTTGTCTGCTTTTTTTCTCTAAATTAACTGTTTCCCAAGATGGCCGCTGTGTTTCTTCTCAGCTTACCTAAGTGCCAAGCTCCACTCGGTTGGAGTGACATCTGCCTGCAAGTTATAAAAACAAAGTCAAGAAGCTTTCCCATGTTTGCATGCCAGATCCACATATCCACAAGGAATTCTCAGTACTTGTTCTTATGTTACAAGAAGATGTTGCAAACTACGGGGATCCCAAGTTGGCCATTCGTCAGAAGAAGCAGAAGAGGAATAATGATGTTAAAGTAACATTCATTAACAGTGGATCATGCTTCAGGGACTGTGCTAGATGCTCACATACTTCAGCTCGAACCCTCAAACCAATCCTGCAAGAAGGGTATTATTATCTCCATGTGGAAGAAGAGGAGAAACTCAGAAAAATTAAGTAGCTTGCCGAAGTTGCCACAAGTTGCCCAAGTTGCCACAGTTGGCAAGAAATAGAGCAAGGATTCTACTCCAGACACCAATGCCTACTCTCTTGCCCTTTTATCATAACATTAATACTTAATATTTTTCACTTCATCGGCTAAATAAAAGGTAACCCTAACACCCACTTTTGTTATATACACGAGAAAAGCTTATTACAGTCACATGTGTTTGTTCTTACTGTTTGAAAAAAAATATATGAATATCCTTTCTGTTTCTGCCTAGCATGGTAATCTACAGATATCTGAGTTATTCATAAGAAATCCTAATCTAACAGGATAGGGAGAGAATGTCATCTTACATGCCAGTTTTGAAAATAAACATTTATAAATAAATCCCTGCTTAGTTGAATTCAGTGGCAAACACTAATAAGAATTTACAACATTCAACAGGGGTCAGTAAACTGTCTCCCATAGACCATATCCAGCCTGCTGACTATTTTTATACCACCCATGAGCTAAAAATGTTTTTTGCATTTTTGAATGGTAAAAAATAAATGAAAATAAAGACTCATGAGAATTATATGAAATTCAAGGTTCAACATCCACAAATAAAGGTGTTTTTTCCTGTGTGTGGGGTGGGGGGGGGTGAGTGTTTTTTGTTTTTTAACATAGCCACCCTCATTCGTTTATACTATCTGTGGCCTTGAGCTACAACAGCAAAGTCTGTATTTGTGCAGAGATTGTATGGCTCACAAGCCAAAAATATTTACTACCTGGCCCTTTGCAAAATAATTTTGCCAAACCCTATTATATCAGTGGCTATGGGAGGATCTGTTTAATGTGAGCAAGAGAGAACAAGACTCTGCTCTCAAGGAAACTAAAATCTCAGGGTGGGGGTGGGGAGAATGCATACACTTAGCGTAAGAACAGATAAAGTGAGAACAGTGCCATAAGGGATGTTATAGCTCAGTGAATATTCGAAGGAGGGGAAGGTATACAAGGACATGGAGATGACGACTCTACTCTATCTTATATCCTGATTTATAAGTAACCGAAAATCAGGGTTAGTGTGGACTGGGCCTCTTTTGTCTTTCTTTATTTTGCCTCACACACAGACGCATATAAGATCATAAAAACTATTTTTCAAATATGACTTTTATTTTCAAAATTCTATTTTCAGTAAGTCCCCAAAATATACCAAGTGAGCCAAGATCATGTGTAGGAAACTCTCATACGTTGCCCATGAATTTTAGGGCTGAAAGGAATTTAGACGTTATTTAATCCAACACTTTCATTCTACAGATGAGAAAACTGAGCCTGGAAAAGTAAAGAGAATTTTCCAAGTTCAAACACCTGGTCAGTGACTGAGCTAACAGCGGAGCGGGAAGAGATCTGTAATTTGTAGAATACCTGCTTCCACATACGTTTTCTAATTTAACTCTCAAAATAGTCCTGCAAGTTCGCTATTATCTCCATTTGGCAAAACAAAAACCTGAAGCACAGAGAAAGTAAAAAACTTACCCAAATTCTCAGATACTTTTTATAGAAGCTCCAAACTGAAACTTTGGTCCCAAATCCTCTGATTTCTCTACTTTATAATCTTCTGGAGAACTTTGATAGAAATACTTTTACTACCCCAGGGAACACAATTTGCTTAGTTCCAAAAAAGAAGGTATCCAGCTTGAAAGCCACATACTGCCCTGAAAAACTGTGATTTTCCTAAGCCACTACACGTGGCACCTTATCCTTGACATAGCCCCAGCAAGTTTTATAAAGGAACAGTGATCATTTTTACAGTAGCCTTATGTCATTTTGTCCTAAAATTAAATTGGTCAGGGTGAGTGTCTAGAAATGTTGATTCCCTTACAGGAGGCCATGAGGTAAAAATCTGGCGGTAATACTCCTGTTACACATTAGGCGTGCACTTGGTCAAAATAATGAAGCATCTCTCTTCTTCCCCAAACATAGGCTTACGTGTTAACTGGACCTTAGTCCTCAGACTCTGACCACTTAGTAGTTACAAAATGTGGTTATAGAGGGGAGTCTGGGTGGCTCAGTTGGCCGAGCATCCCACTCTTCATTTCAGCTCAGGTCATGATCCTAGAGTCATGGGATCGAGCCTCACATCAGGCCCCACGTTAAGTGTGGAGCCTGCTTGGGATTCTCTCTCTCTCTCTCTCTCTCTCTCTCTCTCTTGGCCCTCTCCCCTGCTAGTATGCCTCTCCGTCTCTTTCTCCCTCTCTCAAATAAAAAAAATATGGTTATAAAGTATGTTATATGTTCATATGTTATATGTTATAGTATGTCATATGAACATATATAGTATAACAGTATAATATATAATATACATGTATAATACAATAGTATAGTAAGTTCACGTTTTTAAAAACCAACAGCACACTTTAACTCTTAGCCCTCAAAAGCACTACATTAGAAACTGGCAACATTTTCACCCTGACATTTCCTTTGTGTCCTGACCTTAGGACTAGACTATATGTCCCAATATGCATTGCAGTTAGGTGTGGTCATGTGACTGAGCTCTGGCCAATGAAATGTGGGCAGAGGGAACCATGCCACTCCAGGCCTGCCAATAAGCCCTTCGAAGCAATCATCCATACTTCCTCTCTTTCCTCACCTGTTGGCCCCACACCTACAACTGCTGGAGATCCTTAAAACCATTTAGAAGGTGACTGAGTTACTGAAGGGAAAGAAACTGGATCCTTCATGATGGGAGCCTGGGGCAGAGCATGTCCCTCTCACCCCTGTGGACCTTGACTGAACTGCTAGGAAAGATCAAAATCTCCCTTTGCTAAGTCACTGAGATTTAGGGCTGTTTCCACAGCACTTGGTCAGCCCTGAAGATTCAAAAGTGATTCCATGGAAAGATGATGTGCTGTGGCTCAATGTTCCTAGCTGTTTGATTTTCTTATTCCTTTCGCACCCTATCTCACTTTTTTTCAAAGGCTCATGTTCTCGGTGGAGGTAGCTCTTCGTTGTTCAGGTTGAATTTGAATATTGCAACAACTAAGTGACATTTGATACTAAACTTTGTAAATAAAGATTAACAAAACTGTAAAACTTTGTAAAAAAAAATGAAGCCATTAAATTTTACTAGTCAAAAGTAATATATGACTTTAAAGCAATGCCTCTAATGCAGACCCAGTCCATAGCTTGTCTATAGATAAAGCTTTATTGGAACTCAGCCAGGCTTATTGTGTACATACTGTCTATGGCCCCTTTTATGCACCACGACAGCAGAGTTGAATAGGTACCACTTGGCTCACAAAATTTATAAGTGTTGTTATTATGGGTATAATCGAAGGAGTAAGAAGACACTGAGTAGTGAGTGATCTTGGACTGTTAAAGTCATCAAAAAGTATAACAAATAAGGAGGAGAGGGAAAAGCTATAGGAAAGCTTTTTATTTATTTATTTTTTTCATGTTTATTTATTTTTGAGAGAGAGAGAGAAATAGAGCATGAGCAGGGGAGGGGCAGAGAGAGAGGGAGACACAGACTCTGAGGCAGGCTCCGGGCTCTGAGCTGTCAGCACAGAGCCCGATGCGGGGCTCGAACCCATGAACCGTGAGATCATGACCTTAGCCGAAGTCGGACGCTCAACCGACTGAGCGCCCTAGCTATAGGAAAGCTTATTTAAAAAAAATATAATATGGTATTATTGTTCTGTGCAAAACAGTATACCATGCTCTGCTGGAAATGAAAAGAGATATAACATGTGCTCCTTGCCCTCAAGCAGCTTGCGGTCTCAGAGAGAGGGTAATAGGTGTACGTGGTAAAAATGAACAAATGATCCAGCAGTCGTGTTCCTTGGCATTTACCCAAATGAGTGGTAAACATGTCCACACGAAGCCCTGCACAGAGATGTTTAAAGCATCTTCATTCAGAATTGCCAAATTTGGAAGAAACCAAGATGTCCTTCAGTAAGGTGGATGGGTGACTGTGGTACATCCAGACAATGGAATATTATTCAGGGCTAAAAGAAATGGACTATTAGGACATGTAAAGATATGGAGGAAGCATAAAGGTATATTACCTAGTAAAAGAAGCCAATCTGAAAGGGCTATATGCTGCATGATTCCAACTACATGTCATTCCGGAAAAGGCAAAACTCTGTAGAGAGTAAAAATCAGAGATTGCCAGGGGTTAGGAGGAAAGGAGGGATGAATAGGTGGAGCACAGAGGATTTTTAAGGCAGTGAAGCCATTCTGTATGATACTACAATGGTAGATACATGTCATTATACATTTGTCAGAACCCATAGATAACAGCAAGAGTGAACCCTAACGTAAACCGTGGACTTTGGGTGATAATGATGTATCCATGTAGGTTCACAGATTTTACCAAATGAACCATTCTGGTGCTGACTGTTGATGGGGGGGGGGGGGGCGCGGAGGGGTGCTGTGCATGTATAGGAGCAGGGATATATGGGAAGCGTCTGTGCTTTCTGCTCAATTTTGCTACAAAACTAAAACTGTCCTAAAAAGTAAAGTCTTGGGGGCACCTGGGTGGCTTGGTAGGTTAAGCGGCCAACTCTTGGCTTTGGCTCAATTCATGATCTCGTGGTTTCATGAGTTGGAGCCCCGCGTGGGGCTCTACTGGCGGCACAGAGTCTGTTTGGGACCCTCTCCCTCCCGCTCTCTCTGCCTCTCTCCCACTCGCACTGTCTTTCTCTCTCAAAATAAATAAATAAACTTAAAAAAAAATAAAGAAAGTCTTGGGGGGTAAAAAAAAAAGAATAAATAATGCAAGGCAGTCTTACATGTCGCAGATGCAGGCAAGCCAAACTGCCAAAGATCAGGAGAGCAGGGTCATCAAAGAAAGGCGAGGAGACAGAACTGGGATGGGTCCATGAACCCAGGAAAACTCCCACAAGGAATCCCACCCATCCACTCGCTACTAAGGAGTGGGGGAGGAGGAGGCCCCCTTTCACCAAGAACAAATTTAAAGGGCTATTATCCAAACTGTTTGCATTAAAAAGAGCAATAAACACTCATCTCAATAAAACTCCTTAAATACAAAAATATTTAGTATGCCCAGTCTGGCTCCTCTTGGTGATTTTTTGTTGTTGTTGTTAAATACTCAATGCAGAGTACAATTTACTTCTCCATTAAAAAAAAAAAAAATCTTTTTTTTTTCCATTCTGTTTTGGTTTGTGGGTTTTTGTTGTCATTTCTTCCTAAAGCGCTGTTTCTTCACATTTGCATCTCCCAGCCTTTTTAATGTGATATTCCATTTAAACTGCCTTTTAATTGTACGTGCTGCCTTGGCAGAACATGACTGATGTACTCGCGTTAATTAGGGCTCCAGTCAGCAGCCCGTGCCAGCTGGAAACTCAGAAACAAGCGTAAATTATTCTGTCATCAATCAGCTCGAAAATGTTTGAATCACTAATTAGTTTGCAATTTGGGTGACAGTTTATCTGACGCAGGCGGTGTCAGAAACTTCAGATCTTAGATGAATAATTTGCCAGGAACAAGCACAGATTCCCTGCTTTTAAATACATGAAGGTTTATCTGCATGTTGAAAGGTGGCTCAGCAGTCTTCATTAACTTCCAACTGGGGCTATGTAAATCAGGAATCAGTGTGAGCCTCTTCAGGCCGAGGTGGCTTAGCAGATGATATTTAGGACAAGAAAGCTTCTTTTTTTCTTCTCCTTTTTTTTTTTTATTAATAATTCATAAACTGATAGACAAGGATGTTTGGGCTTTAACAGCTTAAAAAAAATCACAATGGTTTTATAAAAAAGAAGCAATCACCCCCCTTTTACATGAAAATTAGTTGTGCTCTATCTTGCTGCTTAACTGATTTATTCTCCTTCACCATCATGTGACTGGAATGTTAAACGGGGGAGTGATTATTAGCCCTTGTCCTTTCGAGAAGGATCGTTATTGGGATTTTATTAAATGGCAGACTTATGTTTCCGTTTAAAGGGAAAGGTAGGTAGACTAGGGTGAGGGCAGGGGGGAAGAGCAAGCAGTAAAAAAGAGAGAAGAGGAATTTTGTCTCAACACCTCGTAAAAATCTGTTATTTATTTAGTTATGGATGCTACAATGGCCCCCCGTTGTGTGAATCAAGGTTCAGGCCTGTATAATAATTCCTTGCGCTCACTGTTGATGGGAGGGAATGACATCTGTGGGAGACCTTAACGATTCTGGTGTGATTTGGATCTATCTGTGGCGCCATTACCCCGGCATTTAGAAGCCACACACTGCTGTCTGCACAGAAGACCCAGGATAGAGGAGGTTGTCACCTTTCAAGATTCATTTGCAAGAGGTCACATCAGGCCATGCCATTAATCGCAACAGACCTCATGGGCCGGGAGTGGCAAAGGTGACACCTCCACTTGCAGAATGGAGGAGGGGAAGAAAGAAAGTAGGTGAGTTGAGAATATTCTGTGCCGTGTCCAAACTCCATGCCGTTTGCTAGAAGGAAATAAGGCCGACGCCTGCCTGGTTTACTCTTGATCCAACTGACTCCCAGTTCTGCTCTAACCTTGACATCCCAGTGTCTCAGAGATGGAGTTCCTATCTGGTCCTCATGACTGAGTCTTGCCTTCTTTCTCACTGGCCAAATGGTTTGACTCCCATTTCCCCTGTGAATCAGTTTCCTTCTTGTATTTCCTTCCTAGTACATTTATTCCTTGGCCCTCTTTCCATTGATAGCCTTCCCTAAACTGGATTCCTCCATTCTTTAAGTGGAGTTGCTGCCCTATTCATCACCCAATTTGATGATTAGATGCTTGAACTCCAGTCTTCTTTGGAAAACAAGCCACTGCTAAGCCAACCAATCTTAAATTCTCCTGAGACTCATTTACACAAGTTATCTCTCTTCGTCTTTCCCCCTCTCTCTCTCTCTCTCTCACACTACAGATACATCTAGTATTGATTTCTTATTAATTGTATTATCAACTATGTCCTACCTGTCATTTTTCCCACAACGACCCCTTTCTTAGTTTGAGACCAGCCTTCAGATTGTTGTCCCAGTGTGCTCATCCCTTGAATCACCAATTTCAGGCCTAAATACCATTTGAGGACTTCCAGCTCTTTGGTTCTACCTCGATTCCTCATATCGCCTTGTGCTCTTGGACATAGTACATAACTACTATAACTGGGGTGTGCCATTTTGGAGTTTATGTTGTAGTTAACTTTTGCTAGTTAACTTCTGTAGTTATCTTTTACTGTGCTGCAGTAACAAACAAACCGAAGGTCCAACAGGTTACCACAACAAAGGTGAATTTTTCACTTGTGTTACATGCTGGCTGTAGCTCTATTCCATGCCCTCCTTACCTGGGAACAAAATCTGAAGGAGAAGCCCCTGTCTGGGGCATGCCAGTCTCAAGACAGAGAGAAGAGAGATGGCAGAACCCATGATGGCTCTCAGAGCCTCTGCTCAAAATTGTCACATGTCACCTCCACACACGTGGAGAACAGACATTATAATCCTTCCACAGAGACAAACCCGATAGAAAAGGGATCTGTGGCTTTTAACAGAAATCAGATGTACCAAAAACTTTCCACAAATGTCCCTAAGTGCCTTCTGGGTTTCCCAGCAATGGCTATTTAGGAGTAAGGATACCTTCCCTTCAGCAGGGGATGCTGAAACTTCACGCATCTCTCATGGTCTCCGTGCACTGGGTAGCTGATTTTTCCATCCATTACTATGATTTTACCATCCATTACCTGACCTTTAATCTAACTATTTTTGGCATCCAAACGGTCTTCTTGATCCCCCACTGATGAACATGTTCTTCAAGCTTGACCCAGAAGAAAAGAGAACAAAGGAGTGGAGGGGAGTTGGGAAGGGCCCCGCCCTAACAGCACAGCCACAAAGCTGTCACCAGGCCCTGACACAAACATACCTCTACACAGGACACCGAGAAATGGGAGGCCCTGTGCCTGCTCATGCCAGCTAGGGGCTGTATGCCTCTTCCTTAAATTCCTGCTGGGTTGACCTCTTGGAATTCATTTTTCCTTGTTGGGGCTTTGATTTATAAGGCCCCAGTCAAGAGACTATTTTCCTTTCTCCTCAATATCATAATCAAAATGTTGACACACTTCTATCATGTATATGTTGGTGGGCAAACCGTAGCCTTATATTCCAAATAATCTGGCTTCCTGTATTCACAGTTCACTACGTCAAGAATTTAGCATCCTCTTCCATTCCATGTGGTTGTTCCCGAAAACAAAAACCAAAAGATATAGCTGTTAAAACAGCATATGCCAATAATTATTAACTTTAGCCTAGTAACCTTCATTAAAAATTTTATTTTAGTTGACTTTGGCCAAGAACTCAATCTTTTCCATCCGTATAGCTTGACAATATGATTTACCTATCATTTTGATGTTGATTTAGTAAGTTTTCTTCCGTTCAGTTCTTCTTGGTTGACTGCTCTCTGTGCCTAGAGTTTGTGTTACCCTATCTTACTTTGAATCCTTAAATCTACATAGAAACTTGCAACAACACTAGCAATAGAGCAAACTATATAACAGACTCCCAGCAAACTTAAACGCTTTCCCTTTCTACACCTTTGCAAGCATCAATTTTTTGAGCACAGATAGAAAATAGTTTTTATCAAGTAAATGTCTGGAGTTCTAAATAAGCAATTGTAATTTCATGGTGTATTAATTTCCTAGGGCTGCCATGACAATGTACCATGGAGTAGGTGACTTCAAACAACAGAAATTTATTGTCTCACAGTTTCAGAGGCGAGAAGTCTGACATCAAGATGTTGGCAGGGCAACGTCCCCTCTAAAACCTGTAGAGGAGGACCCTTTCTGGCTTTTTCTAGCTTCTGGTGATTTGCCCCAGTTCTTGGGGTTCTCTGGCTTGTAGCTGCTACATTCAGTCTCTCTCTGTTGTCACATCCTGTGGCTGTGTCTCTTTGTTTCTCCTCCTCTTCTAATGAGGACACCAGGCCATATTGTTTCAGGGCTCATCCTAATGACTTCATCTTAACTTGATTATATCTGCAAAAATTATAAGGTCACATTCACAGGTACCAGCGGTTAGGACTTCAACATATATTCAGGGAGGACACAACTGAACACATAGCACCAGTTAACATAGTTTAGATATTAGATACACTGCCAGTTATCTAAGTTACTGGATTTGAGCCGGTTCCTAATTGAGGAAGATGATGTACCACTTCTTTGCATGCAAGGTGTCTCTCAGGGAGTTCATCTGCTTGTGCGCGTGTGTCATTCTCAGGCATTGATTTTTTTTTTTTCGTTAGTGTTTATTTTTGAGAGCGAGCGAGACAGAGCGCAAGTGGGAGAGAGGCACAGAGAGAGGGAGGCACAGAATCCAAAGCAGGCTCCAGGTTCTGAGCTGTCAGCACAGAGCCTGACGTAGGGTTCAAACTCACCAACCAGGAGATCATGACCTGAGCTGAAGTCTGACGCTTTACAGACTGAGCCACCCAGGCGCCCTCCAAACATTTCTGTTTCCAGATGAAATACTGTACGCTAAGTGACAGATTTATCAGCTGTTTTTCACATGCGCAGTCTTGCCCCGAATTGCAGATATCCATCCATCATGTGCTCTAAATAGGTTCCCATTCCTCTTCCTTGAGCAATATCTTAATTCTTGATAGTGTCCCTGGCAAGGCACAATGAATCTGGATGGAAAGAAAAGTATTATTTTGTTTACACATTCATTGTACGTGAGGTATAAATATTGTTGTTTGTTCTTTTCACAAAAATAACATATTACCATTATGGAAAATGTAAAAAGATAAATTCTGAGAATTGTTAAAGAAAAATAAAACATAATAGCCCACCGTCCTCACCCACCTTATTAATAATATTGTATGTAACTCCTTCTCTTTATGCATAGATTTGAAAAATAATTATGAACAAGTACACATACAAATATGCATTTTTTGAAGTGAGTGGCTTTAAATCCATAGTTGTGATGAAGGAAATAAGGCCACTGGTTCCTGGTAAGGGGAAAAAGAAAAAGAAAATACCCCATTCATGAACCCTGAGGCTCAAAAATTATGTGATGTGAGTGAACAGTTCAGTTTATAATAGTTAAGTAAGTATTAGGTCTTTAGTTTCTAATAGAAAATTAAGACAGTAGGTCCACCCACCAAAGTGGTTTAGATAAAAGCAGTCTAAATAATGCCAACTTTTGTTCACCTCGGGCACATACAACATGACAGAAATGAGTTTGATTGTGGTTATCCCATTGGCCCAAATAATCAGAAGTGTAGAATCCCCCATTTAAATACGTTGCTATATGCTTCCTGCTTTTCTTGAAGAAAATGATATGTGATATAGTTCTTAGAAGTAGTAAAATATATGATAGAAATACGGGGCAACATCTTCAGTTTCTTGTTTTTCTCTCTTGTTATGGTTCTCAGCAACTTCAATATACCTTTACTGACAATTCCCCTGACATCTTAGCCTCACAGTCTGCCATCTTCCTCCACCCATTACCGGAATCTCTAAGCCACTAAGTTACTTACTGATGAAGCCATACCTGGAATCCAGTTAATTCTCTCAACATTCTCTCTACTTCGCTAACTACCACCTCCTTAACTTCTGTCTTGCTCATTCTCTCATACTTAAAAAATGTTCAATTCCTTGAAAATTGTCAGGTTTCTTTGCTCACAAATCTCATCTTGACTTCAGATTTCTCTATGAATCCTCAATCTTTAGTCACTCACCAACTATTTGTTCTACTTCCTCTACTGAGTGGAAGAATTGAAGAAAGGCAGGAAACTATGATTTCTAAATGCAACTAAGCCTTCGTTGTTTAGGGTCTCACGTCAGTGTATTAAGAGATCCCACACTATTTTCATTTTCACATTCTCCAAACCCTCAGCTCCTCCCCAAGATTCACTCCCCACACCTAGGAAATGGCCACACCTTCAAAGGAAAGGTCAAAACCTTTGTGCTCAGGCAGATCTGGAACCTCCACCTGGTAGCTACATTACCTTGGAGGAAGTCAGTCTGCTTTCTGAAAGCCCTGGGCTACTGCGAATAAATAAAAAACAAGATTTGTGAAAGGGCATCATGTCTGAACATGCCCGAAAGTGTCAAAGTGAATAGGACCCTAAAACTGATTTTTAGACTGTCACCTATACTCTGTTCGCGTTAAGTCTGGCAAAAGCAGAGTTTGTGACATTCAGACTTTACTCTCGCAGAGACAGAGGGATAGGAGGTGATGAGAACCAACAACAAACAAGTTGGGTCAACTCAAGAAGCTTCATTTTCTGTCTCTCTTTTGCTTTTACTGGCCTCTTTCCAAGATGACTGGGCCTAGGGTTTGTAAAAACCATTGAAGAGTCAGCAGAGAAGCACATGGTGTGGATCCGGGAGAGGACATATCTGCGTTTTTCAAGCTTGGTTAAGGTTTCTGTGTTCACTAGCTCAAGCTAGGAGGCAGAATTTCATGTCAGCCCATCCAAAGTGAATAAATTCTATATACAATTTACTAATGTATAGTGAGGGCCACACTGAGGTACAGTGAGGCTACAAAACGTGGCTTTGGTGATGCCTTCCCATTTGTGTTTGGTGTTCCTCATTGCCAGGTGGCCCTTACTGCTCCCCTGGCCTCCCTGCCAATTCCATATTCCACCCAAGCCTACCCCCCCGCCCCCTGGCCAGTCCATGAGATTCTTTTTCTTATCAAAATTTAGCTGTCCCATGTTCCATTCCTTAGAGACCAAGTGGCAGCCATCCTCTCTAAGAAAGAAATTTTGCCAAAGATTGCTGATACGTTTATGAGCTCTGACTCTCCATCCTATTCCAGCTAATGTATTTTCTTGTTAACCCAATGCTGTGACTCCAGTGCTGAGAATATGGGGCATCTTGACAGAGCACGGGGAGATATTTTCAGACATTCACCACCCTGTGGCCCTGTTGTGGAGGTGACCATCCTTATAGTTTATGTGAAAGTTTAATCTGCTGTCAACAGCCCATAAATAGCAAACACTGCAGCTATTGATTCAAAACAAAATGAGACACTTGAGTAATCGGAGGGTTAATACATGTTCTGACTCAGCTGGTTCCGTGAGGGGCAGATTCCATGGACCAAACTGGAACTCACTGCCCTTTCTAAATCAGTCAGGTCTCTCTACAGAAATGCAACATAACATCTCCAAATGCTAAGCACCATATAATTTTTTTTTAGTCCCACCTAAAATAAAAGCCCTTATCCAAACTAACAGAGGAATATGATGATGCTAATATATGCTGACATCCGCCATGTGGCAGACCCCATGTTAGAGGTCTCCTGCTACCACTCCTGCTACTACTCACAGGTAGGATAATATTTTGGGAGGCCCATTCATTATGTGCCTGGCGTTATTCAAAGCACTTTACTTATAAGAATGCATTTAATGCTCACAATAATCCTCTGAAGTAGATGCTACTATTAACTCCATTTTATAGAAACAGACTCAGAAGTGCACAGCTGGCAAGACTCGAACCAAGAGCATGCAACCCCCCATAGCAATCTGTGAGATGCATGTTATGGTTTCCCCATTTTGCATATGAGGAAACTGAATCTCACAGAAGTGATGCAGTTGGTGGCAGGTAAAGGTCACAGAGATTTGGTCCCAGATCTTTCGGGCTCTGAAGTCTGTCTCTTCTCATCATGTCGTGCTGCCTGCTACTCTGAATTCGTGGACTCCTCCATGAAGAAGCAGCAACTGACAGCCAAATGGATTCCCGTCTACAGTCACACACAGAAAGGATGAGATCTGGTGTCTCGGCAGGTCTCCCCTATACACAACGGTCTCGGTGAGGAGGGCTAGGAAACAGGGATGGAAGGAAAGGACTTATGAGCTCTAAAAATCTGTATAATCTCCTTGGATTTGGTTTATAACCAATCAAATGTGGAGGAAAAACCATCCTGTCTGTCTCTGAGCTCTGCAGAGAAGGTCTCATTCTCAGCCCTTTCTGAACATTCCATACTTTGCAACACAAAATCTGCCTCCTATTTTCAGGATGCTGTTATTTTGCATGGGATGGTTTGAAAGCTCGTCAGTGCTTCTGTGAAGAGCTCTTGATTATGGCCTAGTTCTGGACTAAGAAGAATCCCCTCCCCCACCTGCTGAAAGAGGACTTGTTTCTCCTCTCCATCCCACCTCTGACGAGAAGGGTTTCTGACATCAAGGAAATCCTTGCAAACAGGTGTTAATGTCCTGCAGTGGTATGATAAGTAATAAAGAGGAAGAAAGGAAGGCTAAAGATGATTATGAAGGATGTGGCCACTTGGACGACAGTGGATACATGGACAGGTTGGATAGAAATATAAAAGCAGTATAACTTGTAGCAGTTTGACCATTAGATAAGAATTTTGCGCTGCAAAGGAAAGCTCTAGAAATGTTAGATTCACTCACTTTTTAAAGAGTTTGATATTTACATAGTGTTAAAGATATTCCAAACACATAGAAAGACTCAATAAATTACTGTTGAAGGAATGGATTAATACAGTTACTAAAAGGGGACAATGCCATCTGTAAAAAAATTTTTTTTAAAAGACAGACAATAAAATGCTTTAACATTCATGATTTCACTTTATATGTTGGGAAAAGCTTGTTTTAAGATATTCATTTCCTTTCACTGCTGCTTTGGTAGCCTTTCTCCCCTTATGAATAATGCTAATACGTTGTATAAAAACTACATGTTGTTAAGTATACTTTATTGAGACTGTAACTGCGGCATTCTTGAAGATTTTCTCTTCCCCCAAATGAAAAAGTTAGCTTTGGCTATTCCAAAATGACTACAGAAGCAGGCAAGAAAAGGGGACCATGATCCATCATTCAGTCTATTCTCTTCACCTTGGACCTCATGAAAGGAAGGAAGAAAGGAAGGAAGGAAGGGAGGAAGGAAGGAAGGAAGGAAGGAAGGGAGGAAGGAAGGGAGGGAGGGAGGGAGAAAGGAAGGAAGGAAGGAGGACCAGCCATGGTAACACTGTCTGTTTTACATTCTGTTCAGGCTGTTTATCCAAAGGAAGCTGTCAGCCTTGACTGCCAAGTTGAGGTTGGATTAATCCCCCACCAGTGGATACAGATAGCAGAGAAGAACCTGCTGAAACGGAGTGTATTGGGGAGGGAGGAGTAACTCTTGGCAACTGAGGTCTTTAGTAACATGGAGATTTCATAGAAAGAGTCTTTAGTAGGAAGGCAGCCAGAAGATAGAGTGAAATTAGGGCAGAGTCTGGGAATGGGGATGACACAAGCAGTGGAAGCAACAATCGGAGATCAATTGCAAGCATTTTGGGTGACATGGGGTTCTTCCCATGAGGAGGTGATGCTGTAATGAGCAGTATAGTTGAGTGACTCTGATTCCCAATGAAGTTAATGTCTAAAAACAAATTAAGGAGAAAAAGAACTAGGGGCTCCTGGGTGGCTCAGTTGGTTAAGCATCTGACTCTGGATTTCGGCTCAGGTCATGTTCTCACCGTTGGTGAGTTTGAGCCCTGCATCACCTGCTTACTATCCTTCCTCTCTCTCTCTCTCTCTCTCTCCACCTCTCCCACTCACTCTCTCTCAAAAAATAATAAATTAACTTAAAAAAAAAAAGCAACTCATGCTTAAAAAAAAAAAAAAGGAGAAAGAGAACTAGACTGACCAGGAGCCATTCAGACAAACTGGGTGGCACTAGGGAAGACTCAGTGTCCAGGGTGTCAATGAACCAGAGAAAGGGGTGTGAGTCATCCAATCTGGCATCAAAGAAATGCAGGCACAAGGGACCCCACAGAAAGCCCACACTTCCAAAGAGGGTGGAGATACCTGGTGTCTCTGTTTCTGAGCTTGGAGAGACTAAGATTGTCCCCAAACTTCTCAGGCCCAGAGAAAGAAGATAATGAAGGCCATAGGCTGCCTGAGAGTCCTGGTAGGTTCCAGGAAGGGAGGTGAAGGTCTGGGGCAGATTGGAGGCTGGAGAATATAAATAACTAAAGATTTAGTATTTATTCACTTAGTGAGAATTTATCAAAGCCCTACTACTGCCGAGACCTTGGCCCTGTGCTTAATCTCCAGCTGTGGACAAAAGGGGTGAGTGGAATGCCAGACAGAAGAGCAATGTCAGAATTTAGGGTATAGAGTCTGTACTGTGGTGGAGTGCAGGACTAGAGATTACTCAGTTTCACTGGGGTGAGGTAGATTCAGAAAACTGAGCTGAGAGACAGCCAAAGGCCAGGTAATGACGAGCTTCCTAAAGATGTTAGAGAGGATGTTCATTTATGCAATTCAGCCCCCCTCGGTACATTCAAAGTAGGAATCCAGAGGGTCGAAATCCCATCCTGTATTGTGTGAACACAGCTCAAGTTTTAGTGTCGAGAAGAGCTGGTTTCCATCCTGGCTCTGCCACATCCCGGGTGGAAGATGAATCATACCTCAAATGCTCAGAGCCTCCATTTTTCATTTTGTCAAGTAGGAATTCTATTCCTATCTTGCGTAGTGGTTTCTAGAATTCGAGCGGTCGGCACGTGGAAAGGGAAGCCATCCGTCCGGGGAGGAACATCCGGTAAATAGAGATAATGATTCATTCTGATTTCTTGTACTATTCTTAATATTATACAACACTGTTCCAATTTCTCAGGAAGGAAGGATAATGGACAAAGGAAAAGAAGACAGATTTAAAGCCTCTTCTCTAATGTGCCGCTAACAGTGTGAACCAAGGTCCAGAGCAAGGCGGTTTCCTAGCTGTAAAATAGGGGCAATAACACTTGATTCCTCACTTCCAGGCATGTTGTAAAGTTTAATTAGATGTTATCCATAAAGTACTATGAACTTCTTAGAGGCAGGCGGCATATAAATACAAATTACAGAGCTCTTAGCATTCATCTTCCATCTCTTGATTTATCTACCAGGCCTCTGTAACTCGGAACTTTGGCATTTTCTCCTCAGACGTGCCTGATGTTTCTTACAGGAAGAGACAGGGTCTTGTTCTTTCCCCTTATCTCTGAATGTCTGGTGCTTTGAGCGTCACTCTGCCTCCCCCTGGTCACTCATTTATTACATCCTCTGGTGGATTTCCTTCCTCACTCGTGTACTTTGGTGGGAAGATGTTTCTGACCACAGAGACAGCTTGATCTGCCTTAGTAGTCTCCTGAACTTTCAACTTTAAATTTTAATGGGCATCCGTGGGATTCTAGTCAAGGCAAGGTAGATTATTGGGTGTTTGGCCCTGATGTGTATGCATGGCTCTAAATCTTTTAGAGCCCCTTAGTTCAAAAGTGACTGGTAAGTCATTAGGATTGAGAGGGTGCCCTTCTGAACAAAAGACCAATTTCTAACCTGTTCAGGTCACTTGCAGCCTAATGTTTTAGACCTGTCATTTCTGCCCAGTTTTATTTTTATTTTTATGTACAATTAAGCAAGACCGCTGCTATCACTTGGCTTTCTTTCTGCGAGGACAAAACTAAGAGTGATGTGGCCCTGTAGGACAGCTGATACCTTTGAATGGTTTCCAGCTCCTGTCACTCTGCAAATGAAATTCATTGTTTTCTTGCTAACTGCAAAAACGGAATGAATGTTATTAATAGTTAATGAGGAATTTTGAATTTTAATGAAACTCAACAGTGGGATTTTTCAAGGTTGGACTCAAGTATTAATCTCGCTGGTAGTTTTAGTGTTTACAACAGGTACCTGCCGTATGTTGCAAAGCACAACTATAGTGAATAAACAGACAGAATACTTTTACGAGGAGTGAGAAGGGATCAAACAATTTCAATGTATCCTAGAAGGTTTCAAAAAAAAATCAGTAAGATGCCATATGGATGTCATTTCTACTGAAATTTAGTTGGAGCACAAGAAATATGATCTAAAGTCTGGGGAGCAAGCTAGGGGAATGGATTTGAAGAGGGGCTTGCAAGATTGCACCACTGTATCCATAATATTTAATTTTTTTAAGAAAAGAAGATCCCAAGCAAATAAGGCAAAATGCTAAGATTTTGTCAGCGGTGAACGCATGGCTATTCATTGTATTACTCTATTCTTGTCTATGTTTAAAATAAAAATACACTTTTGCAGTAACTCACAATACTTGTAATTCTGAAAAAGAATAGAATTATACATGTAAATTGGTTTCCACCTTAGGGAAGCCTCAGGACTGTAGTCAAGGACCTTGCAGGCTTTCTTTGCTAGTAGTATTTGTGGATGAAAAGCTGACACTGAAAATAGAAGCAAAAGCCTTACCTTGGTTTTGAGGGTGCCATTCAGGAGATAGCTCTATAATTATCGACAACTAAAACAGAAATTTACATTTGTCCTTGTCACACTTTATCTTATGGGCCCACAAATAGAACCTGAGGTATTTTTTTTAATTGAAATAAAATTGCTATAGAACATTACATATGTGTTAGGTGCACAACATTTAAATTCGATGTTTGTATACACTACAAAGCGATCACCACCGTAAGTCGAGTTGCCATCATTCACCATACACTTCAGCCATTTCACCCAACACCCCCTTACCCCCTGTCCCTCTGTAGCCACCAATCTGTTCTCTGTATCTATGAGTTTTGTTTTGTTTGTTTTGTTTTTTAGGTTCCATATACAAGTGAAACCGTGCAGTATTTTTTTCTCTATTATTTCACTTAGCATAATACCCTCTAGGTTCATCTATGTTGCTCCAAATGGCATGATTTCCTTCATTTTTATGACTGAGTAGTATTCCATGGTATGGAATACACACACACACATACACACACACACACACACACACACACACACCATATATATATAGTTCTAACAGCTGTGTTGCCAATAATTTTAGAGCTAGCTCCTGAATGGCAGTCTCAAAACCATATATATATATATATATATATATATATATATACACATATACTACATATATATACATGTGTGTAAGTATATATATATATAGAGAGAGAGAGAGAGAAAGATATATATATATATATATATATATATATATATATACACACACACACACTGTTTTCCACAGTGGCTGCACCAATTTACATTCCTGCCAACAATGTATGTGGGTTCCCTTTTTTTCTATATCCTCACCAACATCTGTTATCTCTGGACTTTTTTTAAAAGTTTATTTATTTTTGAGAGTGAGAGAGCAGAGGAGGGGCAGAGAGAGAGGGAGAGAGGAATCCCAGGCAGGCTCTGCACTGTCAGCATGGAGCCTGATGTGGGGCTTGAACCCATGAACTATGAGATCATGACCTGAGCTGAAACCAAGAGTCAGACACTTAACCAACTGAGCCACCCAGGCGCCCCATCTCTGGACTTTTTGATAATAGCTCTTGTAGCAGGTTTGAGGTGATATTTGACTATGGTTTTGATTTGTAATTCCCTGATAATTAGTGATGTTGAACATCTTTTCATGTGCCTGTTGGCCATCTCTATATCTTCTTTGGAAAAATATCTATTCAGATCCTCTGCCTATTTTTTTTTTTCCAGTTGTATGAGTTCTCTTTATATTTTGGATATTAATCCTATATTGGATCTATGATTTGCAAATATCTTGCCCCATTCAGTAAGCTGCCTTCTTGTTTTGTTGATGATTTCCTTTGCCAAGGAGAAGCTTTGTATTTTGATGTAGTCCCACGTGTTTATTTTTGCTTTTGGAGTCAAATCCAAAACAAACAAACAAATAAACAAACTTTCTGAGATACTGACACTGAGCTTATCACCTGTTTTCTTCTAGGAGTTTTATGGTTTCAGGTCTTACATTCAAATCTTTAAACCATTATGAATCAATTTTTGTGTCAGAAATGGGGTCAGATAGTGATCTAGTTTCATTATTTTGCATGTGGCTATCCAGAGCCTGTTTCAGATCCTCTCTCCCCCTCTCTCTGCCCTTTCCCTGCTCTCTCTCTCTCTCTGTCTCTCAAAAACAAATAAGCATAAAAAAATACAACAGATTTCTGTACAGTGATTTTCTATCCTTCAACTTTATTCAATTGATTTATTAGTTCTAAGAGCTGTTTGGTGGCATCTTTAGGGTTTTTTTTAGATATAGTATCATGTCATCTGCAAGTGTTGAAACTTAAACTTCTTTTCTGATTTGGATGCTTTTTTTTCTTTCTTGCTTAGTTGCTCTGGCTAGGATTTCTGCTACTATGTAGAAAAAAAGTGGCAAGGAAGAACATCCTTGTAATGTTCCTGATTGTAGAGGAAAAGCTGTCAGTATTTTACCATTGAATATGATGTTTGCTCTAGGTTTTTCATATTATATTGAAATATCTTCCCTCTATACCCACTTTGCTGAGAATTTTTATCATAAATGAACGCAAATTTTATCAACTACTTTTTCTTCATTTTTTGAGGTGATCATATGATTTTTATCCTTCATTTTGTTTATGTTATACAATGTTGATTGATTTACAGATGTTAAACCATTTTCATCCCTGGAATAAATCCCACTTGGTCATGGAATATGAGACTTTTAAAGTATTGTTGAATTCAGTGTGCTAATATTTTGTTGAGGACTTTTGCATCTATGATCATTAGGGATACTGGACTTTAATTTTCTCTTTGTATGTGTGGTGTCCTTATCTGTTTTGGTATCGGAGTAATGCTGGTCCCACAAAATGAGTGGAAATTATCCCTCCTCTTCAGTTTTTTGGAAGTTTGAGAAGGATAAGTATTAAATCTTCTTTGAAAGTTTGGCAGAATTCACCAGTAAAGACATTGGCCCTGGACTTTTGTTTGTTGAAAGGTTTTGATTACTGATCTTAATCTCTCCTTGTTGATAATTGGTCTATTTAGATGTTCTATTTCTTCATGATTCAGCCTTGGAAAATTGTATGTTTCTAATAATTTGTTCATTTCTTCTGAGTTGTCCCATTTGTTGGCATATAATTGTTTGTAGCAGTCTCTTATGATCCTCTGTATTTCTGTGATATCGGTTATAACTTGTCCTTTTTCATTTCAGATTTTATATATCTGAGCCCTCTTTTTTCTTGGTGAATCTAGCTAAAGGTTTGTCAATTTTGGTTATTTTTCCAAAGAACCAGCTCTCAGCTTCGTTGATGTTTTCTATTGTCTTTTTAGTGTCTATTTTATTTATTTCCACTCTGATCTTTATTATTTCCTTTCTTCTACTAACTTTGATATGCACTTTTTTTTCTTCTTCTAGTTCCTTTAGGTAAAGAGTTAGATCATTTGAGATTTTTCTTGTTTCTTAAGATAGCTCTGTATCACTATACACTTTCCTCTTAAAAGTGCATTTGAAGCATCCCATAGATATTGGACTGTTGTATTTCCATTTTCATTTGTCTCCAGGTATTTTTTATTTCTCCTTTCATTCCTTCATCGATACATTTGTAGTTCAGTAGCCTGTTGTTTAATCTCCACATAATGATGATTTTTCCAGGTTTCTTCCTGTAATTGATTTCTATTTTCATTTTCATAGAAATCGATTACAAGAAGAAACCTGGAAAAATCATCATTATGTGGAGATTAAACAATGTGCTACTGAACTACAAATGTACCAATGAAGGAATCAAAGGAGAAATTGTGTCCAAAAAGATGCTTGATATGATTTCAGCTTTTTTTAATTTATTGAGACTTTTTTTGTGGCCCAACTTGGGGTCTATCCTGAAGAATGTTCCATGTGCACTAGAGAAAAATGTGTGTTCTACTGCTTTTGGATGGGATGTTCTGTATATATCTATTAAGTCTATCCAGTACAATGTATTGTTTAAGGCCAATGTTTCCTTATTGATTTTCTGTCTGAATTATCTATCCACTGGTATAAGTGAGGTATTAAAACCCCCTAGAATTATTTATTGGCTATATGTTTTCCTTTTAGCCTTTTAGGTCTGTTAATATTTGCTTTCTATATTTAGGTATTTTTATGTTTGGTGCATAAATATTTGCAAATGTTATATCCTCTTGTTCAATTGATGCTTTTATTATTATGTAATGCCCTTCTTTGTATTTATTAGGGTCTTTATTTTAAATTTTTTTTAACGTTTATTTATTTTTGAGAGAGAGACAGAGCATGAACAGGGGAGGGTCAGAGAGAGGGAGACACAGAATCTGAAACAGGCTCCAGGCTCTGAGCTGTCAGCACAGAGCCTGACACGGGGCTCGAACTCATGGACCGCGAGATCGTTACCTGAGCCGAAGTCGGCCGCTCAACCGACTGAGCCACCCAGGCGCCCCAGGGTCTTTATTTTAAAGTCCATTTTGTCCAACATAAGTATAGCTACAGTAGCTTTCTTTTTTTTTAATATGAAATTTATTGTCAAATTGGTTTCCATACAACACCCAGTGCTCATCCCAACAGATGAGTAGCTTTCTTTTCACTTCCATTTGCATGTAATATCTTTTTTTTTTTAATTTTTTTTCAACGTTTTTATTTGTTTTTGGGACAGAGAGAGACAGAGCATGAACGGGGGAGGGGCAGAGAGAGAGGGAGACACAGAATCAGAAACAGGCTCCAGACTCTGAGCCATCAGCCCAGAGCCTGACGCGGGGCTCGAACTCCCGGACCGCAAGATCGTGACCTGCCTGAAGTCGGACGCTTAACCGACTGCGCCACCCAGGCGCCCCTGTAATATCTTTTTCTGTCTCTTCACTTTCAGCCTGTCTCTGTCCTTATATCTGAAACGAGTCTCCTGTAGGCCACATAAGAGATTTTGTTTTTTTATCCATTGAACCACTGTATATATTTTGATTGGAGAATTCAGTCCATTTATATTTAATTTTTTTAATGTTTATTTATTTTTGAGAGATAGACAGAGCACAAGCAGGGAAGGACAGATAGGGAGACACAGAATCCAAAGCAGGCTCCAGGCACTGAGCTGTCAGCACAGAGCCTGACATGGGGCTCAAACTCACAAGCCGTGGGATCATGACCTGAGCTAAATTCAGATGCTCAATCGACTGAGCCACCCAGGCACCTCAGGTCCATTTTTATTTAAAGTAATTATTTATAAGTATGTACTTATTGCCACTTTGTTGATTGTTTTCTGGATGTTTTTGTACTTCCTCTCTTCCTTTCTTCTCGTCTTGCTCTCTTCCCTTGTGGTTTGGTGGTTTGGTAGTGTTATGTTTAAAATACTTTCTCATTGTTTTTGTGTATAGTCTATAGATTTTTGCTTTGCGATTATCGCAAAGTTCACATATAATATCCTATACATGTAACAGTCTATTTTAAATTGATAGTGTCTTAAGTTTGAGTGCATTCTAAAAACTCCACATTCCCTTTTGCCATATGTTCTGTTTTTAATGTCATACTTTACATCTTTTTTGTGTATCTCTTAACTAATTATTATAATTATATTTAATTTTATTACAATTGTCTTCTAGCCTTCATATTAGCTTTACAAGTGGTTAGTCCACTACCTTTACTGTATATTTGCATTTACCAGTGAAATTTTTACTTTTGTATGTTTTCTTGTTAATGCCTTTTCTTTTCATCTTAAAGAAATCCTTTTAACATTTCTTATCAGACTCATTTAGTGATGCTGAACTTCTTTACTTTTTGCCTGCCTGGAAAACTCTTCATCTAACCTTCAGTTCTGAATGATAAGCTTGCCAGGTAGAATATTCTTGGTTGGGAGTTTTTTTCCTTTTAGCATTTTGAATATATCATACCCCTCCCTTTTGGCCTGCAAAGTTTCTGCTGAAAAATCAGCTGATACTCTTTTGGAGGTTCTCCTGTGTGTAACAAGTTGTTCTTCTCTTGCTACTTTAAGCATTCTCTCTGTATCTTTAACTTTTCACATTTTAAATTTTTTTTAACGTTTTTATTTATTTTTGAGACAGGGAGAGACAGAGCATGAATGGGGGAGGGTCAGAGAGAGAGGGAGACACAGAATCTGTAACAGGCTCCAGGCTCTGAGCTGTCAGCACAGAGCCCGACACGGGGCTCGAACTCACGGAGTGTGAGATCATGACCTGAGCCGAAGTCGGCCTCTTAACCAACTGAGCCACCCAGGCGCCCCTAACTTTTCACATTTTAATTGTAATGTGTCTTGGTGTGGATCTCACTGGGCTCATCTTATTTAGAACTCTCTGTGCTTCTTGTATTTGGACGTGTATTTCCTTACCCAAGTTAGGGAAGTTTTCAGCCATTATTTCTTCCAGTAATTTTCCTATCTCTTTCTCCCTCTCCTTTTCCTCTGGGACCCTGGTAATGTGCATGTTATTCTACCTGATATTTTAACACAGTTCTCTTAGCCTATCCTCATTTGAAAAGATTATTTTTTTCTTTTTGCTGCTCTGATTGGGTGAGTACCATACCCTATCTGGTTGTCTATCTTCCATGTCACTAATCTGTTCTTCTACTTTATCTAGTCTGCTGTTGAACCCCTCTAGTGTATTTTTTAGTTCAGCTATTGTGTTCTCCAGCTCTGTGGCCTGACTGGTACTTTCTTATTTTCTGTCTCTTTGTTGAAGTTCTCACTGTGCTCATCCATTCTTCTTCCAAGTTCAGTGAGCACCTTTATGACTATTACATTGAACTCTTCATCAGGTAGATTACTTATCTGCATTTTCTAGGGATTTGCCTCGTTCTTTTTTAAAAAGACAAACAAAAGAGGTCTCTTCATTTTGCTTGACTCTCTAAGTGTTTTTTTTTAATTTTTTTAATGTTCATTTTTTTGAGAGACAGAGAGACAAAGCATGGGGGAGGGGCAGAGAGAGAGAGAGACATAGAATCTGAAGCAGGCTCCAGGCTCTGAGCTGTCAGCAGAGCCCAATGTGGGGCTCGAACTCATGAGCTGTGAGATCACGACCTGAGCCAAAGTCAGATGCTTAACCAACTGACCCACCCAGGTGCCCCTAAGTTTGTTTTCATGTATTAGGTGAAATGGCTACCTATCCCAGTCTTGAGAGAGTAGCCTTATGTAGGAGATCAACCTTATTGTTCAACCTTGCCCTAGCTTTTGATTGTTTCGCAAACTTTTGCGATTGTCTAAGAAAGCTGATTTGTTCTTGATAGGTCCCAACTGAGGATGTGCCAAGACCTGTAATTGTAAACCAGATTCTCAGGCAGCAGCCTTTACATATGTAAACATACAGTCTTATGGGTCTATAATCAGTAAACCCTAGTGACTTCCAGACCAGGAGATCTGTAGGTGTCCCCTGGATGACAGTTGTAAAAATTGTGACTTTAGCTGTGTATTTGAGATGCTTTCTGGGTGGTATCAGTGATCTATGTGGTGTCTAAGGGAAGGCACTAATATAGCTTCTTGCCCATGTTCCCTGGGGGTGCCTCTGTTGCCTCCAGACGTGTGGGGAAACTGAACCATGCCCCTTAGCCTGAAGCACCAGGAAAGAAAATAGGCCTTTTTCATATGAAGACTGAAGTGTGTTTCATCCTGCTGTTTGTATAGTGCCCTGGGGGTGGTAGCCTACCAAGGACTCTCCTATTATTTCAGACCCCTGGGGCCCAGAAATGCACTCTCTCCCCTGTGCTCCCACAGATCCAGGCACTCAAGAGGCATCCCCCTGTGTTGGTTGTGTGTGCCTGTCAGCTGGAGGGGGGCAGGCCTTGGCTGCAGACAGGGGCAGGGCAGGGCATGCCCACCAGAGCTAGCAAGCTGGTGTAGGGGTGGGGGAGGGCGGTGAAAATGGTAACGTCCAAGACCTGCATGAACAAGGCAGAAGAAGAATGCAAAAATGGCAACCACCAGTGACTTCATCTCTGGGAACAGTCCCAACAGATTCCTGGCTCTCCAGCAGATGCTTTGATACTAACAAATTAAGTCTCCTTTGCATATGGTCTAGGCACTTTTTGTGTTGGGTCCCTAGACAAGTGGGTTTCTGTGTGAGCCCATTAGGAGTGGATTTTCTGTTCCTTATAGCCCTGTGGTTGTCCTGAAAGTAAGCCTGGTTTTTAAGACCAGATACTTTGGAAGCTCATCTCGTCTCTGGTACAGGTCTCAAGCACTGAGGTGCCTGATGTGGGCCACGAACCACCCCCCCTCCCCCGCTCCTCAGACACCAGCCCCATATTATGAGATCCTTCCTGACCAGGTTGTGGCCCCTGGGACAGAGTTCTTGTGATACCACGTCTCCACCTTTCCTGCCAGCCTGGGTATGGTCCTTCTATCCTCTGTTGTGGAGGTGCTGTCCAGCTAGCTTTCAGGTCCTTTTCAGCAGGTTCTTATGTAGCTATAGATTTGTTATGTATATGGGAGGAGGTGAGCTCAGGACTTTTCTACCCTGCTATCTTATACCACTCTCCTTGAAGTATTTCTCTAAAAAGCATTTGTTGTTTTTATAAAATTGAGACACATATAATTTTTTAAAAACAAGCAATATAGAAAAAAGAAAGCAGTAAATCACTGCAAATGCCACCCTTCAAAAATAGAAACATTATTCAGATACCTTTGCATTCACACATTGAAACAAAAATAAATGAATGTTCAAGAGGATGTGAAAAATTTTAGTTAACATTAAACATGTTTTAATTTTAAAAACATATTAAATTTAATATTATTCTAACAGAAAAAAAGAAACTATTATAATAAAACTGAAGGAATTACTAAACTTCAGATAAATGAAACTTCTCCCCAAGAGATTTAATTCAATGCTATTGTTCTAGCTCTGGCATGTGAGGAGCTGAGAAGTCACCACTTTGTCCTAACAAGTAAGAAAATGAACGAATTGAAAAATCAGCAACCCTTCTTAGATTTGTCAGAGAAGTGAGTCCCAGAGCAAACCACAGCCCCCATAACTGAAGAGACAGAGAGACAAGCAGATATAGAGAATCACAGCTTATGGGAGTAGAAACCCAGAGACCAGAAATATCTGCAGGAAGCAATATTAGGGTAGAAAAACCTGAACTGTAATTGACAAATTTCTGGAGGTTCCGTGTGAACAAGTCTGAGAGAGAAAACCTCCAGGGGGACCCCAAGTCTCACACTTTTGTGAGTTTTACTTCCAGGAGCTTCACTAAGTTCTCACAGTGAAGAGCAGAGAAAAATCCCCTCCGGCTTCCTTCAGGCAGAGGGAGGAAAGTGACCATCCTGAAACGTATCAGAGCATTTTGTTCTTATCAAGCTTTGACCACAGGAGAAACCATTTTATCAGAGCCTAGCGTATTGGGGCTTCTCAGAGTTCAACCAATCTGGGAAGGAGAAAATACCCAACTGCGGATTCCTCTAACCATCCTGTCCTGCCAAAGCGAGGTGAAAAATGAAAAGCACTGGTAAAGTTCACACCCCAAGGACACAGGCTCACTGAAACACTGAGACCTGAACATAGCCTATGGAACACTTCCCTCCCTACCCTTCACACCTGACCCTCACATTATTAAAGGCCTACTTACCTCAGTTTCTTTTCTCTAGTGCATCATGTCCACTATCAACAAAAAGTTACAAAGCTCCCTAGAAGGCAAAAACTACAGTTTGAAGAGACAGAGAACAATAGAACCAGACCAAGGTGTGGCAGGGATGTTGGAATTATCAGGTCATAAATATAAAACAATTATGATGGAGATGCTAACGGCTCTAATGGAAAAGTAGGTAGTGTATAAGAACAGATGGGTAATGTTAGTCGAGGAATGGAAATTCTAAATAATCCAAAAGAAATGCTAGACATAAAAAGTAATGTAACAGAAATGAAGAGTGCCTTTCGTGGGCTTATTAGTAGTCTGGACAGAGCTGAACAAAGAATCTCTGAACTTGCAATATGTCAACAGAAACTTCCAAAAGTGAATAGCAGAGAGAAAAAAAGACTAGGGGGAAAAAAACAGAACAGAATGTTCAAAAACTGTGGGATAACTACAAAAGGCATAACAAATGCAAAATGGAAATAATAGAGTGAGAAGAAAGAGAAAAGAACAGAAGAAATATTCAAAGCAAATAACGAGTGAGCATTTCCCCCAAATTCAAGTCAGATACCATGCAACAGGTCCAGGAAGCTCAGAGAACACTAAACAGGGTAAATGCCCAAAACAAAACAAAACAAAAACAAAAACAACCCCCCCAAAAACACCCTACACCTTAGCACATCATTTTCAAATTACAAGAAATCAAAGAAAAAGAAGATAAATCCTGAAAGAAGCCAGAGCAAAACAACTGACCCACAGAAGAACAAAAATAAGAATTATATCTGACTGCTCCTCAGAAACCATGCAAGCAAGAAGAGAGCAGAGCAAAATATTTAAATTGTTAAGACAAAAAAACCACACCAACCTAGAAGTCTATACCATGTGGAATAAGTAAAGGAGAAAAAAGTAAAGGAGAAAACTGTCTCAGACAAACAAAACTTGAGGAAATTTGTTGCCAGTAGACCTTCCTTACAAGATGGGTTCAAAAAGTTCTTCAGAGACGGGCGCCTGGGTGGCTCAGTTGGTTGAGCATCCAACTTTGTCTCAGATCACCATCTCACGGTTCTTGGGTTTGAGCCCTGCATCAGGCTCTGTGCTGAAAGCTCAGAGCCCGAACCCTACTTTGGATTCTGTGTCTCCCTGTCTCTCTCTGCCCCTCCCCCACTCATGCTCTACCTGTCTCTGTCTCAAAAGTAAAGAAAACATTTAAAAAATTTTTTAAAAATCTTCAGAGAAGGAAAATGATATGGGTCAGAAACTCAGATCTACATAATGAAAGGAAGAGCATAGGATATTGAATAAGTGAAGGTAAAGTAAGAACTTACTTTGTTTACTCTTAACTGATCTAACAGACAACAGTTTGCTCAAAATAATGATACCAATGATGTATTCAATTATGTATGCTTTTATATGACATGTATTTGTGTGTATATATTATGTGTATGCCTCTGTATGCTTGACAGAGCATCAATGACAGTAATGATACAAGAGATGAAAGGAAGGAAATAGGAATATTTTGTTATTATAAGGTACTTGAATTACTTATGAAGTGGTATATAGTGTTACTTGAAAAGGGACTTGGATTGGTTATAAATGTATTTTAAAAACAAAACAAAACCAGAATAGCCAACCCAACATTGAAGGAGAAAAGCAAAATTGAAAAACTGATACCATCTGACTTCAAGATCTACTATAAACTACACTAACCCACACAGTGCAGTACTGGTGAAACAATAGACAGATTGATCAATGGAACAAGATAGATAGCCCAGAAATAGACCCACATAAATAGATCAGACTGATCTTTGACAAAAGAGCAAAATTAACACAATGGAGGTAAGAGTGGTCTCTTTAACAAATACTGCTAACAGCTGGACATCTACATGAAAAAAAGAAAGAAGGAAAGAAAGAAAGAAAGAAAGAAAGAAAGAAAGAAAGAATCTAGACACAGATCTTGTACTCTTTACAAAATAATAATAATGATAATAATAATAATAATAATAACTCCAAACGGATCTTAGACCTAAATGTAAAATGCAAAACTATAAAATTCCTGGAAGATAACATAGGAGAAAGTCTAGACTACTTTGGATATGACAATGAGTTTTTACCTACAGCACCGAAAGCATGGCCCATGAAAGAAAGAATCAATAATCTGGACTCCACTATAATTCAAAACTTCTTCTCTGAAAACAACAATGTCAAGAGAATGAGAAGAGAAGCCACAAACTGGAAGGAAATATTTGCAAAAGACACATCTGAAAAAAAAGACTTCTATCCAAAATGTACAAAGAACTCAGAATTCAAAAATAAAAGACATGAACAACCTGATTAAAAAATGGGCAAAAGACCTGGAGCGATGTCTCACCAAAAAAGATACATATATAGCAAATATATTTAAAGATGCTCCACATAATTTGTTATTAGAGAATTGCATATTAAAGCAATGAGGTATAACTAATAAAATGCTCTGAATCTAAAACATTGATACCAAATGCTGATGTGGATAGAGTAATAGAAACTCTCATTCATTGCTGGTTGGAATGCAAAATGGTAGAGCCACTTTGGGAGACAGTTTGGCAGTTTCTTACAAAACTAGACACACTCTTCTAGGATTCAGTAATCATACTCCTTGGTATTTGCCCAAATGTGTTCAAAACCACGTCCACACAAAAGTTTTGCATGTGGAGGTTTATAGCAGCTTTATTCATAATTGCCAAAACTTGGAAGCAAGCAAGATGTCCTTCAGCAGGTGAATGGCTACCCACACAATGGAATATTATTCAGCACTGAAAAAAAAATGAGCTGCCACATCAGGAAAAGACATAGAGGAATCTTAAATGCATATTACTAAATACCATCAACTGAAAATTTGTGTCCCTCCAAAATTCATATGTTGAAATCCTAACTCCCAAGGGATGGCATTGGGAGGTGGGTTTGGTGGGGAGATCTGAGGGTAGAGCCCTTGTGAATTCGATTAGTGCCCTTACAAAAGAGGCCCAAGAGGGGCCATCGTGTGAGGTTACAGAGAAAATACAGTCTGTGAAACAACAATTGTGTCCTCATCAGATATCAAATCTATGGACACCTTGATCTTCCCAGCTGGACTTCCCAGCCTCCAGAACTGTGAGAAATAAATATTTTTATTTATAATCCCCACCTTGTATATTATTTTTATTACAGTAGTCTGACAGACTAAAACACTAAGTAAAAGAAAACAATCTATAAAGTCAACATATTGTATGATTCCAACTATAGGACAGCCTGGAAAGGGCAAAACTATGGAGACAATAAAAAGATCAGTGGTTACTAAGCGATAGAGGGAGCAGGAGGAAGGGAGGAATAGGCAGAGCATAGATGTTAAGGGCAGTGAAACGATTATGTATGATACTACAATAGTGGATACATGTCATTACATATTTATCAAAACAATAGAATGTCAGAGTGAACTCTAGTGTAAACTATGTACTTTGGGTGATAATGATATGTCAGTGTAGGCTCATCGATTTTAACAAATATATCACTGTGGGGAGGGATGTTGATAGTGGGGAAGGTGGTACATGCAAAGGGACAGGCAGTAAATGGGAAGTGTACTTCCCACCCAATTTTTCTATGAACTGACAACTCCTCTAGAAAATAAAGTCAATTTCTTTAAAAAAAAATTGTGGGAGGGGCGCCTGGTTGGCTCAGTTGGTTGAGCATCCGACTTCGGCTCAGGTCATGATCTCACTGTCCGTGAGTTTGAGCCCCATGACAAGCTCTGTGCTGACAGCTCAGAGCCTGGAATCTATTTCAGATTCTGTGTCTCCCTCTCTCTCTGCCCCTCCCCTACTCATTCTCTCTCTCTCTCTCTCTCTCTCTCTCTCTCTCTCTCTCTGCAAAAATAAATAAACTTAAAAAAATTGTGGGAAAACACTACAAAGTTAGAATCATTATGCTTTTTGGTCACCAATTGATTCTATACCATGAAAAATAAGACCTTATACTTACTCCCCAATTTCCTCTTACCACCTGATTTTCAGTGGTATTTTTATTACCACTCTGGTAATTTTACTATATACTGATACATACATACTGATTTTACGACATAATAATTTTACCACATAATTTTACTGCATTCTTGATTCCCTTATTTTGAGTCTTCATTCACAGGGATGGTAACATCATTATGAAGTGTTTTTTGTTTGTTTGTTTGTTTGTTTGTTTGTTTCAACGTTTATTTATTTTTGGGACAGAGAGAGACAGAGCATGAACGGGGAGGGGCAGAGAGAGAGGGAGACACAGAATCCGAAACAGGCTCCAGGCTCTGAGCCATCAGCCCAGAGCCCAACGCGGGGCTCGAACTCACAGACCGCAAGATCGTGACCTGGCTGAAGTCGGACGCTCAACCGACTGAGCCACCCAGGCACCCCTGTTTGTTTGTTTGTTTGTTTGTTTTCAAAAAAAAGTCTCATGGGGGCACCCAGATGACTCAGTCAGTTAAGCATCTGACTCTTGTCTTTTGGCTCGAGTCATGATGTCAGGGTTTGAGCCCCATATCAAGCTCTGTGCTGGCAGCACAGAGCCTGCTTGAGATTCTCTCCCTCTCCCTCTCCGTCTCTGTCTGCCCCTCCATTGCTTGTTTTCTCTCTCTCTCTCTCTCTCTCTCTCTCTCTCTCTCAGAATAAATAAACTTTTTAAAAACTTTAAAAAAAAAGGTCTCATGAATATTGTATTGCCAAGTTCCTTTATGCTTGAAAATATCTTCCCATGGCCTTCTTCCAAGGACTACGGTTTGGCTGGATTTGACACTCCCAGGCCCACTCTTTCGCTCAGAGTCATGCAGTATTTTTGGTACTGAATCACCGTGGAGAAGATTGAAGCCAGCCTGATTCTTTACACTTGTACCTGATTTTTCACTCTTGATGCCTAGCTCTTTTTTTTTTTTTATGCTTCTTACTTTTTGAGAGAGAGAGGAGAGAATGAGCAAGGAAGAGGCAGAAAGAGAAAGAGGCAGAGGATCTGAAGCAGGCGCTGTTAATCAGAAAGCGCAACCCAGGGCTCAAACTCACAAACCATGAGATCATGACCTGAGTCAAATTCAGATGCCCAAGTGACTGAGCCACCCAGGCGCCCTTGGATGCCTGATTTGTTAAGTGTTAAATGTGAATATCTCTACAGAATCTGCTTCAACATTAATCATTCAACATCAAGTATTTTATGATATACAGAGATTCTCTTGAAGTTAATATTCGGTTACTTCTTCGTTTTCTTTTTCTCTTAATCTCTCTGAAATTTTTTGCTATTCTCCTTTGTTGGTTGCGTACCTAAGTGGTGGCAATTATGTTTATGTTGGATGATCTTTGTCCTCACCCTGTATCATTGACTCTTCCATCATTGTCCTCACTATATATCATTGGTGTAGCCTTTCTCCTCTAACTTTACTAGGATCATCTCAAGTTCTCTTTCCCTGATACCCTTCTGTTTTCAGCTCTATCTGTCCTGTTTCTTGCTGGACCTTTGCCTTCTGCAAACTCCCTTTTCCTCCCATTAGACTGTTCTGTGACTTTCTTTGTCTTTTGTTTCATTGAATATATTTTCTAATTAAAATTCATGTTGTAAATTCATAGTGTAAACTATCCATGGAGAGTTTTCTTTTATTTCCTAGATTGTATTTTCTTTCAATTTGTGTTTTTCATTACATTCTGTATGCTGTATTTCTTCCTTTCAACTTTTTTGACTGTAGTATGTCCCATATTTAACATTATCCAGTCTGTTCAGACTTTTTGTTGGCCCTGATATAGAGTAGGTGAATCAAACTCTGTCAGGCACCTGATATATTCTCTGAGTTTGGTGTTGCTCTGTTTTTAATTTTCTATATGCAGTATGGTGATCCTGGGCAGTAGTGGATGGTAAACACAAGAGGTAAACAGGCTAGCCAGGAGTCCCATTATAGTACCAATATTAGAGCCTTCTCCCACCACTAAGGACAGAATCCACTTCCATAATCTCCTTGCCCTAATTCATCACAGTTTTCTGAAATATACCATGCTTTCATAACCCTACTGATTATTCCATGAACCAGTGGGGTTTTTTTTGGTGTCCTCTATTATAGGGGAATTTTTTCTTGACTCTCTGTCAGTCTTTTTTTTTTTTAATGTTTCTTTATTTTTGAGAGAGAGAGAGAGCAAGCAGAGGAGGGGGAGAGAGAGAGTGAGACACAGAATCCAAAGCAGGCTCCAGGCTCTGAGCTGTGAGCACAGAGCCTGACACGGGACTTGAACTTGCAAACAGCAAGATCATGACTTGAGTCAAAGTTGCAAGCTTAACTGGCTGAGCCACCCAGGAGCCTCTACTCTGCTGGCTTCTCTTCTTAAGGGTTTTAGAAAAATTCTTAAAATGTTATCAACTCCTTTCTTTCTTTAATTCTACATCGAAGGGTTGGATGTGCTGCAAAAAGAGGTATCAGGTTCTCTCTTTAGCCACAACTCCTAATTATAGAACATGAAGTTGGTTGTCTTTCGTCATTTGGTCACTGCTTGTGAATTTGTTACTGTTTTGTTTGTTCCTTTTTTGGAGTTTCCTATCTTTGCTTCTTCTTGTTTTTAAATTTATTTCATTCAGTGCTAGATTAATTTTATAATCCCACTGTCTCAGAAACCTTTACCCAGAATTTTTTCAAAATTACTTTGAGTAGTGATTATCTCATCTAATATATAAACTTTACCTTCCACCATTATAGTCCCCTCAAATGTGATAAATATTCCTGTGGTAGTTAATTTTTTGTCTCAACCTGACTGGACCATGGAGTGCCTAGATACTTGGTCAAACATATCATGGGTGTATCTGGGAGGGTGTTTCTGGATGAGATTAACATTTGAATCAGTAGAACAAGTAAAGCAGATTGCCTTCCATAATGTGGACGGGTCGTATCCAATCAGTTGAAAGCCTGAATAGAATAAAAGGGCTGAGTACCATGGAACCTCCTTCCTTGAACTGGGATGTCAGTTTTTTCCTGCCTCCAGACATGAGCTGAAACAATGGCACTTCCTGGGTCTGGAGCCTGCTGGCTTTCAGGGTGCAACTACACCATCAAACTCTCTGGCTGGGCACCTGCTGATCTTGGGACTTGTCAGCCTCCACAATTGCATGAGCCAATTCCTAGTGATTCTGTGTCTCTGGAGAACCCTAACGAATACAATGAGTTGTTAATAAAAAAAATGTGGCATGGCACAAATACTAGCCACTCTAAACTGAACTCTTCCAGAAGACATTTGTTTAACCACATCCAAATGAACCTTAATTTTAATGTGACAGATATAGGATATATAGCTCTGGAATTCGGAGAAGCAGTCCAGGTCAGGGATTATAAAACACCAGTCTGTAATTCCAGAACCCACTTTTTCTCCCTTTGGAGGACAATGTTTCCCATCCCTATCCCACAGATTCTCAAATGTTGAAGTCATCTACAAGTTTTTCTGCTCCACAATATATAATTCAACTAGGCTTGGAAGTCTGAGACTCAATTAACATGCCCAGGTGCTTCCTCTTCTATTTAATACTTTAATTTCCTCTTTGAAATGCTTTATCTATCCTCCCCAGTTTGAAAATTATTCTCCCTGAGGAGAAGGGAGAAGGAAAATCATGTGTTTTGGAAAACACATGGGCTTGGGAGATAGAGAGTCACAATTTCAGGCCCTGGAACTCCCATTATTACCTCGTGTGATCTTCAGCAAGTTATTTATGCAGCTGACATGAAGCTTTCCCACCATAAAGTGGTATTCAATAATATTCAGCAGCACATTGTTTAATCAGAACGATATCAACAGAAAGACACCAACAGATCAGTTCCTTTAACACTGCTGAAGAATAAACACAACCAATTTGCACAGATGACTTCACAGATCAGAGGAGGCCCATCAGTCTTCCGTGGAGGGACAAGCTTCCCCAAAACCCCAGAAGCTTTCTCAAAACCCCAGAAAGGTACCCTACCACCAAGATATCTACTGATCATTGTGAAGATACTTTCAAACTGTGAAAGACACTTCCTTTGCCATGATCACCCAGTATTTCTCTTCTTTTCTTTCGATTTGTGTAGCTTCTGGAGGTCTTCCTATCCTCTAGATGCAAGGAACCGGTAACACCCCCAAAACATTCCTGGCAAGAATGAGTCTAAGGGAGTTCTGCCTCTGAAGGTCAACTTCCCAATTGAGCCTCTCCTCACAGATTAAGGTTTAGGTCTGCTGAAATTTATTGCTATACTTTCTACTTTTGGAGATGCTGTGAGACATAAAATGTTTAAATACTCAGAAAATAAAAGTCACCCCCAAAAAATGTGGTACCCAATTAATTTACACTGTATTCTCTGTTTTCTGGTCGGTTAAGAATATTTGGGTTGCAAGTGACAGTGAAATTCAACTCAATTCAGAAGGTCTCTAATAATAAAGAGTATCATTATCACACAAAACTTAAAATTCCAAAGGTAATTCTGGCTTTAAGAGAGAAATAATCCAACAACTCACTGGATCCATTTTTTCTCTTCTCTTTCCCCTGTGTCTTTTCTGGTTTCCCATCTAATTTCAAGACTCTTCCCACTATGATTTTTTAAAAAATGGCTATAACTGTGCAAGCCTTCACATTAGCTTCATATCAACTCATCTGAGTGAACCAATGTCTGATAGCTCCTTCATTTGTCATGGGATTCATACTTTGTCACTGGGTCAGATTCCCTCCCTGAACTAAATTAGGGAGAAAATAAATTGGTTGGATTACATAAATCAATTAGAATTACATTCTTAGGCTCAGCTCCCAGCGTCTCTTATATGTATTTTCCTATATATTCCTCCAAATATCTTAAAGGAACCTGACAATAGTGACAACTATATTGTTATTGGAGGACATACAACCAGTTAGCCCTCCTCCTCCTTTCATATTATAGATGGTAGAGATGAGGCAGACGTGTGAATGTGTCATGGAAATAAGGTTGAAGAAAACGTATTTTCATTTTGCTAAAGGAAGAAAATTTAGCAATCTTTAAAGGGGTCAGATATAAAACAAAACAAAACAAAACACCTCTGATTCTTGACCACCAGCCTAGAAATCTTTCTCCAGATTACGTCCTAGGCCTACCTCTCACCTAATCTGTGTTTTCTATCTGTGAAAGAAAGAAAATTTTACGCTGGTGAGGAAAGAACCCTCAGGCTGATTGGCTGATTGTTTGCCATTTTGTTTTGTCCACACTCCATTAGCCCAGGTAATTGAGAGTTAACTCCATTACTCCATTTCCCTCTCCTATTGAGGCTCTCTCATTCCCTCTCTGTCTTTCTTCCTATCGCCCCCCCCCACTCTCTCCCTCTCTCTCCTCTCCCCCTCTTTCTCTCTCTCTTTCCCTCTCTCCTTCTCTCTCGCTTTCTCCCTCTTTCTCTCTCTCTCCATCTGCCCCCCACACACAATCTCTCTCTCACATTTTCTCTTTCATCTAAAAGTATGAGATACTTTAAATTTTCTTTTTGGCCAGGAACCACTTGAAAACTCTTATAGTGATTTGGGGATACGAGAAAGGTGGTCAATGAAATTTTCTTTCAGCTGGAATTTTGGTGGGTCTTAATGAATTCAATTACATGTGTGTGCATTTCATCAGGGGCTCATTTATTATTTTTTTAATTGCTCCAACTTGAAATCTTTAAAAACCAAGTAGTGAGTTATTTATAATGATCAAGTCAGAGGGAAAGTTTGAACAATCATCTTTCCTGTACATGCAGTCAAAATATCAGGAATATATCTTATAGCATCAAACCCCACCCCCACCCACCCCACACACAAAATACCCTGACAAGAGTTTTTGAGATATACAGGTGATGCTTGTTTCCAATGACACATTTAACCATATATTCTGATGTTTCTCACATATTTAGTAAAACTCTGTAAAGACAATTATGAAATATATGTGTGTACCTTCAGTCCTCTTAATAAAACTTCAACTATCATGGGCAAAAGACATGAATAGACACTTTTTGAAAGAAGACACCCAGAAAGATAACAGACACATGAAAAAATTTTCAACAACACTCATCATCAGGGAAATACAAATCAAAACCACAATGAGATACCACCTCACACCTTATCAGAATGGCTAAAAGTAACAACTCAGGCAACAACAGGTGTTGGCAAAGATGCAGAGAAAGAGGAACCCTTTAGCACTGCTGGTGGGAATGCAAACTGGTGCAGCCACTCTGGAAAACAGTGTGAAGGTTCCTCAAAAATTTAAAAATAGAATTACCCTACAACCCAGCAATTGCACTACTAGGTATTTATCCAAAGGATACAGGAGTGCTGATTCAAAGGGGTACATGCACCCAAATGTTTATAGCAACACTATTGACAATAGCTACAGTATGGAAAGACCCCAAATGTCCATCAACTGATGACTAGATAAAGAAGATGTGGTATACACACACACACACACACACACACACACACAATGGAGTATTACTTGGCAATCAAAAAGAATGAAATCTTGCCATTTGCAACAACATGGATGGAACTAGAATGTATTATGCTAAGTGAAATAAGTCAGTCAGAGAAAGACAAGCATCATATGATTTCACTCATATGTGGAATTTAAGATACAAAACAGATGAACATAAGGGAAGGGAAGCAAAAATAATATAAAAACAGAGAAGGAGACAAACCATAAGAGACTCTTAAACACAGAGTACAAACTGAGGGTTGCTGGTGAGGTGTTGGGTGGGGGGATGGGCCAAAGGGATAAGGGGCATTAAGGAGGACACTTGTTGGGATGAGCACTGGGTGTTATATGTAAGTGATGAATCACTAAATTCTATTCCTGAAACTCTAAATAAATAAATAATAGATAAATAAATAATAAATAAATAAATAAATGGTTGAGTATGGCTCTCCCTGAACTCACTAAGAAGGAGTTGGGCCTGCCATTTTTAAATTTTTTTTTTCAACGTTTATTTATTTTTGGGACAGAGAGAGACAGAGCATGAACGGGGGAGGGGCAGAGAGAGAGGGAGACACAGAATCAGAAACAGGCTCCAGGTTCTGAGCCATCAGCCCAGAGCCTGACGCGGGGCTCAAACTCACGGACCGTGAGATGGTGACCTGGCTGAAGTCGGACGCTTAACTGACTGCGCCACCCAGGCGCCCCAGGGCCTGCCATTTTTAAGCCCACTTCTCATTGACTAGCCCCAGGACCAACTGTGAGTAAATGAGTTAATTCTTAAAAAGAAAGAAAGAAACAAAGAAAAGAAAAGAAAAAAAAAAGAAAACTTCAACTATGATTTCAATCTGCCTCCTAATGAAAGATTCAGCTTTCACAATTGAATTCTTGAATTCAATGAATAGTGCTTTTTACTAAGTTAGTATTTACCTTAGCTTAATAGATACCTTATGTTAACAAAGTAAAATACTTTCTCTGATCTTTTTATCATAACTTAGTCACTTGGCCACATTTATTATGCAGGTGCCAAATTTATATTATTATAGTGGGAGGTTTGTTCCTAAGTTAATGAAGCCTTCTGAGAAATGATAGACATTACCTCTTAGCTTAATATTCAACTATATATCAGATTATTTGTTCATTGGTATTCTTACTTTAAAAAATAAATGATTGAATGACAATGCTGTGTCTCTATTTTAAGCTCTGTAAAGCTCTATTTATTTGTTGTTTCCAGATAAAATGTTCTGAGATAAAGTAAATGTTAATGGATTGCATTTCTAGTAAAAACAAGCACTGTCTTTGTTTGTTGCATTTTTACAACAAGCATTTTTGAAAGGCTGCTGAGAAGTAAAACCGAGGTATATTCCAAGGGAGTCCATGAGGCTTACCACATAGTGATGGAACCAAGACAGGAAAACCGGCTGACAAGATCAGCCGTGAGGAAGCTAGAACTCAGTGACAAGTCCCCAAACCAAAAGTCCAACAGAGTCAAGAGGTAATCAGAAATGCCACAAATGAGGGAAAACAATACATTATCAAGTCACAAAGCCATGGGCTAACCACTGGGGATGATGGATGGGCATAGAGTAGGGTCACAGAATATGGTAGAAGAGAAACGTCAAACTGAGTCACTTTGGGAGGGTGACTTTGGGGTCACTTTGCCATTCTCTTAACACCTGCACATTGTGTTTCGTTGGCTCCTTCTTGAGTTTCAATCTTAACAAAATTAATTTGAAGAACTTACTGTGTGTTATATAGCTTGTTGTTGCTAAGGGAGACTTCATAAATAGGCCTAAGATAGTTAAAGAAGTGGAGAAATTTGGAATCAGTTCCCTCCTTTCCTCAAAAGAAAAGGAAGGAAGGAAGGAAGGAAGGAAGGAAGGAAGGAAGGGAGAAAAAAAAAAAAGAAAAAAGAAAGGTTGATAAAATGTATCATCCATACAAAGCCCAGCCATCTCATGACTCCTTGTGGGCATAACTTCATGTTAAGGAGGCATTAGTCCAGATTCCAAAATAATGAAAAACAATGTAAATTTTTACTGCTGCCCTTCATAAAAAAATGCCTGAGGGGGGACATCCAGAAAAACTTTGGAAATATTCTCTTCCCAATCCTGTCAAGTCCTTCCACATGTGGCAGGTGTCCCCAAAGTCCCTGCTCCTCCCCCTACCCCAAACTCCCCTCAGTCTAGCTGAATCAGCATCTCTTGTGCAGCCCCTTTAATATGTGGCTCATTTTAACCATCCTGACTTTTTGCAAGTCCCCTCTTCCTCCTTTACCAAGATCTGTAAGAGCAAAAGAATGCCTAAGAACTGAAAAGCAAGCAAAAAAAAAAAAAAAAATTCCTCTTCCTGTTTTCCAAGAGGGTTTGTTGAAGGTGGGGAGAGGTTGAAAACACTTACAACTTGTTTCTTTTATTCTGTCTCGCTAATCCATGTAGAGTCTTTTCCTTTTAAAGTAAGTTTGCTAAGTAGCAAGGTTGAAAAGGAGAACTAAGGCTTTGCCTTTGATTCAGAGAATGCAGGCATAGCGTTCACTTGAAAGACGGCAAAGCCCCACATCCTTGACCGTGGACACACTCCAAAGACACGTGGAATCCAACATTACCAACTCAAGCTGAGAAAACAGTCAAGTCAAGCTCAGGGATAAACCATGGTTAGTGTTCACAGTAACTGGGAGCAGATCTGAGTGTTTATATTTCTTTTAGGAACTTGCTTTTTTATATTAACAATTCTGTCTTTTTATGAGAAATGTTTTTATTTGAACTAACGATTATCAAGGGGGAAAAACGACTCATTTATATTTCGTGTGCCTAAAGTACAGCTGTTTGAACCACAGACTCCTAACCACATCTGACTACTGACAGAACATGCTACCTGCAGGTAGAGAACCATAGTCACTTGAGTTCATACGTCATCCCCAAGTCAGAGAGAATATTTGCAGGAGTGTGATCAACGTATTTAAAAATTAATAAACTCGCACAGGGGGGCACCCGGGTGGCTCGGTTGGCTGGGCGTCTGACTTCTGCTCGGGTCGTGATCTCACAGTTTGAGTTCGAGCCCCACGTTGGCCTCTTTACTGTCAGTACCAGAGCCTGTCTTGGGTCTTCAGTCTTCCTCTCTCTCTGCCCCTCCTTCTCTCCCTCTCTCTGTCTCTCTCTCAAAATTAAATAAACATAAAAACATTTTTAAAGAACTATTTTATTTTTTCTTCTCAACGTTTTTATTTTATTTTTGGGACAGAGAGAGACAGAGCATGAACGGGGGAGAGGCAGAGAGAGAGGGAAACACAGACTCGGAAACAGGCTCCAGGCTCCGAGCCATCAGCCCAGAGCCTGACGCGGGGCTCAAACTCACGGACCGTGAGATCGTGACCTGGCTGAAGTCGGACGCTTAACCGACTGCGCCACCCAGGCGCCCCTAAAGAACTATTTTAAACAAACTTCACACGCACCATTAATTTTGTCTTTTTACCAGTGATCTGTTTCTTCTTCATTGCAATATCACAACCCCCTTCTTTAAATTAGGTCACTTTCCATCAGTGCCCATAAAACCTCCCATGCTATCAGTTATCAAGGCCTTTAGGTCTAAAACAGATAGGTAGAATGGATCAGGGGTCGTGAGAGATGAAGGTTAGAGCTTCCCATAGAAGTAAAACATGGTAAAAGAAAATTGGGGGTGGAGGGCACATCCAAAGAGAAGTATTGTTCTTTGATTGTTTTTTAATTAGCCAACCCATAATGAAGAGTTTGGGCAAGAAGTGGCCCAAGTCTCTGGCCCAGAGAAATTTGATTGTGAAGGCAACAGGAGACACAAATTTAACGCATAAGCAGATCACTACCATCAAAGTCAGGAGCAAATGAGGTAGGACAGTTATAGTAACTGTTTCAACCTTTCTTTCCAGTGTATTAATTTTGCTTAGCCCAATACTTGGAATACGGTGGGTCCTCAATAACCACTAGCTAATTTTCCCTTTCTCTTTCTTATTATGGGTTTATTTCTATACCTAAAAAATTATTGCTGATAATGCGTATGCATCAATTTGATTCTCTTGCCCAAAGTAGATAGAGTTCAAACGACAAATTCCAAAAGTTAAATGATAGTTCTACCACTGTGTGTAACAGTTTCTATCAGCCTCATGTACTCTGTGCCTTGAAACCTTCATCTTTCAGTATGGATAATAGATGCTCAAAACTATACATAACACAGTGCTCAATGTTTGACTTTTGGAATAAAACAGATAAGCTTCCTTCTTTCATATGGTGACTAAGGAGCACCCCCTCCCCCCCCACACACACTAAATAATAAAAGGAAAGAGACTGAAATGTTGGAAACAGGATGAAGTAGTAAGGCCAAGGGAGACTACAGCCAGACTCTTCCCAGAGGCCTACCCTCTAGGACTACGGCTATTTCCACCAGCAAATGTTTTGGAGGTATGATATACCTTGGCTGCAATTATCTGTTTCTATTAAATTCTCTATTGCAGATTACTCTAAAACTTAGCCGTTTAAAACAACAAATATCAATAATGTCACACTTTCTGCGGATCAGGAATTTGGAAAAGGCTTAGCTGGGCATTCTTACCACAGACCTTTTTGAGGATGCAGATGTCGGCTGAGGCCGAAATCATATGAAGGCCTTCCTGGGGCTGGGAGATCTGTTTCCAATAGCATCACTTATGTGGCCACTGGCAAGAGGCCTCAGTGCCTGTCTGGCAATTGGTAGGAGGATTCAAGTCCTTTCCATCTGAACCCTTTCCTAAGCCTGCTTGAATACTCACAAAATGGCAGAGAGAGTGATGAAGAAAGAGAGACAGACAGAGCAAGGTGGGAGATGCAGTGCCTTTTATGACCTAGTATCAGGAAGTCACATGCCATTACTTCTGCCATGTTCTATTTGTTAGAAGGGTGTCACTAGCCCTCACTCCAGGGGAAAAGAAGCAGGTTCCACATTACACTGGGAGAACAGTCAAAAGTTTTCTGGGTATATTTTTAAGTAACCAAACCTATAAAGAAGCAAGACCCTTCCTACCCCGAAGTAATTCCTGATTCTGTGCCTTATACACAGGGTCTAGGATTTTATCAGAGATGGAATTACAATATGGAATACATGACAACATGGTAGCTATAAGAATTATGCAGAAGGTAAAGCTGGCATCACAAGTCAGTAGAAAAAGGATTATTTTAAATTATGTTATGATATGTTGAATAAATTGAATGTCCGATTTTTTTAACTGTTATTTTCTTAGTAATTTTTTTGAATGATACTACCTAGTAAGAGTTAGAGCATCGCCTTTTTCTCCAAGCAGCATTGTATATCTTGCATTTTCTCTGTAATAAGCACGAAGAAGCTGTACGCTTCTCTTTTTATAGTGCTTTTCACAGCGACATCAATTGACCTACATTTGGCATTCTGGGTAATGACCATGTTCCAGAGATTGCAAATTTAGTACAAAAGAAGATAGGGTAGAAAAAGGCAAAAGGTGGGGTGCCTGGGTGGCTCAGTCAGTTAAGCGTCCCACTTCGTCTCAGGTCATAATCTCCCGGTTCATGAGTTCGAGCCCTGTGTTGGGCTCTGTGCTGACAGCTCAGAGCCTGGAGCCTGCTTTGGATTCTGTGTCTCCTTCTCTCTCTGCCCCTCACCTGCTCACACTCTGTCTCTCTCTATATATATCAAAAAGTAAATAAAAACATTAAAAATATAAAAATAAAAAAGGCAAAAGGTAGAGGAGGCATTTTACACTTTTTTTAAGAGTGTGAGAAGTACCAGATAATACAGTGAGGAGAATGAAGGAAAGTCCAGGAAGGTCTAGGAAGACAGTCACAAGGAGGTGGTCCCTGGCAACAAGAGAGCACCAACCACCAGAGACAGGCGAGAGTTGTCCAAAGCTCCTCAGAACACTGACAAGAGAGATCGGTAAAGGTGGAACAACAAAGATAAAATCTGCATCTGGAATCTAAGTACCTGAATGAGGAAGCAGACTTCCAAATTCAGACATGTCTCAGGGTCAGAGAGTACAAGCCATCCGTTTTCTGATCATTCTGAGAAGGCTTCACAGAAGAGAAGTTGTTTGGGGAACCATGATACTGAAGGTCATGTTAGGAGTCATGCAGAGATGGACACTCACAGTTACTAAAAAATTACTGGAAGTGAAAGGAACTTGGGAAGTTAAACCCTAGGTACGAGTTGGATTTGAAAAAACAACTGTCAAGTTCTTGGGCTTACTGAGTGAGATGGTGGTTTTTCTAGGTAGAAATTGCCGTGTTATTATGTCCTTTAAGGACTTTAGCAAAACTATATTTGTGGGGACTTCAAATCTGTTCATAGAATTCTGTGAGACAAAGGCAGATTCACGCTATGTGGGCAGTAAGTTGCTAAAGAAGAAAATCAAGGCAACTACTGTTTCTCATCTAATCTAAAACACAATGCACCATAAGACGCACCATTATTCTATGCAGTACCGATGCTGGAGATTAAATTTTTATACAGTCCTTTCTTCTCATTGAAGAAAATGTTAGACTTATTTAGATTGAAATTTTGTCATACCATCCCTGGTAACTTGAAGAGATTTGACGACTCAACATGTTTTCAATAGTGCTCCATTGCTATTTCCAATATTTTCTTCCAAGTCACTTATACTTGCTTTGCAAATTTTGATATCAACACTTTTTTACTCAGTCGGGTGTGGTACTGGATGCTCAGTGGCTTCTGTTCAAAGTCAGGAGAACGTTTCTGATAACTTAATGTATGGTGCCTTGAAAAGTAGTCCCACACAATGCATGACCCAGTCACATATGTTTCTCATTGCTTTGAAATTTCTTTTGTCTGTTCCAAGGGATTTGGCAACCTTTCCTGTCTTCCATTGTATTGGGTAGTGCATGATAAGCAATCCTTTTCTTGGACCTTAGTAACAGTTTCATCTACGAGAAGGCATCTTCCTTGCTTAGGTTGGATAAAGTGCATAGGTGTTTCTCTTACTAGATAATAGGAACTTTAAGTCCCGCTTCCAACAACACATCTGCCCTCTGGTTAGTTTTCACATTTGCATAAACAATAACTTCTTTTCAATGTGCAGAGTATAATCTTGAGGACATCTTCAATTGTGTAAATTGAACATGTGTAATATCAGCAATGCACCAAATGTAATTGAAGTGAGAGGAACGTGAAGAGCTAAGACCAAGTTAGTGCATGTATTGATAGCTATTGTCTGACTGCTCTTGCTAACACTGATTGCAGGACAGATCTCAATTGCAGAGGTGAAATGCAGAATGAGTACATCTTATCACTAATGAAATAAAATTTTTCACGAAAGAATGTGAAATTTTTCATGTTGGACAACACTGTAATGTTAGGTACTTTAGAAGCTGTATTCCCAAGGATGCGGTTGGGGGGGGGGGATTATTCAACCAGTTCTAACAAATGTATTATATTATAATTTTATGACTATTCAAATGCAATAACAATAAATAAGAACAGTCGATAAAGCAGCATGGAGAGCCCCCAAAAGACCCTGGGTATGTATGAATAATGTACATGGGAAAGATGAAATTGTGAGGGCCGAGTACTGGACAAATTGAGCAGGAAAAATTAGTTCACTGTATGGAAAAAAAATTAAGTAAAATCTTCATTTGATACCATAGCCCAAAGTAAATTCCTGATAGATTAAATATTTATATATAAAAGAGAAAGCCATAAAATAATTAAATCATCTCTGGATGCCAGAAGGCTCTGTAAGCATATTAGTGAAAGAAGAGATAGATTTGGTGATATAAAAATTAACTTCTATAAATAGAAGAATCCTAGAAAGACAAGCAACAAATGTAAAAACCGCTTGCCACATAAATATAATAGGTTGGTATCCTTAATATACAAAGATCTCTTATAATTTGATAAGAAACAAATAACCCAGAGAAAATGGACCAAAGAAATAAGCAGTAAATTTACAAAAGAAGCATAGTAATAGTAAATAATCAATTTTAAAGAAGCTAAATCTCAAGAATTTTTAAAATGCAAATTAAGACAATAGTGAAGTAATTTTCATCTGCCAAAAAAAAATTTTTTTAAAGATCCAATAGCCACCATAAATGAGCATGTAAAATGATCATTCTCATATTCTGCTATAGGATTATAAATCAGTAGGTATGTTTTTTTCAAGGGAAATTTTGAGATTTTTAAATGTGTACATTTCCTATGACAGAATTAACCTATAACCCCATAAATTCTTCCACAAATTTATCCTGAAGGAAATTTTAGCTATGAACAGAGATTTACATGTAAAAATATTTATCACAATATTATTTATGATGTTTTAAAGATCAGAATCAACCTATATGTGCAAAATTAGATGAGTAATTTTTTAGATGAATAATTAAATCTAGTATCGCAAAATTTTCTGATGGAAAATCCACAAATATAAAAACTTATCTTTTTGTAAACTTTATAATAACATAGAAAAATATTATAACGTTTAGTGGTAAAATCCAGATACAAAACCATATTCAAAAGGTAATATTTTGAATGTTTGAAGTAATTACACTGTATGGCAGATAATTTTGATTTATTTCTGATTTATTTCTATATCTTCCAAGATTTCTACAATAAGTATGTCTTATTTTTATAACAAGGAAATGGGGAAAGAAAGAGAGCAATTTGGTGGTAAAAAGGCAAGGGCAATGCATTCTTTTTTTTCTTATCAGATAATGCAAATGGTAAAAGACATATAACATGGTCATTATAATAATTGTGATTTACAACTATTTCCTATGCTTGAAAGGATAAAAACATTATCACTGCATGCTTTGGATTATGAGACATAAAAAGATAGTATTTTATTGGTATGAAAAAATTAATTTAAATATATAATTTGTACAATTTTACATAGCTGTGATGTCCTTTTGAACTTTAATAACATTATTTCATAATGTAATGTCTTAAAAAGACAACTAACAGCTTATCATATGCAAATCAAAGACTCTTTCATTATCTAAGACTTGAAGAAACACCCAAATAGAAACAAAGAAAATGCATTGTCTATCAGAGGAGTTCAGATATTTATTTCTGATTCACACAGATATGCAAGTGTAGACAATTTTTTAAGTAAACCAAATTCTTCTGATACCAAACTTGGAATACACCATTGTGTAGAGAACTGGAATGATTATAACCAAACACAGGCAAGTTTTCTCCAGGGTGGATTAGAGAATAAACTCGTCATCTTTATGGGCATTGGGTATGGCTTTTCCAGCCATTTCCTGTAGGATATCCAACTCTGATTACCTTCTCCAGGATGAAAGCAAGATTTAGTCTACATACTTGGGAGTTATTTTGAACATCCTGCCATTTTTGTCAGCTTGCTGCGAAAGAAAAATTTCTTTCACTGTTTACTAGATCCCTGACACAGAGAGAGAATTCACAAGGTCTCCCCAGAGACCGGAGGTTGAACGCTTAGGTGGTATTTTGCCCTATTATTGGACTCTGAAAAACAATATTTTTTCTAAGGGATGGAAAGCTGAATGAACAATTTATCTTACTTTGATTGATGGATTTATCGACAGCCACATATGGGTTATGTAAGTAATGCAGTTCCCCCAATTGTATTATTAAATGACAAGTCCTGGGAGAAAGAAAAAATCACTTTTAGCAAATATAAAACTTTAAAACTGTTTCAAAGTAGAGGAAAATTGAGTGTCTGTTTACCTTTGCCTCGTGCTGCAAGATTTAACACTTCTTTTTTCCAAAGCCACACAATTTTAAAATGATGTCTGTCTGATTTAATGTGTTTAAGTAAAAAGATTCCCCAAAACATATCTCATTTGAAACCACTATCTGGGTGGCAGTAACAATGGCATCAATTACGGAAATGTTACTGACAACAAAAACATTCAATTCACCAACAAAGGTCAGCAGTAAATCTCTTTAAAATATGTATAGCTCATAAAAGTAATGGGTTTGCAACTGTGATGGAAACAGATGTTCATAAAATCAGCATTTAAACATGAAGACACTGTAAAATAAATGAAGATGAGATTAATTTAACAAGTTAATTCCAAACGGAAGACGGGGGGGAGGAAATTAACAGTAAGGCACACTACTCAAAATGAGCAGAGTTGCCTGGCAATCCGAGCCAAGAACATTGTAGCAATCTGAACTGGGTTTCATGCAAGGAGTGATTCAAATATGGCAGAGGTATTTACTTTATACTATTTTATGACAGCAAATTGCTTTGTATTCTCAGATTATATGTGTGTGTATGTTATATATATGTATATATAACATATAAAATATATAACATAAAAAGGAAGGACATTTGGAGCACCTGGGTGGCTCTGGTTAAGCGTCCGACTTAGGCTAAGGTCATGATTTCACTGCTTTTCAGTTCTAGCCCCGTGTGAGGCTCTGTGCCGACAGCTCAGAGCCTAGAGCCTGCTTCGGATTTTGTGTCTCCCTCTCTCTCTCTCTCTCTGCCCTCCCCAACTCACGCTCTGTCTCTCTCTCTCTCTCAAAATATAAATAAACATTAAAAAAAGAATAGACATTTGGCCAGTTTCCTTTTGTCATCAGGTAGAGATGAGGGAGTTTTATCTCAACTATCTTAATTTTAGTTTTACTAAAACCCCCACCAAAAAGAAAGAGGTACTAGAAACACGAACAACGATTGCTTTCAAACTCCAAATTTAAGGGTGCAAAGGCAGCAGTGGAAACAAGTTGGAGTTCTCTAGAACAACTAGCAAATAGTTAAGAATGTCTTTCCCAAGCAGGTGCGAGCAATTACCCAAGCCTCAGAAACATGTGCCTATAACACGGTTCTCTGTGCATGTTTTTCTACCAATAAAGGGATGGTGCAGAGGGTCATTTCTGGGCCAGAAAGGCTGCATGCTACTTTACATCTCCAATCACAAAGCTCGACCCCGAGCCCTGAGCCATTTCCCATTATGCTCCTGGGTGCGAAGTAAATCTTGAAGGATTTCTTGAGTGTGTTCTCGCCGCTCGCAAGCAGCAGGCAGAATTTGGGTGGCCTCGCTTATTGGGACCTCCTGCTGTTGGCTGCAGTCTTTCTTGTATACACGGATGAGGGGCATGAGGGCAACACTGACTTTAAATCTTCATCAGATAGAGACAACTGTGACTCAAGTTTGGTTTGGCCTGCTCACAGAACAGAAACATGGCCAGAAGTGTTTTGTACAAACTTTCTGTCATCGCAGAGGGGACAAAGAAGTTAGCACTGGGCTGAGGCAAAAAGAACTCAGCCCCAAAAGCAAGTTTCTGAAAATTACACTCTGGTGAAAAGTTGATTTATACTGGAATAATCCTTTCAGTGCCCACTATAGGATTGGCTTCTCCGAGGACTATAAAGCCAGCTCTTGCTAAAACAGTAGTTTTATTTGGGGTCTTTATGATTTTTGACATAGCTCACCATATAGCTCAACTTGGCCAAATCAGTTGGCATAGATATAAGCCCTCCAACAATGAGAAGCCAGTCGTTGAACAAAATCCATCTCCGAGGCATCTAATAATTAACATGTTGAACTTCTTGGTTCTTTTGTGTTTTGACTCATATCTTCATGCCTTTTTTGACCATACATTTGATCTCTTTAAAACGGGATAGAAACACCAAACTGGTGATTTTTCAGTCTAACATTTTAAGTCATATAGCTAGTTGGTGTCAGTTAACAAGCATGTATTGACCTAGTACTGTGAGTAGGGCACTGACGTAGATATTATGGTGGTGGAATGCTGAAAGAAGAAAGAGAATAAAAGAAAAGAATATTATTCTTACCCTCAGGAAGCCTACCATGTAACTGGAGGGAAAAAAAATGTATACATGAAACAATCCGAAAATTGTTTATTTTTTAACAAAGTGTGTATTTTGAAATATGAGAATACTTTTTTATGTTAGAAGTAATATAGGTTTATTATAAACAAATCAGAACACTCAAAACTATAGAGGAAAAAATTTTAATTGCCACCATCCAAAGAAAAACTACCACCCAAAGAAAAGCCAATATTTAGGTTTTACAGAAAAATTGTAAAGATGATATTGAGAGTTCCCATATTCCCTACACTCAGTTTTTCTTATTAGTATCATCTTACATTACTATAGTATATTTGTTATAATTAAGAAACTGGGGCACCTGGGTGGCTCAGGCCTGACTCTAGATTTCAGCTCAGGTGATGATCTCAGGATTCAGGAGTTGGAGCCCTGCAAGGGGCTCTGCGCTGGCAGTGTGGAGCCTGCTTGGGATTCTCTGTCTCTCCCTCTCTGTGCTTCTCCCCAGCTTGCTCTTTCGCTCTCAAAGTCAATAAATACACTTAAAAAAAAATAAAGAAACTAATATTGGTACACGATTAGTAACTAAAGTCTCTATTCATATGTTTCTTTTCATTTTCTCTACTACCTTTTGCAGTAGAGCTCTTAACATATGAGTCCACTTAAGAGTCTTTGAGCTACAACCCACTGTTACTATGCTGGAGCCCATTGGTATAACCGTAAGATGTGAGAGAAGGGACGTGTCCTGCAATCTTATGATTGAATCTCGTTTTTTTAGTGGGCCCCTTTCTCTGGTTCATGACCTTCACAGATAGTAGCATAGCTTTCTTGTTTCATCCTGCCTTAGGTTAGGTCAGAAGTCTAGAGGAGACTAGACTAGTCTCCTAGTCTGGAATAAAGCCCCTCCGGTCAAACTCTTTTCCCAGGAGAGGAGGACTTTCGTATGGTGAACCCTCTGAGTATATTTCACGATTAGCCTTCCCCTTTCTCACCGGAGCCACAAGGTAGATCACTCTTGGATCTTCACTGCGAGAATCTGGTAGATTTTCTGCACGCAAAACTCATTAAAGTGTGGGGATCCCCGAAGACTGTGGCCCCCACAGGAGTTTCTCTTTCTCAAAAGAGTTCACACTCAGCCTCCAGCCATTTGTCAAAATTAGTGCCTTCTAGTTCCAGAGGCATCTGTTCCAGGCAAGTGAATGTCAACTGTGACTCTGGATTTGCCTTTCTCTCCAGATTTCAGGATAGCGATTTGACCTGCAATTTCAGCTAACCACCTCAGTTCTTGGCTGGGTCAGTTTGTTCCACTTTTTCTTAAGAACAGGAGTGGTGTCTTCTAAGCTCTTTGTGTATCAGAGCAGAAACCAGAAGAAGGCCCACTATTGACATTTTGATGAACATGGTTCATGTTTTTCTTTGTGCACATTTGACAAATTTTTTGCCTATTGTTTTTAAAAGTAGGATCAAACTCTACATAATCCCTTTTTCACTTCCTCTTTTTTTTCCCACTTACCCAAATAGTGTTAATATTTTTCCATGTGCCTCAATACTCATCTATGGCACAAATTTTAATGGTTTCGGGGCACCTGGGAGGCTCAGTCGGCTAAGCGCTGACGTGGGCTCAGGTCATGATCCCACGGTTCGGGAGTTCAAGTCCCGCATGAGGCTTGCTGCTGTCGTGGAGGGCCTGCTTAGGATCCTCTGTCCCCATTTCCCTCTGCCCCTCCCTCACTAGCTCGCTCTTTCAAAAATAAATAAAACATTAAAAAAATTTAGTGGTTTCTAGTACTCCATATTTGGCTTGCTAAGAAAAATACAAAAACTTTGGAAATACGGCAAAAATATGGCACATACTTTCAATGGGAAATAAGGTGAATCCCCTCAAAGACTAAGAATAAACTGTGTCAACTTATTCTTTACTGTTTAATAAAGGGTCTAGATTTCCTGAAGACACATGTTAACCTGTAGATTTTTTTTCCAATTGAGATGCAAATGTTTTCTTTCCAAGAGGAACTGTAACTCCCTAATTTAGGATATATTGCCCTCTAGGATATTACCCAGTTTTATAACTAAACCAGCATATTATGTTAATATTCATTTATTGAATTGTTAGTAAATATTAACTCCTCTAATGCTTTTTGAGCCAGTCTTAACCTCTTACTGGTTTCCTCATTAATTAATGAGTAGAATAAAATCTTTAACTCATGTTCATTTTATATTTGAATGACATTCCTGATTTTACATTCGTGGAAATTATTCTTAAGTAGAGTTTCCCATAATTTAGGTAATTATTCCCTGATTTGTTGACAATGGGTTTTTTTTTTTTTCACGTTTGCTGTTAGGATAGCATTGTAATGAGCATCATTTTACTTGTAAAAAAAAATAATTCTGACATCTCTGATGTTTCTTTGACATAGATTACTAGAAGTAGAATTTACAGATCAAAGAATACTTGTTAAATTTTTTATTGATTTTGCTGAATTGCCCTTCATGAAGATTATACCAATGTATTCTCTCAATCACAAGGAATTACAATAGTGTGCTTTCTAAATTTAATCCAATCTTCCCTACAATAGACATTTTAATTTATTTTAAACAACTGGACATTTGATAAACATAGTGTTTAGTTGTTTATTTATTTTTCAGTTTTGATTACTATATTGATTGCCAGTGAGGTATATGCTCTTTACATGTTTTGGGGTTTCATTTACCCATTGGTAATTTTTCTTTGAGAATCGCAGATTGTCTTTGGCCCATTTTTCTGTTGAGATGTGTTTCTTCTGCTTACTAATTCAGAAAAACTCTTTCTATACCCTCTGACCTCTGGTTGCAAAAGTTTTTCATAGCTTGCCTTTGGTTCTTAATTTCATTTATGGTGTGTTTGGGATATCTTACATTTTACATGGCCAGAAATATTTTTTACTTTTCCTTTTATGCTTAGAAATGCCTATATATCAACTGACATTAGATGGGCACTACTGCTTTCTCTGGCTGTGTAATAGCTCTATGGAACTTACTTTGGTGTAACATGCAGCGTAGGGATATAAGTGCTTTCCAAATTGTTAATTAAGTTCTTAAAAATTAGTATTAAATATGCTTCCTTTCTCTCCACATCTGAAATGGTGCCATTTAAATGCACTAAAATTCTTATGTCTAAATTTTGTTTCAATATCTTTTCAGTTTCATGGATCTGTTTGTTCTTACACAGCTCCTACTGTTTTAATTAATGATGTAAGTGCTTTTTAACAACTTGCAGTTCTTGCCTTCAGTATCCAGATTTGCTTTGATATTCTCATTTATTGTTCTATATTAATTTTCAAGTAAATTCCCAATTTTCCAGTCCCCCAAAAAAGTCATTTTGATTAGAATTCCTTCTTAAACTGGAGACAATTGATAGTTTATGAAATATTGAACATTTCCACCCAGGAGCATGAGATGTTTCCTTTATCAGACTCTCCTTTAAAGTTCATCAGAGAAGTGTTTTGCTTGTCTTCATTGAAGGTTCCACATAGTGCTTCTTGAATTGATACCCAATGATTTATATTTTGGTTGTTTTGAAAACTTAGAATATGATAAATTTTTATATATTCCATAGTCATTTTGAAACTAAATGTGTCTTTTAGTTACAAAGTGGAAGATTAAATATATATCTATTAAATCAATCTTCTAAATTGTAGTTCTCAAATCCTCTGTATCTTATCTATCTTATATCTGCATGATATGGCTCGAAAACCATTTCATAACAATTTCAGGCCTGATATTTACAACCATGTGTGTCTTCTAGTTGCTTTAAGATGGGCATTAAATCAGGATAGGTCTTAATCAAAGATCTGAACCCTGGCTGCCCATTACAATGACCTAAGCAGTTGTTTTTTGTTTTGTTTTGTTTTGTTTTAGTTATGAATGCAGAATGATTTAAAATGAACCTCTGTGAATGAGAGCCTGGGCTTTACTATTTTTTAGAAGTTTCCCCAAGTGATTCTAATGGAACAAAAGTCACAAACTAGTGTCCTAAATTATTATCATGATCATGTGAAATTTACTACACATTTCTACAGCCAATCATATTAACAAGTGGAACAAATGCAATCTGGACACTCAAGAAATGTACATACTAAGCCACCAGCAAGGTAGCCTGTGTATCTTTAAGGAAAACAGTGAGCATTCCATATTTGAGTTCTGAGTCTCTAACAGGCTTTACCTCTAACTTGAGTAGCTATGTAGTTATATTCCTCTGTGCCTTATTTTTCTCACTTTTGTAATAAGTTGATTGAACTAAATTATCTATAGGAGAAATTTTAAACTCAATCATTTAAAGATATTTCTGTAAGAATAAGTAAAAAATGAACCAAGAAATCAAGGATTATATGCAGGTGGGATGCACAAGTAGTCCTGGTTAGCTTGATGGTGAGACTTAATATAGAGTCTCAAACTCAGATGCCTTCAGGGGCCAAAAAGTTAGCACCAATTTGTGAAGCAGCCAGGGCTGAGAAGTATGAGCTCAGTTGTCAAGTTAAGGCTCATGCAATGTCTAATGACATTCAAATTCAATTATACAGAACAGTGGTCTCCAACATAGTGAATACAACCCAGCTAGTATACCAAATGACCCACTGGGCTGTAATAAAATAATATGCTTTATTAATATTTAGTATGTGGATAGACAATACTGTATATGTAACTGTATAAGTTAAAATACCTATATTGGGAAATAATGCTTAAATCTTCTTCATTTCTTCAATACATCATTTTATTTATTTATTTTTAATTTTTTGATAGAGAGTATGTGTGTGAGTAGGGGAGAAGAGCAGAGAGTAGGAGAGAGAGAGAATCCCAGCAGGCTCCTTGCTCATTGTGGAGCCTGAGGTGGGGCTTGATCCCATGACCCTGGGACCATGACCTGAGCTAAAATCAAGAGTCAGAGGCTCAACTGACTGACCCACCCTGGTGCCCCTCAATACATGATTTTAAAAGAATGTTTAGACACAACTGATATAGATGAGTCACTTGGCCTTGAACAAGTAACTTAACTTCTCTGAATCCTTAACTGTAAAATGAGAATAGTAGCAAAATTTTCCTTGCATGGCTGTGGTGAGATTTAAATGAGACAATGCATACAAGTCTCAAAGATTGTTAGATACTCTTACAACCAAGTAATATCCAAATTAGCTCTCCTATTTCTCATCTGGCCTTTCTGTTTCAAATCCCTCTGCTATATTGTTAACTCAATTATCTTTCTAGAACACAGCCCAAACATGTCACCATACTGCTTGAACCACACATTTGTTAATGCACACACATGTGTGTGCACGCACACACACACACACACACACAATCAGTGATTGGTTTCCCATTGTCTGCAGAGCAAAGTCAATAGCTAGTCCAGTGGTCAAGACCATTTACAAGCTGGCCCTTCCACCTCTCCTGGCTATTTTGTCACCACTCTTTGACACACACCCACTGACACGGGACTCTGTCCTTTCTTCAATGTGCCAAGAATTTTTACAGCTCTATTTCTTTTAGGAATTCCCTTCCTCTGCTTTTTCCCCCTAACAAAGTCTGACTGCCTGTGTTTGTGGATCACTTACTGTCCCTAGAGTATGTCTGGTAGAAATAGGAGGAAACAAATCAGAACATATCTGAGATGTCTTTGAAGACATCAAAACTTGCCAATTATGATTATACAAATGATTAGTTGTCTGAGACAAACTGAGACATCGATGAGTATCTGTCCTACCAAAAGTATCCTTTCTTTACAAAGCAACTCTCATAGGCTTCCTGTGAGTGAGTGTTTCTGGTTTATTTCAAATGATTTAATCTATAGAAATGTAATTTTTAAGCAACTTTTAAAGAGCAACACTAACAGTATGTAAACCAAAAAATCACCTGTATATCCTTACGATAAAGGGATCTAATTGGAAATCAAACCTCAGTCCTCCTGGGTAATAAGTAGAGAAGAGGTGAAAAGCAAGTCAGGATAACATACTATCTGGAATACCTATACTCAGATATTTTAAAATGGCACTTATTTCATTTAGATAACGCTTATAGATTTTCCGGTGTCCAAGGTGTTAAAAAAATATATACCATATGTTCCCTTTGATTCCAGGATTAAATACACATACACATATCCACATACACGCACGCTAGGTTCTATTTGAACAACATAAATGTAAACTTACATGTTATAATGAATTTTTGACTCTTTATACAGAGAATGATAGAATGATTAAAAGCTGGATCTTACGTATTTTCTATTTCAGCTTCCTTAATTTTACAAATGAACTGACTCATTTGCAGATGATAGCATACCTATTTAACACCTTGCCTCCAATCCTTTAATTCTTTTTTTTAATTTTAATGTCTATTTATTTGTGAAAGAGAGACAGAGTGCGTCTGAGGGAGGGGCAGAGAGAGAGGGAGACACAGAATCTCAAGCTGGCTCCAGGCTCTGAACTGTCAGCACAGAGCCCAACACGGGACTCAAACTCCTGAACTCTGAGATCATGACTTGAGCCAAAGTTGGTTGCTTAACTGACTGAGCCACCCACATACCTCCAGTCCTTCCATTTTTATAGAGCGAGTGTTTCCTCTTCCCTGCCTTGTTCTTCTTCCATCACCTACCTTCCTCTAGTTCCAGCTTTCTTTGGTTGTCATAGTAAGTGCCAAGACCACTGGGTAGTGATTGCATCAACCTGGATGGTATCACCTGAGCCACACAGGCACCCCGGATAGTCCATATTGAGATGCATTATCAAAACTATAATACCAAAAGAGCAAAATGTCTCATTAGCGACTTTTGTATTGATTGCATTTTGAAATGATAAGTTTGATATATTAGTTTAATACAATATAATTTAAAAATCAGTCTCACCAATTTTTTACTTTTTAATGTGGCTACTAGAAATGTAGTTACATTCCTATGGACAATGCTGACCTAAAGGCCTCAAGTATGGCGTGTCACCTGGAGTAATGCATTACATGGGCCCTCCACACCTATATTTATCACGGGTACAGGGAAGTGGAAATTATAATGCTGAGTGATTTGTTTTCTTATTCTAGTAGAACTTGTTTTTCCTATTTCAAAGTGCACGTCTAATTTGGAATGGATCCCCCTGATGACATTTCTCCAAAAGTTTTGTATGTGAATATATACATATATATAAAAAACTGCCACTGATGTTGAAAGCCTTTCTTCATTAAAAGATTTTCTAGATGCACTCAACAAGAGCTTTATATAGCTTGCACAGAAAAGAAAGTGCTTGAGGTAGCAGAATGCACAAAAACAAACAAAATGCAAATATAGGAATTACAGAAGTAGCTTGAGTTATCAGGCAATACTTTGCTGCTTCTAAGTCAAAAATATACGCTTTATGTATTTAATTAGTGATTGAGCACCTAGACTCAGGAGGAGTCTTAATCTGGCTTAAAGAGTGACTTCCTTTCACAAAAAAAAGGGAAAAAAAAGTTCCGAGCCTCTTGCTTATAAAAAGGTCAGGCTTGACTCAGACATAAATTATTCACAGATATTAATATCCTTTTGTGTAATACTTTTTGAAGTGGGACAGATGTAATAATATGCAGGGCTAAAATTTTGAAATCCTTGAGAGAATATTTTTTCACAAAAGTTTGGATCTGTAACTAATTAAAAATGAGACTGAAAAAATGTATGGAGATTCAAGTTCACATTAAAACTGTCCAATGGCAAAGACCTTTCACATTTTGGAAGACATAACTTTGTTTTTATCTTTCCCTGTTGTTTCCTTTAATGACTGGTAATAAAACAGAAGGAAATACATTTTAGCCCTAAGACACATCTGGAAATGATATTTCAAATAGTCCTCCCATCGGTCCCCCAGAATGAAGTTTAAGCACCTTGGTGACCTACTTCCCTTACCTCTGGAAACTTTCTAGATGAAATCAGAAGGGTATTGACAGTACTGCAGTTTCCTTGGGGCTCGGGGAAAATAAATATGCATTCCTCCTCTCCTTTCTAGCTCATCAGTGGTTAGTTACACCCACATTCATAAGAGCAATAGCCAAAAGGTGGAAGCAACCGAAGTGTCCCTGGACAGATGAATGAATACACAAAATGTGGCATATACGTACAATACAATAGTATTTAGTTTTAAAAACAGAAGGAAATCCTGTAATACGCGACGATATAGATGAACCTCGAAGACATATTAAGTGACATTAGCCAATCACAGAAAGACAAATACTGTATAATTCTGCTTATATAAGGTATCAAGAGTAGTCAAAATCACAGAGACACAAAGTAGAAAGGTAGTTGCCAGGGGGTGTTGGGAGGGGAGAGTTTGTTTAATTGTTTAATGGGTATAGGACTTCAGTTTTGCAAAATGAAAAAGTTCCGGAGACTGGTTACACAACCATGTGAATACACTTCACAGCATTGACTTGTACGCTTATCAATGGTTAATATGGTAAATTTTATGTGCTTTAAAAAAAAAAAAAACTCAGCAGCAATGCTCTTTTTCTTTAATTCACCTATTTGGCTGGTTGATTCAGTTTTATTTATGTTCATCAGAAGACATCAAAATCTACCATGGCGGGGAAGTTCATCAAGTATTCGGTGTTGGAACTCAAAGGCTCTTGGACAACTAACCCACACCCACCGTTGTACATGCTAGTGTGGGGGGTGAGGTCCAGGGAAGCAAAATGGCTTTGACCTAAGACCATGAGGTTAATTGGAAGGTCAGCCGGGGCAAAAATTAAATTCCTTTACAACACAATACTCTATTTTCTTACACATATTTGTGACCCAGCAAACCTTCATGTTATTACGCATTTTTTATTTTAATGAAAAACCAGCTTAGGTGTTAATCATTGCCAAGGTCTTGTTTTCATCAATTGATTGCTTACCCGAAAGCTCTTTAGCAAATTTGAACAGAGGGAAACGTAGAAATGATGAGGCCTCATTAGTATATGACTTCCCTGAATGCCTAGACTTCAGCAATTCAATTTTTACAGTTTTGATCTTCTTCAACACTAATCCGAATTGCTGCTGATTTTTTTTTTTTTTTTTTTTTTTGGCTGCTGAATCTTTTGTTCAGAAAGCACTTAAACGGCGAGAGAGCCTGTGGTGAGGTTCATATGACTGGCATGTTTAGAAGGCCAAATGTTTAAAGCGTTGCAACTGACCATCACTATTTGTACAGATTACCTACCCAAAGAGATTGAGAGAAAATACAAAGAAAAAGATAAAAAAGGAGTGTATATGATTAGAGCTTTCTAATTAGCTATGCAGAAAGTTGGAAGATGTGTTTTATACCTTAAAGTGTCTACCTCTAAAATATTCCCCATGTAGCCCTCCAGAAAGTCAGGCCACCTGCACACACAGTGTTTTCATAGATTCATTGCCTTTGTTGAGAACAAAAAACAATTCCCAAGGTTCGCAGCTCATGCTGTCCAACGCTCATGTTCCCCTCTCTAATCCAGGGGAGCTGTGACTTCAGAGAAGATGTGCAACGTGGTTTCCACTTTTAATTTGGTCAGTCTCTGGAGCACAATATCTCAGTAACATTATTATTATTGCTCACATATATTGTCACTACAATTCTGTAGAACCACAGCTCCCCACCTCCCCACCCAGGGGACCTGAGCGTGCTGCAGTGAACTCAGAGGGCACCAGAGAAATTTTAAATTGTTGGTAAAGCATAACAATACTTGGTCATAGGAAATTTGGACACCATGCAAACTAGTAGCTCCAGAGTTGATATTTTCAACATTAGATTCCACTACATTTCTTTGATGACACCATATCTTTATGTAGCTGGATATTTCGCAGGCATTAGGATATAGAGCAAGTACTATGCAGGACACCTGGGTGGCTCAGTTGGTTATGCATCCAACCTCTGACAGTGCAGAGCGTGCTCTCCCTCCCCCATCTCTCTGCCCCAACCCTCTTTGCTTGCTCTTTCTCAAAATAAATAAATAAACAAACAAAATTTAAAGCAAGTACTATGCAAAAATCCATGTGGACCAAGAAATGAGGGTGACAGCATCCAATTTGATCCCAAGTTTAAGATATTGTACAAAGTACAACAGGTGCACCCACCTTATTAGTAAATAACTGTGGTTACCTAAGAATAAAATATAGTATTTTTGTCTTTCAATATATGTGGGTTTTTTTCCAGATGGTTACTAAGTGGTTAGGACACAAATACATATTGAATTGTTTGGACCTAAGTATTTAATAAACAACTGCTAAGTATCTAAGTATTTTGGCCTCGAGACACCATGAAAAAATTACTGAGACACCACGGTCACCATGAACAGACAAAGTTGGGGATCTTCTGTTGTGAGGAGTCTTAGAGTTGATACTGTGGTTGATTACTGCTGTCCCAACACATCTTCTAACAATGATAACATGGAGGAATTCTGTTACCAAAAAAGTTGGACAACAGCAGGGATTGAAAAGCTACTCAGAAAGACAACTGCTAAGCGATTGAATATGGCTTCGAACCTGAAACTTAAATAAATTTCTTTGTTTAAATGATGGTTCTAAAGCATATTGAAGACTCAGCTCTGCTTCTTGGAATCATATACCAAGAAATTGTCATTCTGTTTTAAAGCAAACAATGTACAGGAGCCGTAAACAAATTTCCTTTTAGCCTTAACATTGCTGACCCTGCCAAAATGCATCAGGGAATGAACATCCATGGGGCACAACAATCATCTCTCACTGAGATGTGCTTCCAGGTAGATACCTCCAGGTAGGAGTGTTCATTACCTTACATATTTTCCTGGAAATCTGGTTTCCAGGCTGCCAAGTGTGATTACAATGTCATGATGAAACCCAAGGCAAGAAGTCATGTATGAATTTCATGTCTCTATCAAAGAAAAAAAAAATGATTTGGGATTGTCCAGCATCACATTATTAAGCATTTTCTTGATTATAAGAGAGTCTGAGATGCCTGAAATGGCCCTAATTAGAATCAGAAGTCCCCTGTCACAATCACAATTCTGTACCCAGTTGGTTGCAACACATTGGCTGCCATTGGTGATCATTTTAGACCATGTTCAGGTTTTGCCTTTCTAGTCCAATTTTTCTCACTTACATCTTTTGCTAAAAGCCACTTCAAATAGATTTTGGAAAAAATGGAGTAATACATTCCAGTAAAACATCATGGTGATGCTTACTGAACTTCTTTGAAGCGGATTTGTCAACAAAATTGATTTTTTATCGTTCACCATGTCTCTCCACGTTCAGCAAGAGTAGCTTATCCTGCCAAATGGGACAACTTTTAGAGACTTGTCTTAATTATCTGCATTCATAATTAGCCAATGACCAGCAGACACACAAGAATGTGTCCTAGATGCCCCTTTGCCTGTATCCAGTCTTCATTCATTTTACCCTCAGAGATTTTCCTTATTAAAAAGCCATGTGGCTAGGACAGATGGCCTGCATGTGTTATCTCCATCTTTATCAGCATTGAGGACATTTCCGTTGGGGTAACTTGACAGTAGCAGAATTTTCGGGAATATTTATCCTAAAGCCATCTGGCGTTGATTTTTCAGCCTCAATCCCTGAGGTTTCATGAGGGTCTTAACGTGAAAGAGATAATAAGTCTCTGGCCATTGCAATTGCTGAGGGACTCACACTTGGTGCGCTTACTAATGTAAGGCAAAGGTCATCTTGGAAAGTGTGCTATGTCCTTAATAGTCAAAAGATGATAAGATGAAACTGAGAGTTTGTTTTATGTTTATAGAATAACATCTAAAGCCAGAGGAACTGAGTGCAATCCTACTCCCTGAATTTGGTAGAGTAAAAGTTTGAGTAAGCCGCATATATCTTCAGCCTTAGTTTCCTTGTGTGTAAAATGGGAATAATCTTAACACCTAAATCATAGTGGTTGGGAAACTAAATTTGAAAGCAGTATTCAAATATGAGTTACAATGACCTAAGGAGGAAACTGGTGTTTTGAACTCGGCAAGGTTAGGGAATCTGACGTTAACATATTTATTGTGTAGGAGTTCTTGCTTGTATTTTATTGATTGTGAGTTACTAGTATAACGGTGATAGCTCTAGAGAATTCTTGCAGTAGAAAGGTGCTTCCGTTGAAGACAGTCTCATTTTACCACTTCCTTAACATAACAAGTACCTAATTCCTTAAAAAGGCACCTGTTTAGCACCTTAGTAATATCTAACATAAACTAGTGTTTCGATTATTTCAAAAACCTCGTCCTTCTTATAAAGCTTTCAGTAAAGACAATGTTATAATGCCATAACCGTCTTTTCTTTTAACCCTTGACATTTTGACCTTTGAAACATCTCTCCTCAATTTAAGCACCAATTTTTAATTCTATCATTTTTCTCCCAAAAGCCAGAGGATTTCTAAGTTGTTCTTATTTTGTTTTCATGGGTAGAATGTTCAGAAAGCCACTTTTCTTGATGAAAATTCGTAAACGAACACAAACAGGGGGGCATTCTGAGGGCTCAGCATTTTCCCTTTCCGCTCTTCCTCTCGCACAACACCCAGAGATCGCAGTTACTTGAACAATTTTGGTAGCAAATTGCACCATCTTCATTCATCCTTTCTTTTTTCCAATTGACTTAAGGTTGACTCAGTCTGAGCCCTGTTTTGCATGCCACAGCTGACCGTCCTGTTCCCGTCAGGGTCTTGAGAAAAGGTGTCTTTTTCGGCTCGTCAGTTAATCCAAATCTCTTGAATTACATTCTCCCCTTCTTGCTGGCTCTGTCTGGCAGATGCAGAGACATTGATAGGCACTGATTTCCTACACTTGAACAAGATGGAGGTGCACCTATACCCTTGACATCAGCTTCAGCCCATCTGACTTTCTGATTTAGTTTTGATGAATGCCCCCTGTTTTATCCTCCTTCTGTGATCATTTTAGTTAAGATTCAATCATAAAGAATGTCCTAATAACGCCTCTACTGACCAAATACTAATTACTTAAGATGAGCCTTATGTACAAATATACATATATATTTCCCCCAGATGCCTCCTCAGGTGACCATCTTGTCCCAGTCTACTTGGGACTATTTTGATTTTACCACTGAAAGGCCATCCTCCCAAGAAACTCCTCAGTCCCAGGGAAACTGGAATACAGCAGCCCCCTCTCATTTTCAGTTTTGCTTTCTACAGTTTCAAGTCCCCATGATCAACCCGAGTCAGAAAGCAGATGATCCTCCTTCTGACTTATCTTCAGAAGGTAAGGAGTAGCCTCATGCTACATCACATTCACCCGACTTCATCTCATCGCATAGGCATTTTTATCATCTCCTGTCATCACAAGAAGGGTGCATACAGTACAGTAAGAGATTTTGAGAAAGAGGCCACATTCACATAACTTTTAGTATAATATTTTGTTGTAATTGTTCTATTTTATTATTAGTTATTGGTGTTCATCTCTTACTGTGCCTAATTTATAAATTTAACTTGATCATATTATGTATTATGTATAGGAAAAAAAAAACTTAGTATATACAGGGTTCAGTACCATCCATGGTTTCAGGCATCCATTGAGGGTCTGGGATTGTATCCCCCATAGATAAAAGGAGGGGGAGGCGAATGTAGTTGGTCACCACAGCACTACTGAATAGTGTGATTAATTTGGCCTATATTTAGATCCTAACTTTCTCAGAAGTCATTTCCCTACAAAGCGCTTTTTGTAGATACAAGCTGTGTGTATGAACAAGTTCAAATTGTGTCACAGTGGTTCAGGGTCACAGAGCTCTGCAAGCCTGCCCTTCATTTATGAAGCACTCTTTTTCCTAATTCCCAGCATTCTATTTTTATTCCTTTTCTTACTGTATCCATTTGCAAGCTTTGGAGGACTTTATAGAATGTGATCACGTGAAGTCTGTTTTTGTGAATTAACTGGCTGGTTTTAACTTAAGCAGTCAGTTCAGTTATAAGAAAAGTGATAGATAATGCAATTTAAATTATTAACTGTGCATTTATCTCATAGAACTATGGGTGATTTTATTTTCTCCTTTTCTAAATCACACTGTGCATGTGTTATTTTTACAAAACAAAATCTTTTCAAAGTGACTGTAAAATTACATGTTAAATAATTTCTCTTGAAATTTACCGTGTTTACCAAAATCCATCCAATAAGACCTCACCATTTCTGGTCAGAGCTGCTCATGGAAATACACATAGAAAATTACCTAGATCCTCTGTCCAGAAAGACATCAGGCCAGCAAAGGAAGACACCTATCAGGGTTTAAGAAACTGCGAATTATGGAGCAGGTCAGCCATGTTTGATAAGCTGACAAGGTCAGTTGAAGAATGAATGAAATTCTGGGGACAAGATAGCTGGAGGCAAAATGGAATTTGGAAGGAAAAAGAGGTATCAAGAAAATGAGTCTTGGAATTTTTTTTTTTTTTTTTTTTGGACCAGGGGACCTTTCATTTATTCCTTAACTCATTCATTTACTTGAAAATATTTACTGAATACCTTCTAATGTGCCAGTCTTTACACTGATAAATCAGAGGTATAAAAAGATCAGTGCTCTTTCAGGACTTCCAGTGTGGTAGTGACAATAGATAGCAAATATAGTAAGCATATAGTATTTTGGAAAGTAAAAAGTGCTCTGGGGAAAAAAATGGAATATGCATGAGGATGCAAGGTAAGGTGGGTGGAAGAAGGATTATAATGTTAAGGTGCAGAGCAATAAAGGATTCAGCAAGTAAAAGGCCTTGAAGGGGACCAAGCTTTACCTAGAGGAAACAGTGAATGAAAACAATGACTTTACAAAAATGCATTGGGATTTGGAACGCTAGTTGACATCTGACCTGTGGCGTAGGACAAAAGGGGGACATTGAGTTCATGTCAGTGGATCTGCCCAATTTGGGCCTCTTAGCCTTTAAACTTGTCTCTTCCTATTTGTCTTTACAAAGATGAGATGAGCAAAGCAGTGGTGTTAATAGTTTCCAGAATATCATAGTAGGGAACTAAGGTTGTTTTGTACAGACAAGCATCATCTAGCAAACTTTTTCTGCTGTGATCTAGGATCATATGTAACCCATGAGAGCTTTCCTAATGGAGCGAACGGATTTTGATTTTTATCCCTATTTTCTTCCCCTGCTATCAAATGCTCCTGAAAAATAGTTTTAGTATTTTAATTAATGCTTTACTTTAGGGTACACACGAATATGTTTGTGTGTGTCATATAAGCGGATGACAGAATCAAAAAGATTTCAAACTATATAGATAAATGAAGTCGTTAGGCCAATAACAGCAAGAAAGCCCTTTAGGGGGAAAACTTATGTTGCCAGTAACCCAGCATTTTATTATTAAAGTTTCCGATTTTGAAATTCAGTCTTGAAGTTCTGCAGAAAAGTGCAGAAAGGATATGTATTGATGGAATGAATGAATGAGAGTGGAGAGGGATATAAAAAAGGCTACAAACCCTCATGCATTATGAAGACTTAGCCATATATCCACTGTTGCTTTTTATTAGGAAAACTGAGCCTCCCAGAGGAGAAACATTATATAAATTGTACTGTTTAAAAATTGCTGTGTTCATTATGAGGAGCTTAATTATGGTCATCATTTACCAAAAAAAATCAAAGTCTTGTCAAGGAATTCATAATAATGAATGTTTCTCATTAAAAATTAATGAACAAGTGGCTTATTCTGAAGGTATAAAGTCTGTGGAATATCATTATTTTCCTTTCTTGTTTCAAAGAATTAATATTCATGCAAATTAGATCCAAATTACTACAGTTTAAGCGGTTACTTAGTACTACAGATTATGGATTTGTTTATGACCATAGAAGCCAATTATATTTGTCAGCATAGGCTAGATTATGCTGTGATAAACAAACCTTGAAATCTCAGTGGTTTAATAAGACAAAGGTTTCTTTCTTGCTCATCATGCAGAATGCAATGGAAGTCAGAATACCTCTCAGAGCAGCTCCCTTCCCTACAGTGACTCAGCAAACTGTCAGGCTTTCAGTTTAAATCTCTGCCATTTCACAACCCCCAGGATCATCATGGAACAGAAAGGGAGAGGTAGAAGGTTGTTCATCAGCTCTTAAGTGCCTCAGCCTGAGGTAACACACATCACTGCTGTTCACAGCCCCATGCCACATGGTTTTGACTAGCACATCTGGGCTGTGTGGAGGAAGCAGACGAACATTCAGTGAATAATAATGTGCCTACAACAGCAAAAGCAAAACCAAAAGAAGAGATTGGTAAAAAGCACATTATCTACTAGGTACATTCTGCTAAGAGTTTTCTGCATAACCCGGGGCCAAGGGAGAGGGCATAATACTCCAAAACACAGCCAAAAACATCTCTGTATACTGAAAAATAATAAAGCAATACATGAATCCCTAAGTTAGGGATATAATTGTCCTTGCATCCCTGTGATCAGAAACATACTATCATAACTGCTCACAGTCCAAGAGGGATCAGAGCGTCAGTAAGCGAGACATCTGGTAAACCCATCTCTCGAAGGAAAATGCAAGGAGTTACTTCTTTGAGTGTGGGGTTATCAATGACACAGGCAAAGTCCCACTCTTTACATGGACGTACTGTATTCCGTTAACATCTGAGGAATGCTTTCTTGACCAGATTAACAAGGAAGACAGTGCTTTGACTGGGAAGGGAAAACTCTTCACTCTGAAGTCTTGTTTGAGAACACACACACAATTTAACTTCACGTTCTTCTTCATCCCTAGGCTAAAATAGCAAATAAATGAAGGACTAAGTTAATTAAATGCATATTTTAACAGCATTTATCTGGCATTGATTGGCTGAGGCCACTTACAGTAAAGTGTGGAATAGTTAATACAAGTGCTGGCCATCTCCTAAAGGAGGTGACCTCAAGGTTATATAATTGTAGCGGTAATTTATTTAGCTTAAAATGAATGTGTTCTCAATTAGGTTGGTAGGCATTATAATAACACAAGTGGGATTTATATTTGCTATGTCTTGGCTGTGAGGGTTTAGTTATTGGATTTGTTTGCCTATATTTAGTCCTCCCATTCAGGATCCTTCCCTCTCAGGAAAGATCAGGAGGCTTCTTCACGCTGATTAATAGGGGCGCAGTCCTAGCATTGCGGGTATCAGCCTGATCTCGCCAGAGGCCATGAAGGAGCAGACACAGAGCACAGCCTCCAGAAGTCAACATGATGGGGGTGGAGGGGGAGGAGTGGGGGTTCTGCCAGTGGGAACTGTTTCTGTTCCTCTCCCAGTACAGACCCATCAGCATCTTCAATTTGCCCATAAATCGGTGCTTAATATGAAAATATATCACTGCTGAGGCACTTCAGGATTTATTACGGGATTTCTGTTGTTGGAGTTCATGTTTTACACACACACCTTCTTTTCCTGTGCTCTGCTAGACCTCTGAGGCAGAAAAGCAATTGTCCATGATGCTCTACTCTCATATTTGAACTTCTGATTCTATTTGTCTAATAGGGGAACTGAAGCATCGTTACCATTCCTTGGTCAGATGTGGTAAAGAAATTTATAAATTTTTAAAGTTCTTTATTTATTTATTTTGAGAGAGAGAGAGAGAGAGAGCGCGCACAAGTGAGGAGGGGCAGAAAGAGAGAGAAGAATCCCAGGCAGGCTCCACACTGCCACCATGGAGCCCAGTGTGGGGCTTGAACTTACAAACTGTGAGATCATGACCTGAGATGAAATCAAGAGTCGTTCGCTTAACTGACTGAGCCACCCAGGCACCCCTAGAAAATTTTAAAGTCGACATCCGGTTGGCTGAGTCTTTACCAACGCTGGCCACCCAGGTCTCTGTGAATTTTTCAACCTTTGCATACACGCCAAGTGTGCCCGTTAGTAATTCTGTATGAACAAATGAAATGATCATTATTATCATTTTCGTTTATTTACAAGCTGGCAGAGATGAAGGGTTGGTCACTCACTGGGTCCCACAGACGCTGGTTCTGGAAGCACAGGACTCAGCCAGTAGATGTCTCTGTTAGACTCATAATAGTGAATGCCCCCTCGGGAGGAGTGTAGCCTGCTTGCGAAATGTGTATTTTTGTCCAAAAATTGAAACAATCTAAAAAGGGAATCTGGTTGTCCTTGTGTTTCAGTTTAGGCTGTCAACTTCACAACGCAGTTTCTGTTTAGATCAACCAGTGAGGTGGGAGCGCCCACGCGTTCCCCTGATGGATAGAGGGTTCTCACCCATGACAGCCCTCCCCCTAAAATACAACCTTGTGCAAACCTTCCTTTTCCGGGGAACTGAAACTAACCCTCATCTCCTCGGAGACCATCTGCCTTGCAGTGAGGGCTTTCACTAGCCCAAATTTATGGTCTTTGGGATAACAGAGAGACTTTTTTTTTTTTTGGTCACTTATGCAACAGACTCAGGTAAGCAGATCCAACATGTGAAATTGTTGGAGATGAAAACTGTCACCAAAGCAAGAAGGAAGTTGTAGAGATGTGTTCTGCAAAGCAGAGTGCTCTCTACCAACTCATTTTTGTTTGAGGTACTTCAGTGGGTTTGCAGCCCGAAGAAGAAGTTTCTCCGCGTATCTACCAACACAACGTTGGAGGACAGGAGGACTTTATATTTAAAGGTTGTGTAACCAAGTCTCAGTCACCATGATGCTGCTAGTCTCAGGAAACTCTGTCCAGTGGAAAGAAAATTGGACTGGGTGTGAGGAGATCTGAGTTCCTCTTTTTATGCTCTGTGTGACGTCCAGTTGCTTAACCTTTCCGATCCTGTTTAGTTCTCTGTGGCATGGGGACAAGAAGAAGAACAAAGGAAGACACAGTTTTTGAAGGAAGTTTAAAAAGTCTTACTTGTCAGGATTGCCCCGAGGAATAACTAAGAGCTATAACCCTCCTGACTTATGCTCAATTGCTGCTTTCCTTTTCCCCCTCCTTTCTTTTCTCATTGGTCTGGGCAATAGGAAGTCTAAGAATACTTTTTTAAAAAATGGATAAGGGGATCCAGTAGGTAAATCTCATATCAGAGATTTTTATGCACTGTGCTCTGTAACCCCCTCTTTATCCCTTTGAACATAGGACAGGTGTTCAGAGTCAGAAGCACCGTACAGATTAAGTGTCAGATTGTTCTTATCCTCTTTGATTTGAAAGCTATTGCTCAAGCTACATTTTTGTAGCTACTAAACTCTGATGGAGGAAGAGTGTCATTTGCACTAGCAAATATAATATGCCAGAAGAAAGCATGCTTAACTTCTCTGTCATCCAGACATTCATGGCTTGTTCATTGCCCCGTCCACTGGGAAAGTCCTTTAGGCTTGACCCTCTGCCCTCTGCTGATGGGCAAGTGCCATTCGCATCCTGGTTCCTCCTGTCAGGGGATCACTCTACTGTCTGGGAGAAAGGTCTTCAAATGACTACCTCCAATGCTAATGGATAAATTGGATGCTAATCAGAACTTAAAGCATTAAAAGAATCCAAATAAGGAGATTTTGCATGCTCAAAAGACTGAGGGGAGTGTGGGCCAGAAAAAAAGGCCCCAAACAGAACTAATTTAACAGGCGGGGCTCAATTAATAACAGGAAAAATAGCTAGACAGTAGGTGAAGGAAGAAGGGGGTGACATCTTAAGTACTGGGAATAATGAGAACAAAGGCAGACAAACTTTTTGGAGGAAGTCGAAAAGCTCCCCCATACTTCACTTGTAAATAAGTGTCCTGAAATTGTGAGAGTATTCATACTAAACACAGATGTGCAGAGAAAAGAAAGATCCTTTACTCCCCGAAGCTGCTATGACTTTCATGGGGAGGAAGGGGAAGAAAGAAGAACTGTTTAAAATCTGGTCCAAAATATTGCAGATTTTGACTCCGACTCTTTGAGATATGATAGCTGGCCAGTCTTCCAGAATGCCTCTCTTCTCCCTGACTCTGTCCTTCCCTGGCCTCTGATACAGGATTCCTTTGTTCTAGCAAAGAAGCCCCCCACTTTTGACCCAGCATCTCCTTCCTCTCCAAGGGCAAACCAGACTCGTTAGCCCATCCAATAAAGCTCTGAAGGCCAGGCATGGTGGGACCCTGTCTGTGCACTGCCCACATTCCTCTCTTGGCTCTCAGATCTCCAGCTTTCCGAGTGACATCTGTCCTCCCTACTTTCTGAAGGTATATTTGTTCCTGAGCTGTAGTGAGGGACTTGCCCACCACAGAATGTAAATTGAGAGATAATTCAAAACATTATCTCTAGGGGACGCCTGCTGGCTCAGTTGGTCAAGCGTCCGACTTCGGCTCAGGTCATAATCTCACAGTTTGTGAGTTCGAGCCCCACACCAGGCTCTCTGCTGTCAGTGCAGAGCCTGCTTTGGATCCTCCGTCCCCCTCCTTCTCTGCCTCTCCCCCACTTGCATTCTGTCTCTCTCTCTCAAAAAGAAATAAACATTTAAAAAAAAAAACATATCTATTCCAAAACCATGCAAATTAAATAGAAAGCTCTTTTAAAAATCCCTCTTTCAGCACTCCAGAGGGACCGGGGTCAAGTTTGTATCTTGTCCCCATTTCAGACAATCAGCTTATAGCCAAGATCCTTCTACTTTAATTGTTTTAGGCTTGGGGCTCCTGAACAATAGATGGGAGTGGGCTCATCTTATATAGAAACATATCTTTCTCTTCAGCAATGATAGGAATGCTATATAAAATTGAAACTTCACACAATTAGGATAACGCCGAACATTTGAATCCATTTCGTGCTGAAGGTTTTTCCCAATATCCAGTTTGCAATGCTCACAGGCCAAATGGAAACACTGCACAAAGATTGTAATTGCGACTGTAGCCTCTCGGAGAATCATAACGCTTTTTTGAGAGAGAAGTATCTAGAAGAGAGAAACACTGGGACAGATACAGCTTGGAAACGCATATGCTTTCAGTCTGTAAGCGCTCTGATGAACAGAGTTCGTGAAGTTTTACTCTGAACATGAAGGCTTTACTCAGAAGGTGAGGCGGGCTGGCCTTGTCTTGCAGCTGTTTTAGAAGAGCCTGGGATTAATTTTAATTTTAATAACTTCATTGGCATGACAGGGCAGCCGTGTTTTGTGAAAGTCAATATAACATGAACCTCTGTGTGGGGATTGGTTACACAGCCTCTTTCCTTTTGCTCTCCTCTGTGAGCGTGTCTGACTATGAGACTGCCAAGGTCAGGGCTAACACTTTTGTCCCTACCTCTTTACCCCTCCCATCTAATTTTCTACAATAAGTGGTGTTTGGAAAAGATGAAGGATTTAAGGAAATATGCTGCTTTTAAATCTCTCTAAGTCCTTGGATTTTTGCCAGTATATTTCTATACTGTGGTCAGTGAGCCCAAAATGGATAAATAAATCTACAGAAAGTTTGTGAATTGGCTAGTTAAAAAAAAACAATCTAGGATATTTGTGAAGTGTTCCCTTTCTGGGATGGCTAGTATGAATATTTCTTCATTTACGGCCATTGTCAATTTGAGGACCTTTTATAGTCATGCCAAGACTGAAACTCGAGTTGATGTAGGAAAAAAAACCGTCAAGAAGTATATACCATTCATATACAGGGTGTCTGTAAAAATACAGAAACATAAGTAAACACATGTCATGCCACCAATGACATCTCCAATCTTTAAGAGCAATAAAATAGTATGGACTAATATTAACATATCTTTACTAATGTCAGCAAATCTAATAATGTTGGTATTGATATTGGCATAGATATCTTTTTTCACCTATGTTCTAGACTTTATGGATACACTGTACAATATGATCCCACATTTGTTTTGTAATGTGTGCATATTTAAGACACCAGAAAATTACACACCCAGATTTTAACAGTGGTGTTCTCTGTGAGGGAAGGTTATATATCATTTTAATTTTCTTCCTTGTTTCTGATTGTTCCAATATTTCTAATATTAGCATGTGTTACTTTTGAGTTGAAAAAAAATTTTAAATAAAACACAATAGAATAAACTGTGTGTCTACACGTCCACGGTACAACGTAGTAGATGAATTCTACCATGGACACATTCAGCTACTTGGAATCATGGCCGTGAGGCCACACTTTGAAGATAAATGATATGTCTTAAGACCCTAGGGAGGAAAGAAGTGAAGGGAAAGAGCAGTAACATGAAGTACCAGAAAGTCCAAATGCATTTATAATACTCTCAGTGTGATCATTTTCTCCCATAGAAGGTCCTAGGAAAGAGACAGATTATGATAGAGTGGTTCCTTCATCTCCGATTTCTTTTCTTTTATTTGACCAAACCACCAAAAGCATTCTGAAAACACAAGTAAAGCTCCATCAGCAACTACCTGTTGAACTGACACATTACATAAAATTTGCTCTTGAGAGGTTAAAAGAAAGAGTGAAATATATGTAAATATGCCTATGCTGTTTATTTTTAAATACAAAGGTGGTTTTAATTCATGTGGTCACAGAAACAAATGTTTGGGGGCGCCTGGGTGGCTCAGTCAGTTAAGCATCCGACTCTTGATTTTGGCTCAGGTCATGATCTCATGATTAGTGTGTTTGAGCCCCAGGTCAATTCTCTCTCTTCCTCTCTGACCCTCCCTCACTTGCTCTCTCTCACTCTCTCTCAAAATAAATAAACCTTGAAAACAAATAAATAAACTAGTAAAAACCACAAATATTTGCTTAGATTTGTGAGAATAGATTCAAGAGACTATCCTAGTGCTAGTCTACCGTGAATTCCTGGAGAGCTTTCCTGTAGTCCCAGCGTGCGCATGTAGAATTATTACTATAATCTACGATAATGGTTGGTTCCAAGTTCCCCTGTGATAATATAGACTGAATTGGGCAGTCTAAGAACTTTGGAAAGAGCTTTGTCATGAAACTGAATATGCCAACTGGTTTTTATATAGCTCAGACCTCTTATAGATTGTTTTCTCTGACACAATGTCTATAGCCTTATAAAACTTCTCGTATGTTTAACCTGTACATAAGAAACTCACAAGACGAAAGCCCAATCCTGCCGAGGTAGCAATTGCTTTCCCTGGAAGGAAGACCACGTGTTCCCATAAACCTTAAAGACAGAACCTAACTTAACTTTTCTCTCATGGCATATTTCTAATGCTTAAGCGTCCAACATGACCCAAGCACATTTAAGGTACATTTGTAAGCTGTTCAAGAACAAAACGGCAAATAGGCAGGGATTGAATGCTTCTGGCCACTGCATCAGAGAACACTGGCTTCACGTCTCATAGGCATACCTTTCTCTTGCCTTTGAGAAAATGACATGTAGGCCATTGGAAGGAAAGAGTTTTCATTCTGTAGACACTGGGACCAGCAGATAATCTCTACCCCCAGGAGAAAAAATAACTACTACTCCGTAGACGACACCACACGCCTTCACTGAGCCACATCTGACTTATAAGAACTCTGCAGAGCACTTTGGTTGGAATGACTGTGTCACTGCCTGTTTAAGTAGATTTTTAATAAAAATTCCTCTGCCTTGATCAATCCATGCTCTTCAATTTAGAGCTGAGATTAATTCTCCAAGACACATGATGGTACAGTATTAACACTTGAAATCATCTCAGAACTGCTTGCTTTCATATTTGGCATAACTATTGTACCACCTTGGAAACTGCTTCTATTGACCTTTAGATTAAAAATATGTTGGATTATCGTGATTGACACTTTTAAAATGACTCATTCTTGCCAAACACAGCATAACAACTTTTAAACATCCCCTTTTCTTTGCAACTGCCTCCACTTTCATTATTCGAAACATGGCTGTATTCTACACCACCTCTCTTTGCCTAACATGTTTTTTTTTTTCTTTCTTTCTTTTTTTTTTTTTTTTTTTTCAGAGTTCGAGAAGATTTACATTTGGAGCTAAATGTTTCAGTGATTGCTCTGTTGGGTTTCATTATACCAGTGTAGTTAATCAAAGCAAGTCTGGCCTTGCTACCATGATTCATTGTATGGTTTTTTGAACTTAATCATTTACACAGAATGAATATACACATTATCACCAGGGCTGGATTTCTTTAACAGCCTGCACGACACAGTATTGTAATGCCTTTGTCAACTGCTGGGTCCCAAGAACGTCACAGTTGCTAGGGTTTTTGTTAAGACATTTCATTGATGGGCTTTCGATTAGGAAAAAAGCAAATAGGAAGCCCCTGGTTGGAGCTACACGGAGCAGAGGAAATGCAGAGTGAGTTGGCTCAACTCCAAGTTGGGCTACCTGGAAATCCTCTGGTTAGGACATAATGTTTCTTTTCATGGTGTGTGTGGTCTTCACAATCATAATTAACAAGTAACCTTTCTTCTTCCTCATCCCTAAGCCCATCATAAACTATTGGCTCTTGGCATCTGGGTAGGCTTTGGCAGATGCCAGATGTGGGGACGGCCTGAGAGAATTACTGGGATTGTTGTTTTGAAACTGAAAAAGCTAATTGCGTAAGTATTAACACCTGTGAGCTGGGTCTAACAAGTCTAGTCTCTGTATTTAACAATTCAAGTCCAGCGATGCTCCCCTTGACACCCTGTTCCTCCACAAAAAAGCCAATTCACATCTAGCCAGAAAAGGTGCAAGGCGGGGTTCCATTCCAGCCTCATGGAGGTCAGTTGTCAGTTGTTCAAGAATCTTAAAAACTGTTTGCTAAGCACAGCCGTTATTAAAAATCGAAGCATATAAACTTTTAATGAAGTCAGTTATATATTTTAAAAGGTAATAAATACTCAAAACTCATCACTTCCGATGTATTTTGCCAGATTGTACTGTTCTCTATGCCCTTGAGGTTATCTGTGTCTAGTGTATCTTGTATGATGGAGACAGGATATAAGAACACATGGCTGCACATCTTTCCCCAACTTCACATTCCCCCTACGATGTCATGTCAGTAACCTGAAATCAGCCATAATGAGAGTATTTGCACCACGAAAATCACAAATGCTATAAACCAGGACTTGACCTGCTGTTTTGCCTCTTCCTCGCATAGGGAGGAGGTACTATTTTATTTTGGCTCTCAGAAAACTTTAGGAAGTCAGAGAAAATTGCACTAGGTAACCTGGCCAGAGGATTCCACTGCAGCTGTTTTCTGACCTCAAAATCCATTCTCAGTCTTGTGTTCTATACCTCTCCCTCGACTGGAACTTGAACCTACCACTGTCCTGATAGACTCATAAAAACTACTAGAGGCAGGGCACTTGGGTGGCTCAGTCAGTTCAGCATCTGACTTCAGCTCAGGTCATGCTCTCGCAGTTCGTGGGTTCGAACCCCTCATCAGGCTCTGTGCTGACAGCTCGGAGCCTGGAGCCTGCCTCGGATTCTGTGTCTCCCTCTCTCTCTTCCCCTCCCCCGCTTGTGGTCTGTCTCTCTTTCTCTCAAAAATCAATAAACATTAAAAAAAAAAAACCAACCTAGTAGGACCATTAACTAGTGTTTGGTTGGTGTATTTGCTGTGCTCCTTGAGTTAGTTACAACTTAAGCACCTTAAGGTTTAAACCTTTTTTTTTTTTTTTTAAATCAGAGAGCCAGTTGTTACCCATTTACCGACATATCACCATCCAGGGCTGGAGGTCCAATTTAAACAAATCTACCCCCAGGAATGACCAGACTGTTACAGCAATCCTGTCACTGGGCTTTCATATCCTCATTACCTCTCTTCCACACCATCTCCTAACCCCAGAAAACACTGAAAAGGACTCCTAGAAATCATTTTTTTTTCCTGTTCATTAGAAAAATATATATCCTAATTACTAGAGTTTACCAATTGTCAAAACTCTCACTGGTCTTCAGCCTTTCTTTGGGACTCACCATCTCTACCACGCATTTTGTTTACTGGCATCGGCCAAGATGGTCCCATCTGGTTTCAACAAGGAAGCAAGATGAAGGCGATAGAAATGAGAAACTGAGTCAGTTACACAGACATACAAGGAGAGGCTGGGTTTAATGGGCTCTGAAAGAATCAGGCACGGGACTACCTGCGCCTATCCTCTCTATGCCATCATGATTTGCTTTCTATGGAGAAAACACCCTCCCAGGGGGAAACCCAGGGTATATCATCAACCAAGTACTCTCTTGCTGATGTAGGGTGAAGGAATTGAATGGAGCGCTGGCTGAGAAACAGAGACTGCAAGTCTGATAAAATCATATGGGGCCCACCCACTTCTGTTTCAGATTTTCTCAGCATTATTTGCTAGCACACTCACAAAAGAAGTATTAAGTCCGTCTTTGTGCCTTGTATTCAAATGTTGTGTGGGAGCAAGGCTGAAATGTGCACGTGTCCTATTGGTGGAGCTTCTCTAATGGGCTATTTTATCCTCACCCCCACCCCAAAGCTCTTTAAATAGTGACCCCAAAACCTGACCTCCTGACACATTTCAGTCTTTTCGTTGGTTATTGGTACCATATGCAGCAAGAATTACCTTCGGCTTTACCATTGACCCTGGGAGTCAAGACTTTCTCACAACTTTATCCACTATGGCATAAAAATTGTTTCTTCAAAACTATTAGTCACAGTGAATACTTTCCTCATGTGTACCATCGTCAACATCATTGCCTGTTGGGAAACTTCTGATGGGATGCAACTGACAAGTTTCTGCCTCACTCCTGATTCAAAGAAGCCCTTGGTAGCTCATAATGGAAATTTTTTGGTGTGTCATAATTAGATATAAATCACACTCGAACTTTCCAAGAAGATTTGTTCCCAAATGAAGGAAGGAAGGAAGGAGAAGGAAGAAAGGAAGGAGAAAGGAAGAAAGGAAGAAGGAAGGAAGGAAGGAAGGAGAAGGAAGAAAGGAAGGATAAAGGAAGGAAGGAAGGAAGAAGGAAGGAAGGAAGGAAGGAGAAGGAAGAAAGGAAGGAGAAAGGAAGGAAGGAAAGAAGAAGGAAGGAAGGAAGGAAGGAAGGAGAAAGAAAGAAGAAAAAAGTAATAGCAAAATTCCTTAGGTGATTACAAAACGTTTTTTTAAGTTTATTTATTTTGAGAGAGAGAGAGAGAGAATGGGGGAAGGGCAGAGAGAGAAGAAGAGAGAAAATCCCAAGCAGGCTCTTTGAGGAGCCTGACATGGGGCTCAAACTCACAGACCATGAGATCATGACCTGAGCCAAAATCCCAGACACTTAACCAGCTGAGCCACCCAGGTGTCCCAGTAGTTACAAAACTTCTATGCAAAGATACTAAGAAGAGAAGGTAACAGGATTCACTTAACTGGAACGCCTAAAAATCAAAAACTGAAGACAGCTTATCACAAAATTATTGTCCATTGTTGGGATTCCTTTCATTCTCTTAGTAAAAATGCACTATAGCCCTTGTTTTTTCCTAGACATGCATACATTTTCCTCCTCAGTTGGACTAAGAATAAAGTATTTTGCAAATAGCAGTCGCTCCCAAACACTAGTCCACTGGCTGACTTCAAAAGCTGTGGGATTCTACAAATTGACCCATTAAGCAGCTGCTCCCACCTAAAAGTTACTCCTATTACCACTAAAATGCATGATTAGACTTCACATAGACTCGGTAATGATGCTCTCACCTAGTGTTCAAGTCCTATCTGTCAAAATTCCAATCAGGTAACAAGATGCTGGGAACATAGCTGGTGAGATGCCTGAAGGTTGGCTTTCCATGCTATTCCATGCAATGTTATTAAGGAAAGCTTCTAGCTAACTTACCTTAAGGTTAAACCGAAAGAAAAAACAAGCATTAATCACATACAGTAAAACTTTAGGGTGAAAAAAACCTAACAACGTACTTTAAAGCAACTCATTTTTGTCAAATGAGCAATGACTACTCTGGAGTTTGGTTTGAGACTGCTGGTATATGTTCTGTAACTTTGGCCAAGTCACTTTAACTCACTCTTTTGTGAAAATGGGAAAATAAGACTGTCTTAGTCTACTCAGGCTTCTAGAACAAAATACTATATGTGACATACGTGCTGTGACAAAATGTCAAGGTGACTTACAAACAACAGAGATTTATTTCTCATGGCTCTAGGGCCTGGAAGTCCAAGAGCAGGTGCTGGTAGGAACCGGTTCCTTGTTCACAGCTGGCCATCGTTTTGCCATGTCCTCACATGGCAGAAGGGGTGAGGGGTTTCTGGAGTCTTTTTTTATAAAGGCACTAATCCCATTCATGAGGGTTCCACCATTAAACCCCCTGACCTCCCAAAGGCCCCGCTTCCCAACACCATCACACGGGGGATTAGGTTTCAGCATATGAATTTGAGGGCAATACATTCGGTGTCCAGCAAATTCATCGTTGGAAATGTTTCCCTGGAGTTCCAGCAAATGATAATTCTGGCATAGGTATCTGCAAATGCTCAGAAGGCTGTCTAGGGCAATACTTCTGCATCTCTGGCACAATGGCAGGGTGGGGTGGGGGATAAAGAAGTCGGTCTAAAGGAGAGAGATGCAGCTGCTGTGAGCCTTCTTAGCACAAAGCAGGATTCTGTCCTCTTGAGTCTGTGAAACACTCAAATTCGCTGAAAGCAGAGAGGAGGAGGACTATATATATATTTATATATTGATCTGCATGCTGAGGTTTCAAATGTGATTCATTATGTACCATTTCCTTTACCCTAATCCATCTGCTAAGGTTCTCTTCTGCTGTGCAGAAGGAATTTGAAAAAGACATGCGACTTTAACTGGGAAGAGAGTAACAGCATGACATAGTTAGAACCACCTGCACTAAAAAAGATTCAAGATGGTATTTGTCAAATATTGGAAGATGTGTGTCTGCTAGCTGAGGGATAACGGGATGTTTTCAGAGACTGTTTTAAAGTTCTATGGCCAAGAAAAAAAAAAGGCTACATTTGCTTCTCATAATAGTGGTTATCATTTCTCTTGTGAAATGTTTATCTACTGGTGATCTCACTATGGCTTCCTTTGGATTGTCTTCTTGTTTTATTTTCTCTCACTAGAAAAAGCAAACATCTTGGTTCCTGTCTCTTTCTATTATAAGTACCTAGCATGTGCAAAGTTAAAACAAAGACTGCACATTTCCAAGGAACTGGATAACTACACTCAAGTGGATCCTAATGGAAACTCCGTGCTGTGGGCATTTGGTTACACATGCTTGTTGATTCTGTAAGAAGTGGAGGAGAAATGGATCAAGAAGGGGGTGAGGGCGAGAGAAGAGGTAATAGAATGAACACTTGGGATATAGCTCCTAGGCAGGAGTGAATAAAGCGCTACTCTTCAGCTCAACTTAGAACACATAGACAATGCTTTATGTACCTGTCATACTAAATTTCATGTGTTGAAATCAGCCGATAATTCAGGGATTTGCAAAGTTATGTATCATACCTCTATGGGTATTTAAATTGTAGTCTACTGACTTGCTGATTATCCATACATACTGGAAGTTATTAACTTCATCAAAGTGTGTTTTTGAGCTTGACTAAGGTATTTATTGCCGCTGCATATTTTCCTTTATTTCAGAGTCTAAAAGAAATTTGTTATCATAAAACTGATATAACCACATTATGAAAAATTTGGACAGGAGGCAAAATGAGAACCAAAAAGTACCTAAGACATAACCTCATGACCACCTTAAAAATGTTGGTGTGTGGCCTTTTGCCTTTCTGTTCTTTAATTCTTCTTTGATTTTTACATTATAACCATTCATATAAATATTACATATTTATATATATATACTTCTTTATATATATTTATATTTATACAAATTTTATATATATACAAATTTTCTGTCCTGTCTTTTCTCCATAAAATTATATTTTCATCATTCTCATATACTGTGCTTTAAAAAATAAAATTAAATAGCTGCATGTTATTTGAGAATGGATTATAATTTATTTAACCTGGCATTAAGTCCACATTATTATATGTATTTAAAAAAAACTGGGATCTAGAAATAAACAGATTGGAATACACCTCGTTGGAAAAGGTTAAAGATGTTACCTTATAACATCTCCTGTATACTACTATGTTCTGTGAGGCTCTAGGAGGGGAGCTTAGTGTGCTCATCTCTCCAACTTAATTAAACATCAAACGGTTTTCACCATGGAGCATTGCACAACATTGGTGTTCCCTAGAGCACACTTTGGAAAACAGTGGTTTAACCATCCCATTATTGTCAGATAGGTAGGTTGTAAGATCTTTCATTATAATAAATAATTAAGAATTTAACATCATATGCAAATAGATTTTGCAATATTTGGAATTGGGTGTTTTCTTTTTTTTGAGGTTAAGTTCCCAGAAGTTAAAACAAAATAAAACAAATGGAAAAGTTCGTAGAGTTTTAAGGTCTTTGATACGTATTGCCAAATTTGCTTCCCAATTGCTTCACTGGTATGTTAAATATTTTTTTGGCAAACATGACACCGTTGCATAGAGTCGGTTGTGATACTTTGGACAGTCACTACTGCTCTAGGATTTGAGTGTGGCTGAGACAACCAACCAGTATACAATCAGCAGTATAGTTCTACACTATGCTGCGTGCACATACTGTTAGTCTCCTGAAGTATATGCCTTGTGAGACTTACTGATTTCATGAGCTGCAAAGTGAGTCACCTACTTCTGACTATCATACCCTTAGATTACAGGCAGAGATTATTTTCTGCTGTTTACAAAGAGACTGAAGATTGTGTTGTGTTTTTGAGATACCTAGAAAGTTGCTGATGCAGGGGGCATGCTCAGTAAATATTTATTGAGTGAATCATTAAATGCATGAATGCATACCCGTAAAATGTTTCCTTCCAACCAGCTCTCTTGAGATACCCCCCATTTCACCCATTACCCCCTTACCACTGTCTTCACCATACAGCCCTTAGGCAAAGCTCTAAAGCACGGATGATCCAGGTTTGCCACAGAGCTTAAATATGGTAGACCAGGGGCGCCTGGGTGGCGCAGTCGGTTAAGCGTCCGACTTCAGCCAGGTCACGATCTCACGGTCCGGGAATTCGAGCCCCACGTCAGGCTCTGGGCTGATGGCTCGGAGCCTGGAGCCAGTTTCCGATTCTGTGTCTCCCTCTCTCTCTGACCCTCCCCCGTTCATGCTCTGTCTCTCTCTGTCCCAAAAATAAATAAACGTTGAAAAAAAAAAATTAAAAAAAAAAAAAAAAAATATGGTAGACCAAAAGTGGTTGAGGTTCTTTTACAATTGCTCGCTGGAAGGATGATGGATACAAGCAGCAGGCCTTGGGCGTTACGAGCCATTTGCTGGCTGTGTGACCACTTCAGCAAAGCTTAGACCTCTCTGAGCTTCAGTGTTTTCGTATACAAAATAAAGTTGATGATACCCTTCCCCGGGTGTCTCGAGGCTCAAATAGATACAAAAGCACTTTGAAAAGTTAATACCTCATTGAAAAATGAGGTGTAATTATTATTTTTACCTACTCTACAGTACGCATCCCAAATAGTGAGAAGATCTGGAAAACGGAGTGCTAGGAGTTTGTAAATTAAAGAGAAAATATAATGGTTTTATCCTAGACTTGTCCCTGATACTAGTTTTATTGGGTTTTAATGTGACGTGATCTTGTGAAATGCTTTGAAACCTGATTAAAAAGCAACATGAGTAAAGGTGAAGAAGAAATACCAGCAGTGTTGCAGACCTAAATAATAAATTAATGAAGATGCAGTGGTAATTATATGTAATTAGAGTAGACACTTGACATTCATGAGGGATACAGACTGAGACCTTTGGAATCTCCCAGTTTGTGAATTCAGAAATATTAATACAGGCATTCTTTTGAGAGTCACACATTTCTTGGATATATCTTCATATCAAATCACTATTTCAAACCTTGAAGTTTAGATCTTGCTCAGTTAGTAATTTTGACAGTGGCTGGCACGTTTTTCTGATCAGTTTCACGAATCTAATTTGCTCGTTTCCATATAGAATTTATGATGGTCTTGTTTACCTCATTTACTTATGTCACTGCCAAATCAATATTGCACTTAATTGTTTTCTTAAAACTCCTAGTTGTGCACAAGAGCCCATTATTCCTTTTCTTTTTCCTTTTTCTTTCCTCTCCTCTCCTCTCCTCTCCTCTCCTCTCCTTCCTCCTTTCCTCCCTTCCTCCCCTTTCCTTCCTCCTTCTCTCTCTCTTCTTTTTTTTAAACCACTACAAACCTGAGACCTGTTAAGAGCACTAGACATACAGCAAGTGTGCTCAATAAATATTTGCTTAACACTTTCTTGTATTTCTTCACTTCCAGGTCAGTACCAAGGGTTGGTTTTTTGGTAAGGATAATTTTTGCACAAAGAAACAAGGAATATTTGTTTGCTTTGCTTTACTCATTTCGTGAAATTACTGTGTGCACTCCCACCCCTGACATTTTGGGTTTTTTTTCCACCTAGAAGTCCTAATAGAATAACATTCCTTGGCCTTTCTCTTTTACTCTAGAGTGGTGATTCTCCACCAGAGGTGATTTGGCCTTGGCAGTGTCTAGAGACATTTGTCACCGGTGGGGTAGGAGGGATGCAACAGGCATCTAGCGGGTAGAGACCAGGGATGCTCCTAAACATCTTATGGTGCACAGGACAGCCCCTTACAACAAAGAATTATCTGACCCAAAATGTCAGTGGTGTCAATATGATAAACCCTGATCTAGGATGAGAAAGAGTCATGTGAAGTAGAAGTTGTTGAGGATTCTTAAACCAGTCCCATGCCCTTTATTTCCCCCTTCTCTTTGTGCTTACAAAGAACACACATTTCCATCTGTTTGCACTATTTCATGGGATACAATTAGTGGGGCAGGATCTGCCACCAACAGTGTAGTACCTGAAGTCTGGGGAGTAATAGCAAACCCATATATCTACATTCCCTAAAGTCAGTTGGGGCGGGGAGGGGTGGGGGGGTGGGGGGAGAGATTTTAATATCCCTCTGCTTGAGTCCTGAATCTCTCTCTCAGTCCATTCTAAACTTGGGTAGGAAAGATTACCATTTGGGGGACTCCCTCAAGCTCCAACATTGTATATAGTGAAGACAGCATGAGATATAGATGCTTAATGGCCAGCTGGGTTTACTGACTAGCTATGGCTTCTCCCTCCTTATACCAGCTCTGCTTAAAAAAAAAAAAAAAAAAAAAAAAAAAAAAACAGTAGAAATGATGATGGTTGAAGAAGTAGATGTCAAAGGTGTGACAGTTGGGAAGATTAAGTCCTACAGAGGCAGGGAAATTGAAGAGTTCATTTATTGATAGATGGAAGAATGACTATGAATGGAGAGAAAACATGGTACCCATTTGGGATATGCCCACTAATATGTCTGTCCCCAACTTGGATGCTAGAATGGACAAGTGTTATTTCTGTTTATCCAAAATACATCCTTTCAAGACAGAACCTACTTTGTCCTTGGGGGACAATCTTTCTTCCACTCCTGGTCCATGTGGTCCAATGCCATACCTGACTCCAGGGACAGGCATGAAATATGGTCCGTGAGTACCTTGATGCCCTTAGGCCTCAGTACTGACCAGTGAACAGATCGGCAATAGGCATGTGTCCCAGTCAGAGCCAAACCAATGCCAGGATTTTGCTAGAAGAAACAGGAAATAGACACATTTTATTCCTGCTGGACTTGGGGCTATGAGTTTGTTAGCCTAAGCTGCCGTAAACAGGATGCATGAAGTAGAAACCAACATACAGAATACAACCAACTGTGAACTAGAAAGAATCTAGAACCTCATGCTATCATTTGATCATGGAGATGAAATTGTGCCTAAATCTTGGATTCCTCACTTACATGAACCACTAAGTTCCACCTTACTACCTTTAAAAAACAACTTTACAATATAAAGAGTCTTAAGTAACAGCGACACCAGTTGTGGACTCACCGTCTCAATGTCCCTAAATATGATAACTCCTCCTAAATCTGGAGGCATACATTCTGCCCATTGTCTTTGCATTTTTACATTATAACCATTTGAATAAATATCACATATTTATATATATAAATTTCACATATATTCATATTTATACAAATGTTATATATATACATATATAAAAGTATATTTTATAATAATGGCAAATTACATACTCTTGATTTCCCTTAATTTCATTCATTCAACTGCTTTGGTCACATTTGAACATATTTCCCTACTAGTCGCTAGAACACTCTGACAGCCATGGGTAGAATGATGCCATGAACCAGGTTATAGGTGAAACACACTGTTTCTTGGCATTTATCTGACCAAACCCTGAAAAAACCCCACCAAATGCTATTCTACAATAATAACTAAAATAACAACAAAACTCCTGTTATTAGCACCTACATTGATTAGCACTTTGCCACATTTCAGATACTATGCTAAGTGTTTTTTGTATTATCTCATTTAATGCACTCACCAATCCTGTAATAGAATCTTGATTTTTCTACTTTACAGAGGAGGAATGAATCAGGGACAGAGAGAGGTTCAACAATTTAGAAGAAGTTGCAAAGCTAGCAGTAAGTAAGTGGCAGTCTTGACAAGCAGATCAGACTCCAGACCCTGGGACCCTAACAATTGTTCTCTCCTATTTCTCAAGAGTACTCACTGGTGAGTACCTTTATAGCAAGGTTTTATACTGATCACAAATGGGAATCAGTGGTAGGCTTCTTATTCATTTTTCCCAGGAAATTCATTAATAAAGTGATCCTTTTCTGGCATCTACCGAGAACAATTTTACCATAAAATATTGACAGGTAAAAATAAAGCAGAAGATATGATGCCTGCACGAAAGACACAGACCGGGATGGCTTTTGCCATTACCAGTCTCTAACATTAGTCAATTATTTACCTCTCTCAGTCTGTTTCCTCCACTGCAAATAGAAGAGGGTGATTAAAGCATAATGATATCATTGGGGCGCCTGAGTGGCTCAGTTGATTAAGCATCCAACTTCGGCTCAGGTCATGATCTCACGGTTTGTGTGTTTGAGCCCCATGTCAGGCTCTGTGCTGACCGCTCAGAGCCTGGAGTCTGCTTTGGATTCTGTGTCTTCCTCTCTCTCTGCCCCTCCCCGTCCACACTCTGTCTCTCTCTCCTTCAAAAATGTAAATGATAGGGGCGCCTGGGTGGCGCAGTCGGTTAAGCGTCCGACTTCAGCCAGGTCACGATCTCATGGTCCGTGAGTTCGAGCCCCGCATCAGGCTCTGGGCTGATGGCTCGGAGGCTGGAGCCTGTTTCCGATTCTGTGTCTCCCTCTCTCTCTGCCCCTCCCCGTTCATGCTCTGTCTCTCTCTGTCCCAAAAATAAATAAACGTTGAAAAAAAAATGTAAATGATAAAACAACATAAAATGATAAAAACATTAAAAATAATGTAATGATATCTTTGATTGAGGACCTGCTATGTGCTAGGCATTATTCTGGCCTTTTACATCCATTGTCTCTAAGCAATCATTCACAATGAAGTTTTGGGGTAATGGGGGGGTTTGGGGGCCTGGAGCCAACAGCTGAGAAAGAATTCCTGAAGACATCTTCGGTGCAAAAAGGTGATTTTATTAAAGCATGGGGACAGGACCCATGGCAGGAAGAGCTGCATGGGGTTGGGATGGGTAACTCATTATATACCCTCAGGTTGGGAGGGGGTCAGGGATAGAGTAAGTCTCTAAGGAATTTTGGAAGCAAGGTTTCCAGGACCTTGAGGGGCTAGCTGTTGCTAGGGAAATGCCACTTATTACCATTTAATAAAACCTCAATCATGAGACACCTCAGATGCATATCGGGGGGCCATAAGCTTGGAGCATGATTGCCAGCATATATCTCGGGTGGTTGAGATAAAGGAAGTAGACTTAAAGGATCCTCGAGCTTGGGATCATGTTAAGCTAAGGTTCTCTTTTGCCCCTAGCCAAGCGGCATACAGGCAGCTGAGCTCCTAGAGGGAGGTCACTCTCGGTCTCAAGGACTTGTCAGTAAGGGCTTCAATTTCTCATTTACCTTAGTTTCCCATGTTACCATGGCAAGCACTTAAACCCCTTTCCTTTGTCCTTGAGTAGCCAGGAGTGTCCAAGGAACATCACACAGATTCCACCTGGGGCGGGGGGAGGGGGGGGGAGGTGCCAGCCTGTATCTTGCCCTCAGCTTGCCCCACACCCCCCCATCAATTCATGCCTTTTTAGGTCTAAACCTTCTGCGATGGCAGGCTGTCTATGAATTAAAATGTTTTTGAAAGGGACGCGTGAGAAGACAAAAATGCGATGGCTTGCAAGCGTTGGATTAAAAATTCCAAATAATACAGTCTCCCAAAAGTCCACTTTTACTTTTATTCTTGACAGGGCAGCATTGTTTGCACTTGGCTGGCACACACACTGCCGCCATTATCCTTGTTCCAGGGCAGCGACCGCTGGATTTGGTGTGAATAAGGAATGAAACGCTCACAGCTGAGCTCTTGGTGGCCTGCTTAACCTTTTGGCTGAGTCCTCTTGCCCTGCTGACGCCCAAATGGACACGTGAGAAGCCGGAGCATTTTGTTACTATGCAGGAGTTTTCTCCCGGGGCCACAAAAGGCCTCCGTGACTCAAAGAAAATTAGGTTCCTCAGCAGTAAACTGCCCTTGCGAGGGGGGGGGGGGGGGGGGCGGGGGGGGCTGGAAGGAAGAGAAATTCCAGAAGAAGGAAGGAGAAAGGGAAGAAGGAATTCCAACTACTTCTCTCCATCTTAATTGACCACAAGGAGGGCAGTAAATGACAATTACGTCTTTCAGATGCGTGACTGCCTCAGAGTCCTCCTCCAGCGGGTTTCCTCAGTTTGTATTTATTTTTATTTAAATATCCTGGGACAGGCACATTATTATCTGCTGCGGACATCTTTAGTAAACAGGGAGCTTAGGCATGTTTGCATTGTTCTGGCTTGTAGAGTTGTTGACCTGATTGGATCATGCACCAGCTTTGATCACATAAAAATGAAAGCAGTTTTTACTGCAAATTGCGCTGGAATGATTTGAAAACTAAACAAACCAAAAGGACATGTTCTATTTATTCTTTATTACTTACACATTTAAAAGAACACACAGGCCTCCCTTCTTGCACTCCCCAAAATGTGAATGTGTTTAGAATGTACTGTTTAACCGCCTTCTCTTTGAAGGTTCTAGGCAAAATTCTCTGGAGGGTGCTTCTGAGAAAGGAGCTATGGGCTGGCAATTTGGGTTTGAGAAGGCACCCTTTGTGTTGTTGTTCTTTTTTGTCTGTTGGTTTTCTCACTAGACTCTTCCCCACTGCTCTGTTGGACAGACCCAGGAGTTGTTGTCTGGACCCCAGCACTTACTGGCCATATAAACTTGGACACCACAGTGGAGCTGTCCCAGTGTCGCTGTACAATGTGTGTACAATGGGTCTACGATGGGGATAGTCGCTTAGTCTTATTGAAATGATTGAATTAAAGCGTATGATTGGTATTCAAGGAAAGGTGGCGACTATTTTTAATTTTGGTGTTGTTTTTCATTTACAAATGAGGAAATGGGATCCCAAGGAGATGAAATGACCTGTTCAGGTACTCACAGCTTACAAGTAGTAGAAATGAACCCTATTCTTCTGCCTTAAAACTCACCTCTTCCTATTTTCCTCCCCTAGTAGCAACAATCTAAGTAAAAGCTCTGTGCTTGTTACGCACATGCCCCTTTAAGATGAATCTATCCCTTGTTACCCCTAATAAGTTGTCGGCCCAAAGTTTCCTAGTACAAAGACATTCCAAAGCTGCCGTTTCTCTATCTTATTTTTTTTTTCTTAAAATGCCCCCTAATTAAAGGATACTATTAGGAAAATGAATTGAGAGCCAATGGTTTTAAAACCACTATTTGCATAATGATGTGTCTGTTGCTCTCATTGCCTTTTCTTGCCTTTTTGATCAACAGCCATGATAGCCTTATCTTCTCAATGCTACAGTCATGAGGTTATTAAAAGGGACCAAATACCCTAACAGCCTTGTACCTTTGATTTTCTGCCATACTCTCCAAGTTAATGAGTAAGAGGGTCAAGGGAATTTATTCCTGTGCTTTAGGAAATCCACAAACAATATTAAAAGAGAAGTTGGTGGCAGATTAAGAAACTTTTAATAACCTTGTGCAAACCTTCCAGACACTCATTACTCAGCTGCAGTTAGCTCGTATTGGTGATTGAAATATGCAATTTCAAAATATGCTGTAGGAGCTAGAAGACACCCAGCGGCAGACAGAGAAGTAGTTTAGGCAAGAAGAAAGAGGTCTCAGGGCCAAGGAGTTCAGTGGAAGAGTGAGCTCTTTTATGTTGCTGTATTTTTTTAACTAGAACAACCACAGAAGAAGGAATGTTGGAAGCCTTGGAGGGTTTTGTATGCACACCATTTTGGAAAACCACTAAGGACCACTGATTGATTTATGTGAGGCACGTATACTTTGGTTGAAAGAGAACACCGTATTCTCTTTCCTCTCTCCCTTTCTCTCTGTTTCGTAAGGTGCTATTTTTCCGGGCAAGCGAGTAGCTTCTTAACCGTTTTATCAGTTCCAGTCTAAGAAATGGAAATTCTAAGGTGTATTCCTCATCATCTTCGAGGAGGCATTTACCTTCCTCAGAGCCAACTGTGAATTTGTACATGGTTTAAGATTATCAACCAGATTCCAACTTCCAGTCTTAGCTCTTTCCACTTCTGGGAACCTGTGCCAGTCACGTAATAGTTTTATATTGAGTGAGTTAAGTATCTTATCCACATTTGATAGATGAAAATCTGAGGCTTGGAAAAATTAAGTGACTTACTTGAAGTCACACAGCTACTGGGTGGAGTTTTTAACATCCAACTTATGTCAATCTGGCTCCCAAATCCTTGACATTGGACATCCCCCCCGACATCTGTTTCCTTTCCATAAGATCGTAATAATCCCTGCTTTATCATCTCAAAGAATTGTTTGTAAGAATCAAATAAACTAGTATTTGTAAAAGTGTTTTTATCAACTCAATATAGCAATAAATGAATATGAAGTTTTCAGAGAGAATAGAGAAAGGGCAATTTCAGTGGAGGAATCCAAATGGCCAATGGCATGGAGTGGAGAGAGAGTGACATCCCTAAAATACAGTCTGACCATGCTGACTTGAGTGGGGATTCATTTAGTAGAGCACGGGTCTGCAGATTTCTTCCGTAAAAGGCCAGAGAGCAAATATTTTAGACTTCGCAGCCCATCTGTTTTCTCTCAAATACCTCTGAATGAAAGCAGCCGTGGACAACATGTAAATAAATGAGCATGGCTGAATTCCCACAAAACTTTACTTACGGATGCTGACATTTGAATTTGATATCATTTTCACATATCACAAAATATTATTCTTGTTTTGATTTTTCATTTCAATCGTTTACAAATGTAAAAACCATTGTTAACTCACAGGCCATCCAAAATGAGGCAGTGGGCCCCCAGGGCGTGGTTTGCAGATCCTCACTAGGAAGCCATGAAAAATAATGAAGTGGCTGACTCACTCAGTGTCTGCTGGGCAACACAACGTCACTAAGGTTTATTAGCAAGAGGATTACAAGACTATGTTTGGAGTACTTTGGGCTGCAAAGAAACCAAAAAAAAGGTAACATTGGGTTGGAAAGCAGGCAATTTTATGGTACAATTAACAAGAAATCTGAATGGGAAGATTCCAAGTCTGCTCAGAGGTTTAAGAGTGTCATCAGGGACCCAGAATCTTTCCATTCTTTTGTTTCTTCATTCATAGCATGTTGAATTTCCACATTTATTCTTGATATCTCACAGTCCTAAGATTGCTTCTATGGCTCCATCGTGTCCTCACCGGAGCATCCCCAGCATGAAAGGAGAACATTGTTCATCAGGAACACTCCCTGTCCCATTCGCTTTTGTGTGAAAGCAAATGCTTTGACAAAGCCCTTTAGCAGACTACCCCTTGGATAAAATTGGGCCATATGGCCACATCTTTGCATTGCAGAGGAAAATGCAATTGTCATCATTGGCCTACGCCAGTCATCATTTGCCATCAGGCTGCTATAACAAAATACCATAGACTGAGGGGGCTTAAACAAAGGGAATTTATTTCTCACAGTTCGGGAGGCTGGGAGTCCAAAATCAAGGCACCAGCCAATCCAGTGACTGGTGAGAACCCTCTTCCTAGTTTACGGACAGTGTTCATTTTGCTGTGTCCTCCCATAATGGAGAGCAGACAGCAATCACCTCTCCTGTGTCTCTTCTTATAAGGTCAGTAATTCAATTTATGAGGGCTCCACCCTCATGACCTAATCTAATTACCTCCAAAGACTCCACCCATCACATTGGGAATTTAAACACTGACGTATGAATTTAGGTGGGACACGAACATTCAGTCCATAGCGATCATTTGTCACCTTGGTCCAAACAAAATTAAGATTCCATTAGCAAGGAGGAAGTACAGTGATGACTCTTGGATATGCCATTGACAAGATCCATCCCAATGAAAGAAGCAGTGTCTTATGGGAAATTGAGATAGGATGAAATGTCTGTATTCCTACATGATCCTCTATCTTACCACTTATCATGTACAGCGAAAACTATACATAAGTACGGTTTTCCAAATCCACCATCAGTTTGCTGAGGGCCAGGACCATACCCTTTTCATTAGGGTGCTCTCAGTGCTTGCCACCTGCTTTGAGAATACTTGTCAAATTGAAATGTCAGAGCTTGCAGACAGAGTTAAGGAAGTCTCCCAGTAAACGAACCAGAGTCTGAATTAGAGAGGGGGAAGAAATGGAAATAAGAAAGAGGAATGTTCTTGAATTGAAGCTCATGCAACCTTAACCCTTCACCAACCTTAACTCTTTACCTAAGCTCCGAAGCCATCCTGGCCCCTATGTCTGCTCTGCTCCCACGAGTCCTGGTCCTGCTGCATCCTCAGTGGGATGGAAAAGACTAGATCCAGTCTTCTTGCATCACAGTGAGTTAGCCAGAAAAGCTATCAGCGTCCCCCTGAGAAAGGGCCAGGGAAAATCCGAATAAACTTGAAAGACATTTCTGTCGAAACATGAAGGTGGACTCATAGGCAGGGTGGGACTTCACCAGCAACAGTTGGAGGCTAGATTCCAACTGCAGAAAATTACATTGTCATCTCGTTCCTTTGTTTCATGAGAGAGACACTATAATCTGTTAGGCTCTCTTCTAACTTGTAAACTGGTGGCCACGTTCTCTGAACAGATGGCAACACCCTAGTGAATAAGGTAAGCAAAGCTTTGTCACCAAGCAAACTACTGAGAACTATAAATGCCTTTTTATCTAATTTTTGTATCGTGTGAGTTCAATGTTGTCATCAAGTAAAACGCACCACAAAGTTAACGGATTACACCATCAATGATATGCTTATTATTTGCCACGCTGCACGGGGAGTAAAACGAAGATAGTAAGCAGGTCACGTGCGTGGCTACAATTATTATTAAACTTATGTGGCCAAGCCAAGGTTTCATAATTTGTCTTTCCTTTATTAATTAACCAGTACCTGTAACAATGTCAACCTATGTTACCTTTGTTAACGTCCTGTAGTTTTATGTGCACCGTATATCGGGACCTATGTAGTCACACAGCACAGTTCATGCCAAGAGTCACACATGCTCACTTCCAGACACAGTGCTGAGGTCGGCCTCGTCCACAGCTAGAGTTTCCTGCGTGCTTCGCTCTCTTAGCCTCCGGGCCCCTTGTTCCACCCACGTCTCTCATTCCTGGTTACTTCTTCCACCCTTCCTATCCCACCCACTTCCTGCTACCTCAGGAAAGGATGACAAAGGACTTTTATCTGGAGTACCAACTCCAACCAAATTGTACTCGTTGCTAGGGGAGCCCTGTTTAGAAAAAGCGTGAACAATGTCTACAATGCGCCTGGGAGGGAAAGAGAGCCAGGTGCTTAGAAGCTACTGCTTGGCCCTCCCCAGACCTACAGAGGACCTGCCCTCAGTGTCACAGTTGCTGGAGGGCTGAGGTCACCAGGCGTTCAGGCACACGGGAGTGCCCGTGGCCCAGGCCAGGAAGAACACCCTCGCAGTCGCGCTAAGAAAGAGAGAAATGATGGCCAGAAGGTGGGTTGTGCATGAGCGTGGGTGGAAGGAATCGACACAAAAAGAACAGACCTGACAGTGAAGCAGAAGAGGAAAGAGTCGGGCGCCTGGGTGGCTCAGTCAGTTGAGCATCTAACTCTTGATTTCAGCTCAGGTCAGGATCCCCGGCTGGTGGGATCGAGTCCTGAGTCAGGCTCTGCGCTGACAATGGAGCCTTCTTAAGATCCTTTCTCTCACTCCCTCTGCCCCTCTCTTCCCCCTCACCTACTCTCTCTCTCTCTCTCTCTCTAAAATAAAACTTAAGTGGGGCGCCTGGGTGGCGCAGTCGGTTAAGCGTCCGACTTCAGCCAGGTCACGATCTCGAGGTCCGTGAGTTCGAGCCCGGCGTCGGGCTCTGGGCTGATGGCTCAGAGCCTGGAGCCTGTTTCCGATTCTGTGTCTCCCTCTCTCTCTGCCCCTCCCCCGTTCATGCTCTGTCTCTCTCTGTCCCAAAGGTAAATAAACGTTGAAAAAAAAAATTTTTTTTAATAAAACTTAAGTAAAATAAAAGAAGAGGAAAAAGTAAGAGGAACACCTGAGCAAGAGGAACCGTTTTCAGGCACATCTCCTACCTGCAAACTTCGTTCTCTGTGTCCATAATCTTCATGGGAACAGCTCTTAGATAAACTAGGTTTAAGGGAAAAATCTCTGGTGCCTTCACCATTCTCTCAAGGTGTGGGAGAACAGTCCTACACACATGCACACACACAAATACACACATGGTCTTACCTTTTTTCACCATTCCTCATGGATTTTCCCACTTTTTTTAAATTTACTTATTTTTAACATTTATTTATTTTTGAGAGATGGAGAGACAGCGCATGAGTGGGGGAGGGGCAGAGAGCGAGGGAGACACAGAATCCGAAGCAGGCTCCAGGCTCCGAGCTGTCAGCACAGAGCCAACATGGGGCTCGAACCCACAAACCACAAGATCATGACCTGGGGTGAAGTGGGACGCGTAACCAACTGGGCCACCCAGGCCCCCAGATTTTCACACTTCTTGGAAACATCATCCTTCTCGTGGATTCTCCCGTGTGGAGGGAGGAATTGGTTGCACAGCCCTGGGGCTGAAAACATGGCTGTTTTCTTACCAGTATGCTGTGCCGGCCTAGAAGCTTACTTTCATTTTAGGCACCGAGTGTTGCCAGGAGAGCTGAGTGGGTGGCAGATTACAGATAGGTAATTGAGGGCTGGAAGTGGTAATTGAGGGCTGGTGTGGCCTCCGTGGCCCACAGCGTAGTGGGAACGTTGCTACTGACTGGGTGGGGAGAGGCTAGAAAAATCTTCTTGCGGAAATAGGAAGCGCAGACAGCTGTGGGTGATGCCAAATTAAGAGTTTACGTGTCTGGGGAACCTACTTGCGAGGTGGTCCCAAAGTTCAAGTCCTACTGCTGAGATTAATTCTGCATGTTGCTGATACTGACTGTGTCGCCTCATCTAGCATATCACTTGAGGTCATTTTAAAGGCTCCTCTCTCCCCTCTCCACCTCATTCATTGTTTCCCGGGATTCTCAAAGCGGAAGAAAAAAACTTTTATTCCGTGATTCAGTTCATGCTGATGGACTAACCTGTGGTGTAGGAGGCATTAGGTGCTTGGAGAGGTGATTCGTGGCCTTGGGGAGCGTACAATCAGGAAAATTGGGGGGAAAAAAGCTAATGAATTAGAAGGAAAAGTAACATCCTGGCTTAAATTGATCATCAGGTGCTTACCTGTCTCACCATCATGAAACTGTTCATAAAAGAACCTCCGTGATAAGGAGGACGAAAGCATGTGACGGACAGGAGGGGGACAAAGCTCCAAATAATCCATCACAACCACAAAAATGTTTTGGAAGTGTCATGCCATATGCCAGTGGTTTTCGACCAAGAATCACTTTGGCCCCCTCCCCCAGAGGACATTTGGCAACATCTGGAAACATTTTTGGTTGTTGCAACTGGGAAGAGCATATACTTCGAGGGGGTGAAGGTCAGGGACGCTGCTAAACCCCCTACAAAGCATAGGTCGGTTCCCCAACAACAAAGAATTATCCAGCCCAAAATGTCAACAGCACCAAGGTTGAGAAGCCCTGCTCTACATCAAAATTCATGCAGATTTATTTTGCATTCCACTCGATGTTGAGCATAATGTTATTTGACATGTTTGTTTCAGTTTTGTTTGTTTTCTCCCCCCCACCCCACCCCCAGTGAAACTGACACTGAAGGAAAATGAGGTCATGTTTTTCTGATGCTCTGTCCTGGGCTCTTAAAAAAAATTTTTTTTAACGTTTATTTATTTTTGAGAGAGAGAGAGACCAAGCATGAGCAGGGGAGGAGCAAAGAGGGAGGGAGACATAGAATCCAAAGCAGGCTCCGGGCTCTAAGGTGTCAGCACAGGGCCTGACATGGGGCTTGAACCCACAAGCCATGAGATCATAACCTCAGCCAAATTTGGATGCTCAACCGACTGAGCCACCCAGACACCCCTGGCCTGGGCTCTATAAAAAGCATGGCCCCCAAAGGTGGCCCGTTAGTACAGTAGGTAGCTCATGAGTCTCATTAAAAGCATGGCCCCATCCCTACCTCTCCATTGACTATATTCATCATTCAGCTTACTTCCCACCTCTTCTGGGAAGACATCACAGAAGCTTTGTAGCTAGGGGGTGTCAGATGAGGCAAGTAAAAACACGGGATGCCTGGTTACATCTGAATTTCAGAAAAATAATTTTGTGGCGTAGGCATAGCCCCAGAAATAGTTTGGACAGTTGAAATTTAGAATTTTAGTTTCAATTTGGGATGTGAATTTCAAATAAGCAAGAAATAATTTTCTTAAAATATAAGCGTGTCCTGGGGTGCCTGAGTGTCTCGGTCGGTTAAGTGTCCGACTTCAGCTCAGGTCATGGTCTTGCAGTTCGTTGAGTTCAAGCCCCATTTCAGGCTCTGTGCTGACAGCTCAAAGCCTGGAGCCTGCTTCAGATTCTGTGTCTTCCTCTGTCTCTGCCCCTCCTCCACTCACACTCTGTGTGTGTGTGTGTGTGTGTGTGTGTCTCAAAAATAAATAACATTTAAAAAATATATGTGTATATATGTGTGTGTGTGTGTGTTCCATGTGATATTTGAGATATGTTTATACTAAAAAATATTTTTTAAATCTGAAATTCCGTTTCATCCAGTAGCCCTATCTACCCCTGCTTTCATTGTTTTCTGTCTTCTCTCAAGTCCTACGATGCTGCGGACTGGTTGTAGTCCTCCTTTAAGTACTTGTATTTAATAACTGTGTTTGAGTAATTCTCCCTTAGCAAGGATATTTTAACCCCCGCTAAGTAGAATCTAAGTTTCATAAGGCTGGGATCAAACCCCATCATTTTGTTGTTGTTGCCTAGAAAAGCGCCCTGAATACTGCAGGAACCCAATAAATATTTTGTGGCTGATGCATCGTGTCATCTTAATGCTATGCTGGGAAACTAGAAACTTTATCTGGTCTCATTACATGATACGTACTCATGAGACAAGGATTTTAGCAGTGAGTACAGACTATATTGGTTGTGATTAGCTTGGCTGTTAGGATTACCACAAACAAACAAACATCATCCCTAAAACAGGACACGAGTTCACTTCTCTCTTGCACAGAAGCAGCCTGGATCAGCAAGGCAAGGCTGGTGCGGTGTCTCCACAGTCAGAGACCTAGGCTTCTTCCGGTTTTTCACTCTACTATCCTTAGGGTTTGGTCTTTGCCCTCACATTCCAAATGGCTGCTGGAGATCCAGCCCTCATATCCACATTCCAAGAACCAGAAGGGCAGAAGGGAATAAAAAGGCTTACCCTCTGCCTTTAAAGACAGTTTCCTCCACTTGGCATCTCATTGACCAGATCTCAAGTATATGGTCACACACGGATGCAAGGGAGACTGACAAATAGGGTCTGTATTCAAGGAAGAAGTGTGCCCAACTACACGTTAGGTTAATTTGAGAGTGAAGTGAAGAATGGGGATTTGATGGGCAGGGAGCAGTCTTTGACACAGATCTCTTCTGGCCTCAGACGCGAATTCCATTACCACTTTTGACTTAGAGCCCTCATTCTAAAAGACACCAGGAAAACAGTCGGTCGAAGAACCCTGACTCCCGTCACGACAGTTCAGACCTTGCTCTACATGCCACCTCTTTCACTCAGCCTTGTTCGTTCTTTGTCTCACTTGTCCCCTTGTGAACTATCCAAGCACTTTATGTACCTTTCTCGGGTATGCACGATTTTGACCTTGCCTCATAGTTATTTCTGTGAATTCACCTTTCCCTGGTGGGTTGGGGGCATCTTGAGGCCAGAGTCGCTTATGAAGCCCTGTGGCCTCCGGATGTCTTACACACACTAGGAGTTCACCTGTTGGCGTCACAGGAGAAGGTCAGCCGCACACCTGACACAGGCAGGCAGGGCCTCGAGGGAAATGTCCACGTTATCTTTAATGATGGCAGAGATAATAACACTGTGGAGATTGCTCCGTTGAGTTAAGCGGATTGGGTAAAGGGGAGAAATGAGTTTGTTTGGAGACTACGGGGAGCTTTTTAATATACCTGCAGTTGAGAGTGTGTAGATTCGGGCTAAAATCCTGTGCCAAACTGCTCGCGAAAACAGCACATCTGCAAAACTTGGCCATTACTGAATGCATTGGTGTAGGAAGGCCGTTAGTGAAAGCTAATGCCTATACAGACGGTGTAATGAAGAAATGGGAGGTTTAGGCACGGGAAACCACAGCTCCAACAGAAGGAGCTGAAAAGATATAGATAAGATTAGTGACATATGTAAAGGCCCAGATACTGTGTGACAAAGTCTACCCAGCTGAATAGGCTGAAGCCAGAAGTAATAGGAAGGCCATGTTCTCCCTAATCCGCCAAGATAAGCTGTTCCATCCAGAATTATCAGCCAACAATCTTCAGGGTATCAGGCTGAAAATGAAGTTTCAGACTGCTTTGATTCCTCATCCATAAATGAGAAAGTGCCTGAAGGATCTTTATTTATTCTCGCTCCCACCGAAACACTCTTCAAAAAGTGCCAATATACCAGCAACAGATGCATAAAGCCTCCCTGCCTTTGATTGACAGAACATGATATAAAGCAACCCTCACTTGACATTTCCGTTTCATAAGTCTCCTAGCAGGGGGAGGGAAAAAAAAAAATCTTGAAAAAAAAATCCACTAGAAAATATAGAGGGTTTATGCAAACTCACATGAATGTTTTCAGAATCAAATTTAACAGTTTTATTTCTCTCCAGCCCTTATTTGATATTTTGGGTTGCAGATGAATCATTTCAGCAGAAGTAATTTCAGCCATGTGCTTATTAATGTTTATGGCTTATTAAAACAAAGTATTTACATGTTAATGTTTGTTGATTACTGGATGTTTAAGTTGCTTAGTTATAAATAATTGGGATATTCACTCTGGGGAGGAGATATTTAATTTGGTGCTGTGTGCGCTTTAATTTAGATTTCAAAATAAGTAACTGAATGAGAAAATGTCATCCACACCTATACATTTCAGTTTTGAAAGGTCATCCCGTGGTTAGTTTGTACATTTAAAGATTCTTGTCACACTTCAATAAGATATTAAAGTCAACTGCACCCCTCTCCATAGTTCTTGCAATTGACATATAAATGTTTTGTTTGAAATAAGAACTGAATTTAATGCCTACATATTTCTTAAGGATGAAGGGTTGAAAAATCCTCCAGACGAGCCTTTAAGAAAGATACTAATGCTTTTGGTTTTACCAAAGGCATTTGCTTTGCGTTTAATTCCTCTCTGAGTTTTTGCTAAGGTTATCTGGAGCTGGGGCTGGAGTTGTCCACGTTCTGTGGCAACCCTCTAGAACTCCAGCATGCCAGCATTTCCCTCACACACATCAAAGCAGCTTTGGATCCCCGGGGTTGCTTTTACATCACTCAAAGAGCATTTCAAATGGTAATCTTCAGACTGCAGAGAAAACTCTGGGTGAATGAGAACAAGAGAAAGAATACACCGTCTCTGACAAGCCTTCGCTAGATGGAAGGCAGTTTTATTTCAAACATAATTTACTTATCTGTGTCTCTTGCTTTCTCCACTTGCCAACAAGCTGAACAGTAGAGAGCAAGCAAGTGTTGCTAAGAATCGTGTTATCACTTTTTGTTGTGCTTTGTGTATTAGCGGCAGGGGTGGCTTGAAATTTTGGTTATTTTGCCATAGGGAAGTGGGAACCTGAGGAAAGCAATTAGGGTAATAACATTCCTGTTACACACCACATGTTAGCGTCCTGCCAAACTTCATATGTTGGAGCTTAAGTACATGCCTAACGCGATGTATTTGGAGACAGGGCCTTGGGAGATGATTAGGTCAGAAGGGTGGAGCCCTCAAAATAACATCAGTGCCCTTACAGGAAGAGACTTTCCCCTATCTCTTCCCCTCCCCCTCCTCCCTTACCTCCACCCTCCCTTCCCCCCTCTTCCTGACCCTTATGAGGACATAGCAGCAAGAAGGTAGCCATCTACAAGCCAGGAAGTGGTCCTCAGGAGACCTCAGATCTGCCTCACTTTGATCTTAGACTTCCCAGCCTCCAGAACTGTGGGAGATAAATGTTCCTCACTGAAACCACACAGTCTATGGTATTTTTGTCATAGCAGCCTGAATGGACTAAAACACACCTAACGGTAGTATTTTCTGTCGGCATAGAGATACGCTTAGAGAAGCCAGGAACAAGTTATTGAATTGCCCACCCCCCCACCTTTGTTTTTTGATTTGGTGAGAGATTCTATAACGTTTCCAGATTTCAATCAACAACCAAGGAAAACAGAGGAATTAGATTGAAAAGATTGAACAGAAAGTATACAGAGAAAAGTATTTGCATAAATTCGGAGAATTCATTTTAAAAATAGACTTCTAGGGGCGGGTGGCTCAGTGGGTTAAGGATCTGACTCTTGATTTTGGCTCAGCGTCCCCACAGTTCCTGAGTTTGAGTCCTGCATTGGGCTCTGCACTGATAGCCCAGAGTCTGCTTGGGATTCTCTCTCTGTCTCCCTGCCCCTGTCCCCCCCCCCCCCACCTCCACTCTCAAAATAAAGAAATAAACTTAAAAAAATAGATCTCTACTCCCCCATTCATTTAGGACCCAAATATTCGTCTTAAACACAATAGTTCAGATGATACATGCAAAGTGGTTGAAGAACACAGGAAGGGATAGATTACTGGGAGCCCAGAAAAAGGAGCCGATTAAATTTTATCTACAGGGTCAACTATGAACCCTACATCAGAAATCAGTGGTTAAATTTTTCAAAATATAAAAATTGGCTCCTAAGAAGTTCCAGGCTTGACTACCAAAGGCATCGGTAGGATGTATATTTTGATTAACTATAGTTCACAATGCCTCCGCCCCCTTCAATCAATTTCATCAGTTCACCTGGTGATTAAATATACTATATCGTGGCACAAAATATCTTCTCTTTTCATTTAAAGTTTATTTGTTTATTTTTGCCAGAGAGAGAGAGAAAGACGGAGCACAAGCAGGGGAGGGACAGAGAGAGAGGGAGACACAGAATCCAAAGCAGCCTCCAGGCTCTGAGCTGTCAGCACAGAGCCCGACACAGGGCTTGAACTCACGAACCAGGAGATCGTGACCTGAGCCAGTCTGATGCTTAACTGACTGAGCCACCCAGGTGCCCCTCTTCCCTTTTCATTTAAACCTCATAGAGACACCCCAGAAGACACAGGCTAGGAGTGACTATGTGACAACAAGGACTTTCATCTCCTAGGGGAAATGTGAAAATGTCCTACAGCATTTTAGAAGTATTGTATCATAACTGGACCTTAAAGAAAAGAAACACTTAAAATCAGCAGACAGTATTAAAATAAATCGGGGTGGCATAGAAGTTTCTCCTAAAAGTTAATAGTTTTTTAAATGCAGATTATGAGACAGAAATTCTGTCTACATTATTTAAATTTCCCAATAACCCTGTGAGGTGAGTGCTGTCAAAGACCCCATTTCACCTAGAAGGAAATGGAGGCTTCCTTTGGAGCCTAACTGAGCACGGTTCCATCACTCGGCCAAGACTGCATGGCTAGTGAACACCCTAGCTGTTTCTGATTGCAAGCCCAGCCCACGTTCATCACTTTATATTTCTAGTTTTTTGATTCTTGTGGTTGGGAGTTGCTTCAACACATCCATTAAACACACACATTTTTGAAAATATTGTAATGAGGAAAAACCACCTATAGCCTATGTTTTACTTCTAAAATCTCTGCAACCTCAGACATGATTATATTTCAGAATATGCAGTGTGGACAGGATTGCCACAATATATTTATACGGTAACGATTTAGTATGATGTATGTGTAGGTATATGCATGTGTTTAGAGGAGTCATTCTGTTATTCTAAAATACATTTTGCATACATAAGTGTACATCCTCTGCTAAAGGCAACATGTCAGAATCGCACTTATAATTTCAGGATAGGCTCAAATTAAGTCTGCCACCTAAAATGCAAAAATCTCAAAATCTCAAATATACAGACTTGATTCCAAAAATGGCCATTTAACACAGAATTGTTGAATAATCCATTCTGTGCTATATAGGCGAGTCCTGCATTCGGTTGGCATTGGTACAGGTCACATATAAGCTGATGCATTTTACTGTAACTCATGGCCACAGTTTGTGGTCCAAAAGTCTTTCTAATGTGTAATGTTGCCTATAGAGAGACAAGATAAGAATGCAGATGACTCAGTCAAGACTCCCTCACCATGTGTTCTGTACACGTCAGCAATAGATGAAGTTTACAAATAAAGATAACACTTTTAAAAAAAGTAAATATAGGGGCACCTGGCTGGCTCAGTCAGAAGAGCATGCGACTCTCCATCTCAGGGCTGGGAGTTCAAGCGCCATGTTGGGTGTAGAGATTACTTAAAAAAATAAAATCTTTAAAAAATTTTTAAGTAAAATTTAAGTATATTTAAGTATATTTTAAGTAAATATAGGCATATTCTCATTAGCACAGGAAACACATTCCTGGAAATAGGAATGCTAAGTGAATCAGTACCCTCCATGTTCGTCATGGCATGGCCCTTTTGAGGATGTGGTCCCTAAGTGGCAATTGTTCAATCATTAACAGTGCCTGAAATAGTCCTTGTCCCAGAGCAGACACTCAATAAATATTTGTTGAATGAATGAATGGATGATCCATTCACGTCAGCTTCCCTGAAGTCATCACATACCTTTCAACATTGTTTCTTCTGGGTAGGAGCCTCAGCGCTGCAGTCTGTCTCCCTGTCTGCAGGGATGTTTATCTGTCTGAGGGCTTCTGCCCATGCTGGTGTGGGTTGAACTTTACCCCTCTGTTTCCCCACCTGTAAGCTTGTCCTTTGAAAACATCTCAAGCCATTATCAACCTCGAATAGGAAAACCCTCCTACAAGTCTTGCTTGCACTGTTGCCCCTCTTTTGGCATGTTTACAAATACATTTATTATATGCTATTCTGAGTCAAAGTTGTTCAGCTAAACATGAAGCCACAACAGAATTAGATACTCAAGAGAATCAATAAATTGCCTGACAAACACCATTCAAGCTGAGCCAAGCATCGCATGGTTTGCTACCAGTCTTTGACAGATCCTGGCCTCCCAGTGTTCTCTTCGGTACCAGCTACCCTGTCATAAGAAAAGTAGCTACTAATTACACTATTCACTACCTACATATTTAGCAAAAGTACTTCTGAGACAGAATAAAGTAGCAAGTAAGTAGGATAGGAGGGAATCCCAAATGTATGCCTCCATTCTAGTTAGACAACAACAGATTTGTTTTGTTTTCTTCCTCCGTTACAGTGTAGCATGCATACCAGAAAGTGTAGTCTCTAACAGCACTGTAACGAGTTTTACAAAAGAAACATAGCCACCCCGCAACCCAGATAAAAATCATTACCAGCAAATCAGAAGCCTCCCTCATACTTTCTTCTACTGGTTACTTACCTCATTCCCACCTCACAGCAAAGAAACTCTGAGATCTATTACCAAAGGTCCATTTGCCTATGTTTCACTTCTTACAGATGTGTTGACACAGTGTAGACTCATCTGTGTCTGTGTTCTTTGACTCAGTCTTTTGTCTGTGCAATTCATCCACATTGTTGCTGGCTGTGATTCATTCATTCTTGTTGCTGTATAGTATTCCGTTGTATTAGTTTATCACAGTTTATTTATCCATTCTTTTTTAATGGACATTTGGATCTCGATTTGGGGCTGTTATGAGCAATCTTGTGCATGTTTTGGTGCACACATGTAACATTTCTGTTGGGTGTATAACTAGAAGGGAAATTATCAGGTTATAGGATAAGCACATTTTTAATTTTTAGAAAGTACCGCCATACAATTTCCCAAATCAGTTTCAATCACTCTACACACATAAAACACTTGATATATTCTGGAGTGTTTTGGTTTGCATTTATTTTAGTCATCTTTGTGAAGGTGTAGTGTTGCCCCAGTGTGGTTCTCTTTGCATTTCCCAAATACCTAACAATGTTGAACGTCTTTTCATATATTTTTTGATCATGTAGATATTCTTTTTGATACAATGCTTTTTCAAGTTATTGCCCATTTCTATTGCGTTACCTATTTTTTCTTATTGATGTACATAGTTTGTACATGTAAACATATATGCAGATATAAACATATATATGTACATGTACAATAATAATGTATATGTGTGTATGTATATATGCATATACAGAGAGAAAGATAGAGGAGGGAGAGAATTTTTTGTTGGAAATACATTAATAGCAATTATCTTTGTCCACCGTCTCCCTAGTCTTTTTCACTGTCTGGATAATGTCATTTCATGAATTATGATTCTGAATTGCAATACGGTCCAATTAATCAATCTTTCCTTTTAGGGCTGGTGTTCTTTACATTCGATTTAAGAAAACTGCCTAACTCAAGGTATAAAAATAAATCTTCTGTGTCTTCTAAGAAGCTATATGATTTTCACTTGTTCCTTTAGTTTCTGTGATGCTTATGGAACTGATTTTTGTGTATGATATGAGTTAAGGGTCAAGATTCGTTCATTCTTTTAATAGGGATATCAAATTGATTTAGTACTATTTTTTGAAAGAAAGAAAAAAACTTGGTTCTACATTACATTGAAGTGGCACATTTGTTGTAAATCCTATTATGTAAATTTGTGTGTGGACTCTGTTCTTTCCAGTGATTTCTTGGTCCATCTTTGTGTCAATAGTGTTTTTGTTAATGTAGTCTTTGTAAATACCTAGATAGGACCTCTTTCTCCCTCTTCTTCAAAATTATCTTTGCCAATTTTGGCCATTTGCACTTCATATAAATTTTAGAATCAGGTTGTCAATTTCCACAAAAGAAAATCTGGGATTTTGTTTGGGATTTCATTGAATCTCTAGATAATTTTAGGAAGAATTCACATTTTAACAATAATCAGTCATATAATATCTAAAAATGGTATGTCCCTTCATTTTTTTAGGTATTTAAATTTTTGTCTCAAAAAATTGTTTTAGTGAGCTGTACAGAGATTTTATACATCTTTGTTAAATATATCCCTCGGTATTTGTTATTTTTCATGCTATTGTACATGTATTTTTAAAAATTTTAATAACTAATAGTTTTTTGCTAACATATAGATATACAATAATTTCTTATTGAGTATGTTTTTAGATTTTCTATGGTACACAATCAGGTCATCTTCAAATAAGATGGTTTACTCCTCTTTTCAATTCTTCTACCTTCTTTTTTTTTTTTTTTTTTTTTTTGGGGGCTGATTAGGACCTCTGGTGCAATGGTGAATTAAAAAAATGATAATTGACATCTTTATGCTCTTCCCAAACCCAGGGTTAAAGCTTTTAATATTTCAACCTTAAGTGCTTATTGGTTGCGTGTTTTTGAAGGTATCTATAATCAGGTCAAGGAAGTTCTTTTCTATTCCAAGTTTATTGAGCTTTTCTTATGAATCAACCCTGGATTTTTATCAAATGGTAACACATCTATTGAGAAGATCATGTTCTTTTTCTCCTTTATTCTATAAATTAAGTAAGTGAATTTCATTGATCGATTTTTCAAATGTTAAACTGAACTTGTATTACTGGAAAACTCTAACTTGCTTTCTCTTATTCGTTTTATATATTTCTGGATTTAATTTACAGAAGTTGTGTTTAGAATTTTTGCCTCTATGTTAATAAGAAATATATGTTGGCAAAATAATCAGTATCTATTTGTGAATCAGTAGCATCCAGTGACATTCTACAGATGTGGGGTCAGTAAGAATAACCTCTTTTAGGGGCTCCTGGTGGCTCAGTTGGACTCTTGGTTTTGGCTTAGGTCTTGATCTCACAGTTTGTGGGTTCAAGCCCCACATGGGACTTTGTGCGGATGGTTCAGAGCCTAGAACCTGCTTTGGATTCTGTGTCTCCTTCTCTTTCTGCCCCTCCCCCACTCAGGCTCTGTCTCTGTCTCTGTCTCTCTCTCAAAATAAACAAACATTAAAAATTTTTTTAAGGGGGCACCTGGGTGGCTCAGTCAGTTAAGCGTCTGACTTCGGTTCAGGTCATGATCTCATGGTTCGTGGGTTCCAGCCCCGCGTGGGGCTCTCTGCTGGGGTCACGAGCTCATGGTTTGTGAGTTCGAGCCCTGCAATACGCTCTTGGCTGACAGCCTGGAGCCTGCTTGGGATTCTCTCTCCCTCTCTTTCTGCTCCTCCCCGGCTCTCTTTCTCTCCCTCTCTCTCTCTCTCTCTCTCAAAATAAATAAACTTTAAAAGTAAATAACATAAAATAAAATAAAATAAAATAAAATAAAATAAAATAAAATAATTGGCATTCAGTTCCATATCTCTTATAGAATACTAAGGCTTAGATACCCGGGAACAAATACAGCTAAGAGTTTTCTGAGTCTTCCTCAGCTATGGATCTGCACACCAGGAGATAGAACAGAGGCATTGGCTCTGCGCTTTGAGGACATGTCTGTGAACCTACAACTTTCTCTTGTTGATGGTTGTGATGAATCCATGTAGTGGTTTGCTTTTAGGATCAAGCCCAAACTCCTTAATACAGAAACCAAGATCTGTGTGGTCCTGGGGTCTACATACCCCTGGGGCCTCTCTCCTCCCTAGATGCTCCCCCCGCCCCTACAACCCTCATGCAGTTTAAACAACTCCGCCACACTGACCTCCTTGCAGTTTCTTCAACATGTCAGGCTGCCATTCATCTTGGAGGCTGTGGCTTGCTTCTCTCCTGATAGCAACTACATTCTCTATTTAGGATTCAGCTAAAGTTTCCTCTCTTGGTGTGTCGCATTATATAGAGACATGGCTGGGGATAGGGACTATGTTTTGCGCGTCCTTTCAGCCTATAAACTTGACTGGCACATAAGAGGTGCTCCAGAAACATTATTTGTCTGGATGAATGAAAATGTACTTACTACAATTCCCCTACGCCCACTGATCATCTCAAGTGTAAGAACTAAGGACCAAAAGAAAAGCGAGGAAAAACAAAACTATCGCTAATTTGTTCACCAATTGAGTCAGCAAATAATTGTTGACTACCGACATGGGTTAGGCACAATGCTAGACATGAGGGATACAGCAGTAGGTAAGACAGGAAAACTGAAGAAGTTTATAGTCTGGTAAGGGAGACAGTCAGGTTAGTATAAAGGGGAAAAAAGAAATAAACTCATAAACTCCGCCTGAGCATTTTCTATTTAATTGGGAAATTTTTGTAGCCTCTCGTTTATAGCACAAGGAATAGGAAACCAGGCATCCTTAAGTAAAATAAAAACAGAACAAACTGCTCATTTTAAACTTCTGGAATCTTTTCCTTGAAATGTGGCCTCCAAGTCTCTCCCACCCAATTAACTGTACCAAGACCGCTCAGCCACTGTCCAAGATGATCAAGCCCGATCCATAAAATATTCAATCACTCTGTGCCTCCACCTGCGCCCTGGGCACTATGGCACCGTGTCTCCATCATACTTTCATCTGATTTTCACTTTTATTGGCCAAACAAAAAGTTATGAAACTGCCAACCATAAGAGATCAGTTACAGAGGAAACATTTCTTCAACACTTATTAGAAAACAAAAAACAACAGATTAAACCCCTCCCAAACTAATTTCCGTCTTCTGTCATTGCTAAGAAAAATTATCTATTTCCCTTTGTAAAAGTCTTATATACTTCAACACGTATCTGAAACTCAATTAGAAGTCAACAAAAGAAAGCACACCACGAAAGAAAGAAAGGAAGAAAGAAAGAAAAAAAAGTAACAGAAATATTTTAAATTGATATTCTTTTTTTTTTTTTTTTGCTATTCTTATAGCCTTGTTCAATGTGTTATCCCCTAAGAAACATTTATACCTATCCCAGATTTGTAAGCAGAAATTATCATATTACTTTGGAGATCCTTCTGTTTGAATTTAAGCTTTCTAAGGTTCTGGCTTTTCCTGTTGTAAACATGCTCTTGCAGACTTATACAAGGTACTGTATATGAAATGTATGTTACACAACAATGATATAAATACTCATGTATTGGACTGTTATTGCAAGTAAAGAAAGCGAAATAGAAGTTATTGACACTATTCTATCTAATCCCCTCCAGTGATCCAGTAAGAGTGTCTGTATCCAACGTGTTTTGTTTCTTGACTAACGGAACATTTCTCAACTGACCCTTTCAAGTATATATGCCATCAAGTGATCAACCTGTAATCTGGAGCCCTGTTTCTTTAAAGATCTCCAAGTCTTTCTTGGATACTAATTAATCTATTCCTCAGAGATTCTCTATTAGCTAAATTCTACAATATGCATTCCCCTATGTACCCCAATATTGAAACAAAATAACGATGTGTAGATGTTACAACAGATAAAGACCAAGCCATACCATTATCTTTATAATTAGGTACCCAAATTTCCTTGGGTGCATTGATACATTCTCCAGAGCTAGATTTTCCACTTCAGAGAACCAAGAGGTTCTCAGAATATTAGGGGTAAAAATAACACGAAAAAATCAAGCATTACAATAACAGACTCATAATAATTGTCATTCCTGTTGTGAGGACTCAATTTATTTGAACAGATTTGACTAGAAAAAATAATATTCAGTGAATGTGAGGATGCGGGATCATTATTGTATTTCCTTGAAATCGTTAATAATAGTTAAAAAGACATCATGACACTGTAAGATGAAACTACTTCTGTGTAATTATTCTGCTGCTAAGGACTATGAACACATGAATACCGATTTTGTCAACAGGATTGTATAAAATCTTCCATAAAGTGATCATTTACTCGGAGGCCCTCAGTCATCACAGCATTTTAATGTTCTCTAGCTTTTTGGCATACTATGACTGTGATTTGGAAGGGGTAGGTCTCCAGAAAATATTTACTTCCCAGATTTGCTTTGTGTGATATGATCCTTTACTCATCGAAGTTTCTAGACACCGTCTTTGTTTCCCTGTTAGTGTCACTCTAAAATGAAGAAAGGGGAAGGGAAAGATGTGAAAATGCTTTCTCTCCTTAAATCTTCCACCATCCTTAGCAAACACTGAATAAGTGAGAACCTCAACCCCAGTTACAAAAGAGAGAGATCCACAGAGCACATTTTGGGACGTCCTAAGGAGATGCCTCCTATTCTTAAGCACACCGCATGCTCAGAAAGAGAGACACCTTTGTGGGGTTTTTTGTTGTTTATTTGTTCTGTTTTGTTTAACATTCTTTTTAATGTTTATTTATTGCTGAGAGGGAGAAGGGGAGAGGAGAGAGAGAGAGAGAGAGAGCAAGCGGGGCAGGGGCAGAGAGAGAGGGAGACACAGAATCTGAAGCAGGCTCCAGACTCTGAGCTGTCAGCACGGAGCCCGACATGGGGTTCAAATTCACGAACTGCGAGATCATGACCTGAGCCCAAGTCGGACACTTAACCAACTAAGCCACCCAGGCACCCCAAGAGAGACAAAAAAAAAAAGACACAAGAGTAGAATTTCAAGTTTCAACTTTATGGTGCAAGTACGTTTCCTTCAGAGGAGAAGGAAGAAGCAGACAGCTTTGACAGCACTTACATATTTCTGGAAGGCAGTGAGATGCCCTACTTTGCCCAGTGTTCATAATCACTTACAACACTGAAATCATAGTTTTTGCCCCGAATAAGTCCATCTGTCAATCATACATGAACAAAATTGGATTATAAAATGATTAGAATGAATTTAAATGTGTTTAAATTGCCATTTATACTGCTAATGAAGATTATTTAAGTGTAGACTAGCTCCAAAACCTATATAACAAAGAAAATATCATGCTTAGCAAAAATCAGGCAAAATATTTGGTTTAATATTTGATGTATCTGAACATTTTTTTATTGGCATTTAGGTTTTTCTTTCTTTATCCTCTTTTTACGTAAAGTTGTTAATGAATAATGCAGAAGGTATAGCATTTCCAACCTCCTCCCCATTCCCCTTTGTTGGAGCTGAGCAATCACTTGATGCATTCAGTGGGCCCGAGTTGGATGTCATGGTAAGGGCCGAGGGAAAAGCCTATGAGATCAGAATATTGGCTATCTAGGAGTACTGAACAAATATATAAATAAATGAAGTGAGGATAATGGGAAGCATATTTCCCACTGTTGAAGAAAGGAATTACAAATATGGAAAGGGGGGGATGCTGGAGGTAACATTGTAGTCCTAAACTGAAATCGGAAGTGTTGGTATGGAGTCATGATTTTTAAATATACATAAATAGAAATAGATATAACTGTATACAGCCATGTGTGGGTATGTTTATACATGCACATAACCCTTAGTTCTGTCTGCTAAAAGGGCCTAGATGCAATGGCACCCTGGTAACAACAAGCATCCAAGGTACTCAGATCTTGACTCCTAAGTAGCTTTCTCTACTTTAAAAGAAGTATGGGAAATGGATGTCTGTAGGGTTGGGACAGGGAAACAAGATGAGTATGGACTATCTTGCGCCAGAAAAGTAAAATAATGTCCAAAAAAGTATGCCAAAAGGACACAGAAGCCAGCTTGGAGGGACTTTCATTGGCTAAGACAGGGACAATTTGATCATCAAGACATATAATAATAATAATAATAATAGGTCGTAAAACATTGAGTAAAATGAGAATCTGAGTCAAACCTGGTATAGATAGATGGTAGGTAGGGAGATACATGATAGTTTGGTCGATCTAGCTTTTATGGTGAAAGGAAAACTCTATCATGCAGTAGGATGACATACATATTTTAAAAGAACAAACTTACAATATCACCATTTGCTGGCCATTATAGAAATAATTGATTTAGGGGCACCTGGGTGGCGCAGTCGGTTAAGCGTCCGACTTCAGCCAGGTCACGATCTCGCGGTCCGTGAGTTCGAGCCCCGCGTGGGGCTCTGGGCTGATGGCTCAGAGCCTGGAGCCTGTTTCCGATTCTGTGTCTCCCTCTCTCTCTGCCCCTCCCCCGTTCATGCTCTGTCTCGCTCTGTCCCAAAAATAAATAAAAAACATTGAAAAAAAAATAAAAAATAAAAAAAAGAAATAATTGATTTAACAAGATTTATCAAACGATGCTAAACCTGGTGGGTAAAGATTTGATAAGGAGCAAGATACTTACATAGTCTCAAACTTTTCTCCACAGATTAGTTAATTACTTACCAATTAATAGGTACAAAACACATATTAAGTGTTTCCATGGAAATATCTGGAAAATATCGTCTAAGGCAAATGAAGAGTTAATAGCACCAAGAATGGGACATGGAAATCATTTGCCTCCAGAAATGATGCACTGAGAACGCCCTTCACTTCTATGATGCTTCTGCCCAAAGGCCATAAATCACAGGCAAACATCAGATAAACCGTGATTGTGGGACATTCTACAAAACTTGGCCTGTGCTCTTCAAGCTTTTCAAGGTCATGAAAAATAAGGCAAGACTAAAGAACTGTTACAGATCAAAGAAGACAGAAGAAATATAACTAAATACAACATGTGATCTTAGATTAGGCCTTGTACTTTATAAAGAAACTTGTTAAGAGAATTGGCAAAATTTGAATGGGCCTGCGGATTAGATGGTAATATTTTATCAATTTCAATTTCCTGATTTTAAAAGTTGGACTGGGATGATGTAGGAGAGTGTCCTCATTTTTAGAAAATATATGTTGAAGTATTTTTTTAATGTTTATTCATTTTGCGGTGGGGGTGGGTGGGGGGTGGAGGGACAGAGAGAGACACACACACAGAATCCAAAGCAGGCTCCAGGCTCTGACCTGTCAGCACAGAGCCAGATGTGGGGCCTGAACGCAGTGAGATCATGACCTGAGCCCAAGTCAGGTGCCTAACCAACTGAGCCACCCAGGCACCCTACATTGAAGTATTAAAGGGTCACGGGGTAACATATCTGAAACTTAATCTCAAATGCTTCAGAAAAATATACTGTAATGTGTACATATATGTATAGTGTGTGTGTGTGTGTGCATGATAAAGAGTGATAAAGTAAATGTACTAAAATGTAAATATCTGGGAACCTGATTGAAGGGTATATCAGAGATCTTTGTACTGTTTTACACGTTTCCCATAATTTTAAAATCATTTCTAAGTGAAAAGTTAAAGAAAAACTCAGTTCTCCTCACTTCTCAATAAAAGGACATGAAACCATGACTTTAAAAAAGCAAAACAAAACACATACACATAAATGTAAGAAGCAATGGTCCATAAAGCCTACAAAAAATAATTCAGGGTTGTATTAAACCATCAAAACATAACAAGGAAAACAGTTGTGTATTTTACCCAGTTCTGTCTCCCAGGAGATGTATGTCAAAATTTGGGTTCCAAATTTATGTTCACTTTTCTGTATTTCAATTTATTGATTTCTAGATTCTCAGAGAATCATTTTGGCAGTCTTCCGCCCTTTCCAACATTTCTCGGTGAGGCTACCTTCCAAATATCCATCTAAAGTTTTATAAATGTTCTCAATATGACCACATATCATATCTGTCCCCTCTAGGAAAACAGAAATTTTTAAATCCCTAGACAATACCTAGTATTTTAATTTGAGACATTGTACCTAAAAATTATGTTTCCTCCTCTAGAGTTTGGACTTAAAGAAGGAGCCCTCAGATGGTAGGCAGAAGAGAGGAATAATATCAGAGGTGTTTCTTTTTTTTATTTTTTATTTTTTATTTTTTCAACGTTTATTTATTTTTGGGACAGAGAGAGACAGAGCATGAACGGGGGAGGGGCAGAGAGAGAGGGAGACACAGAATCGGAAACTGGCTCCAGGCTCCGAGCCATCAGCCCAGAGCCTGACGCGGGGCTCGAACTCCCGGACCGCGAGATCGTGACCTGGCTGAAGTCGGACGCTTAACCGACTGCGCCACCCAGGCGCCCCCATCAGAGGTGTTTCTTGTCAGCTTTGGAGTTTTGTGATACAGCCAGTTTCATGTTTTTTCTATGATTTTCTCTAACTCTAGATATTTTCATGATTAAAGTTTAAGACTATCTTTTACATATGACTTTTTTTAACTGGGAATCTTGGTAAATTCCAATACCTATTTGAGTTATAAACTATCACAAGCAATACTTTTTCTGTGTCACATTCTTCTAAGTTTTCAAATTCCTGATTAATTAGTAATTTTGTTTAAAGTTAAAAACTACTGGGCACCTACGTGGCTTAGTTGGCTTAGTGTCCAACTCTTGATGTCTTCTCAGGTTGTGATTTTCCAGTCGTGAGATTAAGCCCCAGGTCAGGCTCTGTGCTGAGAGTGAAGCCACCTTGGGACTCTCTCTCTCGCCCTGTCTCTCTCTCTCTCTCTCTCTCTCTCTCTCTCTCTCTGCCCTTCTCCCACTTCTGCTCTCTGTCTCTCTCAAAATAAATAAATAAGCTTTAAATAAGAAAGATATTAATAAAGTTAAAAACTTCTCCCCCAAAAGAAACTAAATAATGCGCTTGCTGGGTTGGCAAGATCAAGTAATTGAGTTTGGGTGGATATCTAGGGTTACAGAAGTCCAGCTAGATCCAGAATGATGATGATGATGGTGATGATGATGGTGGGGAGGATTTTCCTTCCTGAATAATAAATAATACAAAGCTGCTTGAGAGACACACGTTGGATAATACCTAAAGGCACAATGACATCTCACAACGGCAAGGCAACAGCATGAGGATAAAAGCCAGCTTTCAAGAACAGAAGCATGAAAAAACAGGATCCAGCTGACATCAGCAGCCAGGTGGCCTCAAAGCCCATCCCTCTGCCACCAAGAGGGACAGGCTGAGCAAGGAGCAGGCAGGGGATGGTGAGCATTTCCCACGAGTTCATCTTTCTTAGAAGCCTGAACTGGGACCCAAGAACATAGAAGGACTGAGTTTCTGTTTTTGCAGGTCAGGCGCTCTTGAGTTCTGTAACTTAGGAGTAGTCTTAAAGTGATTCAGCCTCAGAGCCACGCACTCTGGTCACCTGAGGACATTTGAGTTAACACTACTATGGAAGACACCACTCTATTACATCTGCTTTCTGTTATCGGGTTCTTAAAATCCCTACTTGTACTTTGTAACTTTCGGTTGCAGAAGATGAAGTAGGAACAAACAAATCGAGATTCTGTGTGTTTTCCTGACAATCTGTCCAGCGATCCCGATGTGAAAACCTGATGATTTGCTGCTATCTTTCACACTGCTCTTCCCAAAGACATAAAAGCTTGTCTGGACATTGAGAGGGATCTGGTACACGGCCATGACTTCATGTGTTCACTTCTTCAGCCAATACCTGTTGAGTACTTACTGTTTGCCAAGTAGTTGATATAGACAGTGAGCACAGTTGAGAGTGTGGGGAGAGAGATCATTAACACAGTGCACAATTAATAAGTTAATTATTGGGGATGCTAGAAGACACAAGTGCTATGGAGAAGAGAAGGAGGGTAGGCTGCAGGGATCAGGAATGGCAGACAGAGGAAGGGAAGGGAGGTTCCAGTATTAACTAGTGTGAATAAGTTTAATGTTTGGCGATGGGAACAAGTCAGAATTGTTTAATCTGACCCATCCTCAGGCTGCCTTCCAAATGTGCTCCCAACAGTTGTCCAGGTGAGAATTTCCAGCTGGAATAATTTAACTAGAAAAATTTAAATTATTAAGTTTAATACTTTAACCGTGTGGGGGATGATATAATTGAAGGATACATTATAGACTTGTATAGTTTTAGATTGGGGGTGCCTGGGTGGGTCAGTCTGTGAAGCGTTAGACTCTTGATTTTGGCTCAGGTCACGATCTCACAGTTTGTGGAATCAAGCCCCAAGAGTCAGGCTCTGTGCTGCCAGCACGAAGCCTGCCTGGGATTCTCTTTCTCTTTCTCTCTCTCTCTCTCTCTACCTCTCCCCCACTCACGCACTGTCTCTCTCTCTGTCTGTCTCAAAATAAATAAATATTTTTAAGTATTTTTCTGAAACACAATTTTCAAATTTCCCGTAACTTAAGTTATTCTTCTATTTCTTGTTTAGTTTTTATTCTAATTCCCACATCATTCCCAAACTACCCCACCTTTCCCTGCCTTGGCTCTTAGTTACGTGGTTGTGTGCACGTGTGTCCTTTACGTGCATCTTTATGTGAGTACAAAAAATATGAATACATTATTTAACCTCTTTTAAACACAAAAGTAACAGATAGACACTAACTCTGTACTTGCATGGACTTTATTGTTTTTTAAAGAGATTCCTTTACCTCTTCCCCTAAATTCTCCAGTTCCTATCTTACACTGAAGGATATAATAGTAGCAGTTATTTATTTATTTTTTTTTTAGCGGAGATTGGGACTATAGAACAGAGTTCTTTAATCAGGGTTTCAGTTAGAAAGGCTACAGCTTGCAGATAACAGAAACCTGATTTACAGAGACTCAAACAAATAGGCAGTTTATTCTTCTCTTATAACAAGAACCCCCAAGGTAGACAGTTGCTGGCATTGAGTCAGCAGTTCAACAATGAATCAGGGACCTGGATCTTGTTTTTTCATGCTTCCATTCTTGAAAGCTGGCTTTTATCCTCGCGCTGTCGCCTTGCCATTGTAAGATGCCACTGCACCCTTAGATACTATCTAAAGCTTGTCTCTCAAGCAGCTTTGTATCATTTATTATTCAGGAAGGAAAATCCTCTCCGGCAGTCCTCCCCTTACACCCCATTGGCCAGAACTGAATCACATGCGCATTCCTAAACTAATCACAGGCCAGAAGGAATACAGTTACTTGGCCCAAATAAACCAATCGACTCTAGGGGCTGAGGTAGGATTCTATCCTCCCAGAGATCCAGGGATCTTTATGCTGTACCTGAACAAAACAGGGTTCTTTTAGCAAGAAAGAAGGGCATCAGGAATGATTGTTACATGGGTGACACCCAACTGATACACTAGGAGCATGAGGGAGAGAGATGGCCGTATGCAATTTTAGGAAATCATATATTCTGAGAAGTGTGAGGGTTCTCTTATGTGTTGAGAGTATATCACAGCTTCTCACATCCCGCCCATTGTTTCATTGTATGCCTTTGCTGTATTTTCAAGGACTTGGATTTTAAAAAATAATAATAAAAGGAAAAATCACATGAGAACAAGAAAAATGAAAGAAGGGCGGGGGAGGGAACTAACTTTGAGATACCACATAGAAAGAGGAAAGGAGAACAGGGCTTCCATATCTGGGTAGATAGAGGTTACGGTAGAATAAAAAACAACTGTGCTCTCTTAAGGCTATCCCAAACTACACAATAAATAGAGATGTAAATTCATATTGCAAATCCTAGCTCTGTCCTTATTAACGTTTACTAATTACAAAGGGGAAAATAACTTGACAGCGGAGAAATCTGGCATTCATCACCTTACTCAAGGGATCAAAGTCAACATCACCAGTAATGAGGTAAATTGAAACCATGTGACACGTGATATAACTGAGCTGACAGCTCAGAGCCTGGAGCCTGCTTGGGATTCCGAATCTCCCTCTCTCTCTGCCCCTCCCCCCACTCACACTGTCTCTGTCTCAAAAATAAAAGAAAATGTTTAAAACAAATATTATATCTACTAATATTATCTTTGTTGTGGTGATTTCGGCTAAGTCTGGTTGGCAGTTTGACACACGGAGTCCTCTGTTTTTTTCCTCCATTTCAAGGTTTCACTGAGCCTCTGTGGGCATCAACCATCTCCTGAAAGATGGGGAACAGTGGCCCATCTCCACAAGAATGAAATATAATTTTCAAGGTTGTTTTTCCCACATGTTTTCAGAAAGGAATTTAGAAGTAAATACATTCATAAAAAATTTTCAAACATAAGTGGAGGCCACTAAAGACTCGCACTCTAGGAAATTGACACTTAACAGAACTGACAAATTGCATAAATGGCCTTTTATGGATATTGATACCAGCTGTGCAGACGGAGGAGGCTCTCCATCAAGAATTTATCGAGGAGATTCCCCAAAATAAATCGTAGTGCAAATCCCAGAATATTCCTAGACAGTCTTGTTAAGGAGTAAATAATGACAAACAATTAAGACCCCAATTTACCAGGAAATAAATCTCTTATGGTCAAAAAAGTAATTCCTCTAAATTGAGGACCTCCATGATAAGGTTTGGAGTTAGAGCTAGAGGTTTGTCCAAATTGGAGGTCAGTCTCTGGTTTTTAAAGGGCCAGGCAAAGCCCTGGATGTAGAACAGGGCAGTGGTTGGGAGCCTCGTGATGACTTGGGAGCGTATCCTCAGTATTTTATAGTGTGACCATTCAGTGGGTTGGTGATTTACCTTCTCTGAGTCTCAGTTTCTTTCGCTGTTGAATGAGATAACAACACATCCTTCTACCCAAGGCCTAAATAAAAGTAATATAAATCCAACTAGTAGCCTGTCTGCAATGTGTTGAAATTTGTGTATGAGTGCGCATGTTGAGTTTTGTTGGGTGTCTGAGTTAGCGTGTCATTAAAGAACTGCCCTGAGCCTGCTTTTCCAGCCTCACCCGTCTCCACACCTCCCCTCATAAATTACACTTTAGAAATAATCCCCATAATGTCACGTTATGGTTCCCCACGCTGCTGCACTTGTCTATTCTTCTAGCCTAGAATATTTTCTCTGTTTCTCATGCTCAGCTCAAGGGTAGTATCCTTACCACTGGCTTTCCCACTTGGCCGAGTCCAGCATATATGCACCTGTGCCTGAACATGTTGAGGAGGACCGGGTGGGGGGTGGGGGGGTCTAGAGAGAGGAGAGTGTACAGGAAGTGAGAAATGCATGAGGCTGAGGAGGTCCTCTGGGGCCAGACTGGGAAGGGCTTTACACGATAGACTCAAGAGCTTGGCTTTATCTTAAGGGCAAAATCTTATAGAAGCTTACAGAACGTCTTACTAGAGGAGTGACATGATCAGGTATCTTTTCCTTAGGGAGATGACCTAGCTGCAGTGATGAGGATAGATGGCGGCAATGTCACAAATCCAGCTGGGTGCTGAGAACAAGTCTCCCTGCAAGCTTCTTTCTCCTCTCCTCTGATGTTTCACAGAGGTGGTTGCTTGGCGTATGGACCTAGAGTGGGGGCATGCAGCGCAAGTCCTGGAGACTTACAAAGCATCAGGGGGTGTCAGGGTCCCCCAGGGGTGAGTCTGACTGGGGCAGCCCCAGCCTCTCCCCAGGTTCTGCTCTCAGCCTTCCTTTCCTTATAAGAGAGAAGACCCAAGGCAACACGAATATCTTCTAATAACAAAAACGTAGTTACCACTTTTGCACAGGAACACTGGGCCGGGAGTATTTCCTATTCGGTGGTTCTCCAATCATTATAATCACCTAGAGGGCTCATTAAACCATAGAATCAGCAATTCTGATTCTACAGGTCTGGGGTGGGGCCAATAATTTGCAATTCTAACCAAAAGCCCAGGCGAGGCTGATGGCTGTTGGGCCAGGGACCATACTTAAGAGAATCGCTCGTCGTCCTATTTTGTACCCTTTGCTCCTCTCAATAACCTGGAAGGTGGTACTGATTCAACAGAAGAGGAAATCACTTTTGGAGGACTTTGTAACCTGTCCCCTGGCCTAGGTCAACTAGTAAGTAGAAAACAAAGCTTTGGGGCCAGATTGTGTTGGGCTCAAAAGCCCCTGTTTTTCTCACCTCAGCTCCCTTTCCCCCACAGCTGACTTTAAGCAAAACAGGTCAAGTTCCCAAGCTATTTCCTTCCCATCAGGGTCCTAACTGCCCACAGCTCTTTAGTGTGAGAGTTACATACATCCTTAAGTATGTAAAGGAACACAGTGTATGTCTGAGCACTTCCTTTTCTAGAAAAACCGTTCAACTCCTTAAGCTGTGGTTCCCAGCTAGGCCCCAGGCGGTGATATGGAGCCCCTGCCTGTGCAGTTGCCCCCGGAACATTTTCTTTGAGAGGGCTACAAAGTGAACATCCAACTGTTCCACACACAACATAATGCCTGGAAGTCTGCAATCTGCCCACATACGTTTTGCCTTTGATGCTTTTTCCAGTAAGTTCCGGCTTCCCCCGAGCTTGCATTATTAACTCTTAGCACAACCACAACCAAGGGGTTTTATATGCAATTGCCCCCTGTGCTCTCTGCAGGTCTTTGCTTTTTTTCCTTTTTCAACATTTCCACATGCTATGGCTGTCCTGTCAAATCCTGTTTCTGACTTCAGATCATTTGTGTGAGCATCTTCACTTGCCGGCTGTCCACTTTGAGCTAGAAAACAAGAAAAAACAAACAGCCCAAGTAAGCATTCCCTTTGAATATACCTTCGTTGTTGTTGGGCTTTTTTTTAAGATTTTATTTTTTGGGGTGTCTCAGTGGCTCAGTCAGTTAAGCATCCAACTTCAGCTCAGGTCATGACCTCAGAGTTCATGGGTTTGAGCCCCAAGTCGGGCTCTGTGCTGACTGCTCAGAGCCTGGAGCCTGCTTCGGATTCTGTGCCTCCCTCTCTCTCTGCTCCTTCCCCTGCTCATACTCTGTCTCTCTCTCAAAAATAAACATTTAAAAGAATTTTAAAAAAGATTTTTTTAAAGTTATCTCTACACCCAGCATGGGGTTTGAACCCACAACTCCGAGATCAAGAGTCATACGCTCAGGTTGCCTGGGTGGCTCAGTCGATCGAGCATCTGACTTTTGGTTTCAGTTCAGGTCGTGCCCTACAGCAGGCTCTATGCTGACAGTGTGGAGCCTGCTTGGATTCTCTCTCTCCCTCTCTCTCTGCTCCTCCCCAGTTCATTCACACTCTCTCTCAAAACATAAATAAATAAATAAACAAACAAACAAACAGAGTCACATGCTTCCACTGACTGAGTCAGCCCCTCAGTACTCCTTTATTGCCACTGTTTTATTTTTTAATGTTCTATTTCTTTTTGAGAGCAAGAGAGACAGGGGGAGGGGCAAAGAGAGACAGAGAGAGAGAGGGAAAGAGAGAGAGAGAATCTGAGGCAGGTTCCAGGCTCTGAACTGTCAGCACAGAGCTCTAGCACATGAACCAGGAGATCATGACCTGAGCCAAAGTCGGATGCTTAACTGACTGAGCCACCAGGTGTCCCATATTCCTACTGGTTTTAAACATAATATTCAACCTGTACAGTAGCAAGTTTTGCTCGAGGAATTTTACAAATTCTTTCTTTCTATATTAGTTACAAGGCAAGTGTTCCATTACTGCAATAGTCAAAAGAAGGCTATGGGGCACCTTAGGGTGCCCAGCTCCAGGCTATGGGGCTGGGTGGCTCAGTTGGTTGGGCCTCTCAGGCTTTGGTCATGATCTCACAGTTCATGAGTTCAAGCCCTGCATAGGGCTCCATGCTGACGGTGCAGAATCTGTTTGGGATTCTCTCTCTCCCTCTCCCTCTGTTCCTCTCCCAGTAGTGTGCTCTCAGGCACTCCCTCAAAATAGATAAATAAACTTAAAAAAAAGAAAAGGCTAATTGCGCTGAGATTTTTTTTCTGCATAAGACTTTTTTTTTCCTGAATAGAGAGGTAGTAAGCACCAACAATAAATTTTGCCCACCTAATTTTGTGCAAAGCAGGGCTTGATAATCCTCTTGAACTTCCAAATTTACCTCATTGGTATAGTGCTTGTTGACCTCATTAACTTAGTATTAGCTGATGTAGGATTAACACAGCTTAGTATTTCTTGACTGTAGGTAGCATTTTTGTCGATGTGGGTTTTTTTTAAACATTTATTTATTATAGAGGGACAGAGGGACAGAGAGACACAGAGCATGAGCAGGGGAGGGGTAGAGAGAGGGGGAGACACAGAATCTGAAGTAGGCTCCAGGCTCTGAGCTGTCAGCATACAGCCCGATGCAGGGCTCGAACTCACAAACTGTGAGATCATGACCTGAGCCGAAGTCGGTCGGTTAACCAACTGAGCCACCCAGATGCCCCCATGTGGGTTTTGTTTTTTAATCATTAGACTTTGAATGGTTTAGGCAAATGAAAAATTTATTTTCATAAATGTAAATTTTCAAAGTTTAATATACTCTTCCTTTTTTCTCTCTTGCCTCTTTTTCTCTACCAGCTTCCCTCTTCCCCCTTTTCCTTCCCTTCCATTCTCCTCCCTTTCTTCCCCAACAGTTCAGCCCAAAAGCTATCAGATAGTGGGGGAGGAGACAATCAGCAAAGGCTGTCAAAACTCCAGTGAGGTGAGGAGGGTTCTACACTGGGGGATGGTCATGCTTGGTGACCCAGCATGTGAGGTTACCAAATTTAGCAAGTAAAATTATGAGAAACCTACTTAGGTTTGAATTTCAGTGAAGCACTGAATGTTTTTCTTTTAGTATAAGTATATCCCAAACATTGCATGGGATATACTTACACAAAAATTTTTTGTTTATCTGAAATTCAGATTTAACTGAATGTCCTATATTTTATTTGCCAACACTACCAGTGTGGGATGTCAGAACCTAATGTAGATGAAAAGGGCATCCACATGGGGAAGGGGCAGGTTAACACATGGTATCAGAGCTAAGGAAAATAACAAGGACATCCCTAAAGTAGAGGGATGATGGGATTGTTCATTTACAAGGCAATTGATCAAATAGGGAAATATATTGAGGATAGTGTTAGAAATGGGAATTAAGATTTGGAAAAGGAGAAAACTAGAATGTGCCATGTTTTATGAGGTTGGGATTGGAGATATCAGCGTGAAGTCATGGTTGATAATGTGCAAATGGTACATATACTTGCTTGGTATGCATAGAATGTCTCTGAAATACGCACAGGAGAGTCATAACGGTTTTTGCCTCTAGGGAGTACTACTGAGTGGCTGGTCCATGAAAGGGAAAAACAACTTTTCCTTATACTTCCTTTTGCTCCTTTTTATATTTTGTGCCACATACTCACATTACCTGCACCAGATGATATTTTTTAAACATTTAAGAAATAGAATTGGCTCTATTTCAAATCAGAATATCAGAAGTAGCAGAGACCTTAGAGACTTTTCTAGGCCAAATTCCTGAATTTAAGATGTTATAACAGAAGATTAGTGACCTTAAGTGACCTTCAATGTCAGAGGACCAACTAGTGTGTTACAATGGAAAGAAAGAGCTCTGGATTAAATCATGATTCTATCCCATGGCAGCATGGTGTCCTTGGGTTAAATCATGATTCTATCCCATGGCAGCATGGTGCCCTTGGGCAAGTCACTCGCCTCTCTGAACCTCACACCCCCCATAATACAGAGCACAAAGTAAGGGCTCAAGGTCAGCTCGCTCAGGGACAAGTCCTGCTCAGTTTCACCTGTCACAGTGCGTGCTCTTGGGCAAGTTGACTGGCCTCCATAGACTGCAGAATCTCCATTTGTTACGATTGTATTAGCTTTACTTTATCAAATCTAAGAGACTTTAGATTGTTTAAAATGAGCCATTATTTTATGTTCCACAAAGGAATTTTATAAGTGCTATAATTAATTGTAAGATGGCAATCTTACACCGTGAGATGCATGCTGATTTCAAAATGTTAAAATGTGAAAAAAAAAACAGTATGCATCTTAGAATCAGCGTAATATTATGGGGAAAAGGGAAAAGATTTATAATATAAAAGGTGGTCCAATGGTAATTGAGAAATAAATGGATATAAGTGAAGAAAATCAGGCTGGCATTTAAAAATATTATGAGGACGGGAGAAAAAAGAAAAAATAGTAAAGATACCATGGGAAGGAAATACTTCAATCTTTATACAATTTTTTAAAGTTTATTTATTTTTAGGGAGAGAGAGAGAGAGAGGAGAACTTTGGAGGAACAGTCGACCTGTCCCATTGACCCGGGTAAGATCCAAAAATTGAAAAATAATGTGGCTGTGTACCTAGGTTGCCTGCTCACCTCGCCAACTAATCAGTACCACGTACTGGATCCGAGTCCCAGAAGGAGGGAGCCATGTGAGGGAAGAAGCAGAGGCTCACCCTAGAGCCCCAGTCTGGGATGGGGGCTTCCAGCCAATCAGTTGTTCGGGTCAGTCTGACCTTATAATCCCCCAGGAGGGTGAGGTTGGAAAGTAGGGTGTTGAAGAGAAAGTAAACACTTACCTCATAGAAGTGTTACATGAATTAAATGACATCACCGCATCTGGCACGTGGTAAGGGCTCAGTAACTATTGTTAAATGGGGGGAAAAAAACCAACCTCTCGCAACCATAAAATGCTATACAAATATTTATATCATTTAGATTTTTTAAGCACCATCACTATCAGATCCTGCTTCTTGAGGCTCACAATCTAGACCTCTTTGCAACATGCCACATTATACTTGTTTCATGCACTATTACTTTAAATTGAACCCTTTCTCAATAAGCTGCATTACATACACTTGTTCATAAACAATAGTTGTGTGCATGGGGCGCTGTATATCTTTCAGATATTTCCATAATACATACACACGATGTAACATAGAAACAGATTTTTCTTTTAAAGAGCAAAGCTTCAGCAGTTTCTCTTGAATTTTACTCTGTCATTTGACTACATTATATTTCTGATGTTCAATTTGCACTGAGTACATCATGGACTTCTCTAGGGAGCAGAAAGAAATTTTTTTAAGTAAATATAAAATGCTTTGATAAATCAAAACATGTGAAAGAAATTTCTGTTAAAAATGTTCCAATCTGTTTTGAGGCTTGAAATAAACCTCTGTCTTTAACATAATAAAACCTGTTAACCCAAAGGCAACAACAAAGTAATAATAACTTGTTATAGGAGTAATGCATAAGGCTTATTTTAAAAGATTAGTTGTTATATAAAATACAAAAGGAAATCTTGCTATAAACTAATTGTAAAGAAACTTAAAAGCTATAAAGTCTGTGCTTTCTGATTTTTGCTGGCAATAAGAAGTGTACATTGTTTGGAATCCGTACATAACAGCTTGTATCATAAACTAGCCGTAATGTCTCTCATATTCTAAACCGTGGAATATCACTCCAATAATAGCTCTGTGAGAATGAGACCCTACCTGGCCCATCACAACAGGATTCCCAGTATCTAGAACAATGTCTGCCCAGAATAGGGCTCAGTAAGTGGTTATGGAATGAATAAATGAATGAACAGTTCAGGTAGACATTCAGTGACTTTATTTTATTTTAAGTTTATTTATTTATTGAGAGAGAGAGAGAGAGAGAGAGAGAGAGAGAATCCCAAGCAGGCTCTGCATTGTCAGGGCAGAGTCTGAGTTGGGGCTCAAACTCATGAAAACCATGTGACCTGAGCCAAAATCAAGAGTCTGACGCTCAACCAACAGAGCTACCCAGGTGCCCCATATATTCAGTGATTTTAGAGATCCTAATAAACAAAATTCTAAATATAAAAAACAGGTAATTGGGGAAAGATAATTTAAAAAAACTAAAAAGGTGCTATGAGCTTGCCAGTTTGATACACATTAAAGGGCTATAGAACAGAGATCTGAAAATCTCAACTCAGCTAGGTAGCTATATTTAGTTAGTCACATAGCTAAGCCATTTGGCTTTTGAGTTTCAGTTTCTTCACTCCTAAAGTGAAGGGAGAGGCGTGGCTAGAACTAATGATTCTAAAGGCCCTTCCAATTTTAAGAGTCAGTGATGCTGGAAATACAAAGTCCCAGCCCCAGGCATGTATGTGTATACTTGCTCATCTTAACTTGAGATAAAAACAGAGAAGCTTGTAGCTAAATCACTGTCAAAATTGAATACGTAGAAGAGACTTCTTGGTATCCTCGAAAACATGCTCTCCCCTTCTTCCTGGAATAGGGCTACATATCTCAGAGTTAGGCTATGTATCTCTTCCTCTAACACAGTGAGGCGCGGCCATGTGTCCAAGTCCTAGGGGTGGAACGTTCGGAAGGGGTGTGCGCCACTATCAACCTTACCTCCTAAAACCTCCCATGTGCACGCCTCCAAACCCCTCTCCTTCCAGCTGTCTGGGATGGTGGCATCCCCATTCCCTAGAGTAACCTTAGAGGCCACATAGCGAACATACCCGAGTCACCATCCGTCTGGATTTCTGAATACCTTTGTGCAGTACAACACCTACGGCCGTCCTCCCCCTAGGAGTGTTGGATGGCAATTCTCCTTGGGTTGCTCATGTTTCTGCATGTCCTGTGAGCAGAGGCACTGGCTCTCTCTGTTTCAGACTATCTTTTCAAGGACGTCGATACGGTGAACATAGACTTGGAAGACAGAGATAGCATCTCCCTGAGAAGCAAAGGGCAGGTTTTGCTTTGTCGTCCGGTATGGTGAAGGTCATATCTTCCTGTAGGGGGAAAGGGCAGTTTTGCTTGTGGCTCATTATAAAACAGCCAGGTTCCCTAAGCTCAAGGATCCTTAGCTTTGACTCAAACTTGCTTTATACGCAGTGTTCACACTGGACACTTTCTGTCCTCCTGTGAGACTTGAAGGACATGGAGAGATGACACACACATAAAGCTCACGCCACTTTCTGTGGCATGAGTAATCGGGTCACCAACCCACAAGTTGTGTCTTCTGCCAGCTTCCATGAAACTGTGGTAGGCTAGCTACCTCATAAGCTTATGCATGGGGTAAGACCAGATATTTACAGTTCTTAATACGCGCCCACTCTCTCACGCCACAGAAACTCTGGACTCTTAACTGAGCGAACCATTACGTTTTAGGTCTTTTTCTTAGAGCCTGAACTAATATAGCAGCAGTCACATTCCCATTGAAAAATCAATAAGAAATTAGAGTCGCTTACCTTATCTTTGCCAAATAAGATGATGAAAATAAAGAATATGAGTCTGTTAAATGGGGGATTGAATTAGATAAATATTTTCAAAATGTATCAGGGTACACGCTAGCGCTGTATCTGGTGAAAATAATGTTCCTTACTCAAATATATCTGCAATACAACTCACTGTATAAATCTGATTCCCTCTCCTTCCCTGGAGAGTCGCACTGCACATAAGTTTATTAAAGACGCCGAGAAATCCTGTGGTAAAGAAAATTATTTGCATTATTTAACTAGCAGTATTTCCTAAATTTTTTCCACATAACCTCTATTGACATTCTGTGAAATGAGTGTTCCATGAAATACACAGGGGGAAACGCAGGGCTAGATCATTTCTAACATCCCAGTATGCTTCTACAATTCACCTGTCTGAAAATAAGTAAGAAACATACTCATTCATTTATTAGACTAATGTGAGTACACTCAGCGCTTCTTAAACTTCAACGTACACTTGGGAATCTTGCTAAACTGCAGGTTTTGATTACGTTGATGTAGGGCCTGATACCCTGCATTTCTAATGAGTTGCCAGGTGATAGCAGACCATTGTTTGAGTAGCAGGGGTCTAGACAATACAGGATCTAAAAAAGGCTGATCACACTTATGATGATTGTGTTAGGGCATGCAGCCAATTGGTAGGTAAGGATTTGTTACTGTAAATAAGTTTTTATTACATCTTTAGAAAAAAAATGACCCAAACTTCATATTGGACAATTTAAGGGTGATTTCAGAATTTCTCAGTATCACCCGATGAATTTAGGGACATGTTTACTAACCAGAAAAAGAAATGGGTATCAGTTTGGGAACTCTGTATCATATAGCCTATTGCCAATTTATAAGTTTAAACACAAGAGTCGGGATCTTCAGTAAGAACACTGACAAATAGTCCGTGATTCAACCCAGTGCAAGGTATTAATCTGACCAGATTGTTACCTATCTACTCTAGATTAAAGATGGCTACACTTTTTTCTCTCCAGAAAAAAAAATGCTTTTCCTTCCTTTGTTTCCTCTTAGCTCAAAATTTGAACTTCTTTGGCTTATTCTCAAGAAATAATTTTCCCCACTCTATTCTAGTGGTTCTACAGCATAATTTTTTGACAAAGTATAAAGGCATGTGAGATCAGGTAGAAAGGTCGTAAGGAGATCAGCTTATGAGAGCATGAAAAGTTAATATCACTGAAGTTACTTCCAACAACGAAAACGAGAGAAAGTTTGGCATGTGCTAATTAAGGAATTTGATATGTGTGAATTTGTTTCCAATTATGAGATCTGAGTCCAATAATGAATTCTTTGAACCTGTTTCCAAAGTAACATATTTGCTTCTATGATAAAATCTCATAGCAATCCCTAAATAAAAATAATTCGCAACCTTCACGCTAGTGAGAGGAGAAATGTCAAAGAAGGCACACCACATGTTCTCAATGGAAAAATAATTTTAAAAGACATTTAACATTTTAATAATCTGAGAGAAATTCATGATATAGCTTTATGTGAAATAAGAATAAAAGAAAGTATATCTTTTCTATAAGTAGACAATAAGAAAAAAAAAAGTTTAGCAGGTGGGGTGATAGAATCATGAATGCATTATTTCCTTATTTTGACTTCCGTTAATATTGTATTTCCACTATTGGTAGACATTATGAGATTGCAGATAAGTATTTTAAGATAGCTCGTGCTGATGGGTCTGCGGAAATGGTAGTAGTTATGTCCACGAGAATTAGAAAAATATTCGTTTTGGTAATTTTTTTTAACCTGTTGGTGTGGGAGAAATGTTGCTCGATCAGAACTCTCCAGTCAGTGGAGTGTATAAGTCTAAGCAACGCGTAGGGAACAGGGGAGAGTCTCAGCAGAAAAGAGATGACAAGCCCAAAGCGAACCTTTGAGGAGAGTTTACTAGACTATTTACAGAGGTGAGGGCAGGGTTATGGCAGTCCTGGTGGGGAGGAGGGAGAGCAGAGAGGGTGCTGTTGTCATCATCGGGCCTGAAGGAACAAAGGACTGAGTAGTCACAGGGACCCAGGTTGGGCAGCCCAAGGGAAACGGCTACTGACGGAGACAGACAACTAAAGCACCAAAGGCACAGCATCCTGGTGGGAAAGCCCGAGACAGAGACACCTGGACCTCACATTCCTCCTGCCCCTCTCACCTCCGACGCCTGCGCCCTGATCGTCCACCCCAATCGCAGCCACGGGACAAGGGAGCTAGTTGGTGCAGGTCAGCTTCCCGGGCCGGAGTGGGACCAGAGAAGTGCGGGACGTGGATCTAGGGTAGGTGGGAGGGGTAGGTGGAAGAGAAGCAGAAGGAGGGTCCCGTAGCGGTGCAAAAGCTCGATCTGTGCGTTTACGCAAGGGGGCACGTGCGGGTACCTGCTAAGTGCTTCAGGCTAATGCTAATGAAGAAAAATATGGCCAAAGGCATTTCTGAAAACCTAGAGCATTGCATAAACATGTTTATTTCTCCTTATGTGCGACGGTGCTCATGCTGTGTTTGCTTGACTAAAATAAAATGTTCCAAGACATCCTGTGCTTGCCTTTGCGTTAATAGCGGGAGCTCGTGGAGCTTAAAACAAGAAGACTCGCAGTCAGACCTTTGTTTAAAAATCTCTCCTAATCAGCTTTTATATAATAGAGAGAATATATGTTATATAAAATTAATAAATCACTATTATCCCCTCATTGAGGCTCTCTGGATTTCCAAATTTCCCCCAGAACAATGCCCCCCCCCCTTTTTTTTTTTGCTAGAAGTGTAAGTTAGTGGGGATAGTGAGGACAGTGATGGTGATGACGATAGCTATCGCTTACTGAATGTTTACTAGGTGCCCAAGTACCTGTTTTAACACTGTACTGGAGAAGAATTAAGGTTCAAGGAAGATCATTAACCTCTTCTAGTCACATCACCAGAAATAAATGACTAGGGTTTTGGAGACACCCAGACTACAGAGCCCCAAATTTAAAACACTTTATCGTCTCCTGTCCAGAAACACTGCATTATACCCTTTTTTTAATATTGGAAGAGATGATTGAGGTTCTTTAAAACTTTTGCTTGAAAGGGGTGCTTGGATGGCTCAGTTGGTTAAGCATCCAGCTCTTGACTTTGGCTCAGGTCGTGATCTCACGGTTTGTGAGTTCAAGCCCCCACGTCGGGCTCTGCTATGACAGTGCAGAGCCTGCTTGGGATTCTCTCTTTCTCTCTCGCTCTCTCTCTTCCCCTCCCCTACTCGTGCTCTCTTTCTCTTTCAAAATAAATAAATAAAATCTTTTGCTTGAAAGCTCAGCAAATAAAACGCAAGATGGTAAAGATGAAGGAAGAACAAAAGAAAAGACATCAGAGGCAGAGTGAGCTGAGGGGAAATGTCAATTGAGGAAGGTTCTACACAGACCTCAATCTACCTGCTGGCTCCTGCCATTCATGAATGTTCTGTTCTGCACCTTTCCATCTCCACTGGAATGTCTGTCCTTCCCTTTCCTGAATGATTGCTTTGGACACTTGGGAGCCGAGTTTGATTGTTTTGTTGAATCTGTATTAAGGTCCTACATACAAAGCTGTAAAAGAATGTTTTTGCCATTGGCCTTAAACTTATCCCGTGTCAGGTTTGTTTAGTGGAATTCTGAGAAATGTCATGAAACTGTGGAATGCGCATACGGCCACATTGCATCTATCAGTGTGAACAGCATCACTAACATATTAGGCTGCTTTTGTAAAACATTCTGATCCACCAAACCACATATGGACAACCAAATATAGACAACCAAGGGTTATCCATATTACTTCACAGGCTTCAATGCTCAAAACATTAAAACATTGTCAATAAACAACTCTCGCTCTACTTTGGAAGATCAAGGAATAAATAGGCAATTATAGATTATTGAGGCTTGATAGCTCTCCATCTCTGCACTGCTTGGCTCATTTTTCTATTTATTGGATGATAGTCCTGAAAAATATGTAAAAATGGACCCCTTCAGTAAGTTAATTTAAGGACTTGTTAACAGCTTTGACACAAAGGTTGGTGGTGACATTACAATATTTATGGAAGGTGACATATGGAGGTTAACAGTAGGATTCAATTATCCGTGATATCCATTAGCATGGAAGGCTAAGAAGTTGCTGTAAATTTCCTAAAGCTTGGACTGCCCCGTAGTTTCAGCAGAAAAGATGAGAAGGAAGACATTGGCTCCAAAGTGATCTGATTCGCCTTGTGGCTGTGTGCCAGTATGTACTAGCATAGATATGTGAATTGTAGGCTGCTGAACATGGTCCTGTAATACCTCATGCCTTTGCTACATACTAGAAAAGCCTATCTGGGCCAGACCTGGACTTCTGAAGTCGTTTCCTGTCATGGTCATTTGTTATTTTTGCCTCTCTGGTATCTGTGTTCTTTTTCTCGATGTTACAATACTTCATATTTCCTTTGGGAAGCTACTCCATCCCCAAACTCAGATCAAGTGGTTTGAGACAGATTACATGACCCAGCACTCAATTTTCCTAGCCAGACTGATTGGTTCAGACGTGGATTCTTGAACCAGGCCTGTCCTAGCATCAAAATTCCGTCCCTCTGGCACAATGACTGGCTTAGAGCCAGGCATAAATGCAAGTTGATCCAATAATAGTTAATTAAAAGTTTGGGGAAGGTACACCAGAAAAGCCTTTCCTGCTCAGATGACTAGCACTAACAATGATATAATCCTAGAACTATAGGGCATCTTTATGGAATTCAAGAATGAAGCCCATGAATGTAATGCAGAAAAAGCCAGGAAACTGATCCTTGATAATGCTGTTTGAGCCCCTAGATCAAACCATGCCTAAAAATATAAGTACTGAACTTTCAATAATATTAGTTAATTTATCCTTCTTTTTGCTTAAATGTGTTTAAATCGGATTTTCTGTCACATGCAACAAGAGAGTTCTAAACAATATATCTCTTATCTACAATGATTCTCATCTTCTGGTTCTAGAAAAATCCTGCTATTGATCTCCCTTTTGATCTAGCACTCTCCTATTCAAGAACATTTAACAATGACTCTTCAGTACTTAGCCTAACAGGCACAATCTGCTCTCTGCCTAACCTTGGCTGGCTCAGGCATGTGGTTTAGCAGCATGAGGCCAGTTGGGAGGAAGAACAAACAGGACTTAGTGAGAAGCGGTCAGAGGGCCATGGCCTGCTTGGGAGAGGACAGCGTGGTGGCTGGGAGCAGTGCCTTATGGTCATTTCTAGAATCGTGAGTAAAATAAATTAGAGATAATTAGAGACATAAAACAAATACTTCAGAGACATCGTTCTGGGAAATCTGGGTCATCAAAAGGAGTAACAGTGACACTACAGGTCAAAGGCTAAGCTAGTTTCTCCCAGTCCATTGGTCCTGCCTGGTTGCAGGCAGACAGCTAGTCATTTGGTTGGGCCCCCGGAGCTTACTCTGGAGAGCAGCCATGTTAAGCCTCACCTGGCAGGGGAACACAGGTCACTACCAAATGCACTAACCTTGTCGATATTCACTCAAGAAGTCCGATGGGCCTGAGCCTGGCGCATTAGCACTTCAGTACCTTCTACCTTCAGCTGGAAAAAAGGAGAGGCAGGGAAATATGGTGGCTGTCAACATGTGCAACCAATAGATTCCGGCTCCAGAGTGGGATTGTAAGCGTGGGCCTGGGCTTAAGTCCCAGATCTACCACCCGCTAGTGGTGTGGTCTTAAGCAAGTGTGTAAATTGTCTATGCCTCAGTCTTCTCATCCACAAAATGATTGTTTCCCTCAGAAAGTAATTGTGAGGATTAATTGAGAAAGGGGTATAAAATGTTTAGCACAAGAGTAAATACTCAATAAACGCTGTCTCTCATTACGCTCCTGTACAACTGATAAGCTGAATGTACCATGTACAATTTCTTATACATAGCTGGTGCCCCCATGTTCCCACGTTCCATTTTTTTCCCCTATGTTTCCCTACTGAAATTCTACCCATCCATTAAGATTTAATTCAAAAGCCATCACTTTCATGAAGGCTTCCTTCCAACTAGATGGAATCTTTCCTTTGGCTTTAGCTCTTTGTAACAGATAGAAACCACATATAGGACAGTAGTTCTTAATCCTGGCTGCACATTAAAACCACTTGGAAATCTATTAAAAATATTGATGCCTGGGCCCCTATCCCAGAAATTCTGATTTAATTGGTCTGGGGTGAGGCTTAAGCATCAATATGTTTAAAAAGCTCCCTAGGTGATTCTAATGTGCAGCCAAGATTTTGAACTGATGGTTGAATGAGTATGTTCTTAAATAATGTTTATCAATGAATTCAAGCTAAGATATTAATGGCTTAAAGTTTTAATAGACTAACCTTTAGAATACTTGCATTTTTATTAAAAGCAATGCAAAATTACAAAGGTAAATAGAAGTTTTAAATAACATTTAGCCTAAAGCAAGGAATCATCATTTAACTAGGGAGATGCCTAAAGAACTATAAGCATAGAATATGATATATGAGTGCTATTCTAGAAATATATCTAAAGTATTTGGGGAGCACAAATGGGAAATGTCCGTGAATTTGGAGTGGCAGAAAAATAAGAGGGAAAGAAGCTTTAAAATGTGGGTAGCATTGCTCTGAGTGTTGAAATGTGAGAACAGGTTTGCAAGGTAAGCCCTTCCAGGCCATATATGGAGGTGTCAAAGTATATGGCTCATTCCAGTTTATACACTTTCCTAATCCAAAGAATGAATTGTGAGCAAAGAAAATGGCAACTCTATCTGCCTAGGTCTTAGTTGTGAGGGGGTAAAAGCAAGTTTTGGGGTACAGCTATTTCCCAAATTTCAACTATAGTAGACTACTTTGGTTGTAATGGACCAACTTCTAACTTGAGTTATTAAAAAAAAAAAAATAGAAAGAGTTCTCTTCCAAAACCAACTCATAGGAAAGATGAATGTGATAGGGTTCAGGGATAACTGTACCAGGAACTGGAATGCCCCCATTCTCCTCCTTTCCTTTCTGCTTCTCCCCAAATGTCAATTGCATTGCCATAAGCTTCCTTTGTTCATGTTGCCATGGCTGATGTCACAGGTTCCTACATTCATAGATGTTCAGCCCTCCCACCTGTGGAAACATTTCGAGTAGCCTGAATTAGTCCTTGTCCACAACTAGACCAAGCACTAAGGCAAGATATGGAGTACTCTGATTAACCTAAGTTGGAACAGGACCCACCTCTACCTAATCACTATGGCCAAGGAAGCAGAGTCAATAGGAAGATGTCAGCATTCTCTTAAGTAAGTCCTATGGTTAAAACAAGCATTTCTTTCTTTTTTTTTTTTTAATGTTTATTTATTCTTGAGAGAGAGAGAGAGAAACAGAGTGTGAGTGGAGGAGGGGCAGAGAGAGAGGGAGACACAGAATCTGAAGGAGGCTCCAGGCTCAGAGCTATCATCACAGAGCCTGATGTGGACCTTGAACTCATGAACCGCACGAGATAATGACCTGAGCTGAAGTCGGAGGCTTAACTGACTGAGCCACCCAGGCACCCCTTCTTTTTTCTCTTTATTTTATTTTTGAGACAGGGAGAGCATGTGTATGTGCATGTGTGTGCAAGTGGGAGAGGGGCAGAGAGAGAGGGAGACAGAGGATCCGATGTGGACTCTGCACTGACAGCAGAGAGCCTGATGTGGAGCTTGAACCCAAGAACCAAACTGTGTGATCATGACCTGAGCTGAAGTTGGATGCTTAACCAACTGAGCCACAGAGGGGCCACAAAACAATTATTTCTTAGGAGACTGGAGGTGTAAGAATACAATAACGCTGGACAGATCTTAGATACAAATCACTACCACTGTCCATCTCTTAGGCACCTAGCTCTCTCATATACCTTCTTCTTCCTATTTAAATAATTTCCTGCACAGCCTCTGTGGTTGATTGATTGCAAAAATAGCTCCAATTCCCCCTTTGCCCTCTATCCACACTCTTTGCAATGTAACTTTGCAGCAGCTTTCATCAATAGGTGGAGTCTATTTCCCCACCTTTGAACCCGAGCTGGTCCATGACTTGCTCTGGCCAATAAAATAGGACAGAAATAACAGTAGGTTAGTTGACCGTAGGCTTGAAAAGGTTCCGTGTGCTTATGTTCTTTATATTACAACCTTCCACCAACACTAAAGCAAGCCCCGGCTAGTCTGATGGAAGATGATGGACTTTAGAGGCAGAGCCAGATCATTGTAGGTGAGGACATTTTAGACCAGGCATCCCCTGGCCAACCCACCAGCTAAGTTGCAGACACAGGAGTATGTTCAGCCAAGATCAGTCAAGCCTAGCCAAGACTGAAGAACTGCCCAACCAACCTACAAACTCATAAACTAAATAAAATGGTTGTTGTTTTAAGCCACTGAATTTTGTGGTTTCACATTAACAGATTTTTTGTGGAGATAGATAAACCAATATGGCCACCGGTTTACAAAGGCAGTAATGCCACATACAAACACAGATGCATTCAGCGCATCTCAATGCAAATAGCTGAATGTGCAGTATCGGATGATATCTGATCTTATTTATTAAGTTTAAATGTGACTTTTCTGATATTAATATTTAATGGTGGCAGAAAATTAAGATACTGCTAATCAAAAGTTTCCACTTAGAAATAGCAGATATAGAAGCCACATGCAGGGGCAAATGCGACCCAGCATTGAGTATTGCTATTGATCCTGGCCCAGAGCGCTCCAATTTCCTTTGGGAATTGCTCTCAGTCTTTGTATGTGTGTGGCCTTGGCAGGAGAGTGTTTCTAGCATTTTCCATCCACAAAAAAAAAAAAAAAAAAAAATCCTGCTGGTCAGGCATAATAAGATAAATGATGGCTTTAGTAGGTCTCACTGGCATCTATGTGTTGAACCATTTCCCTGGCAGTATGTTGGGTTCTTTAATTGGCCAATCTGGTAGCTCGGGTTCTGCCAGCTGGGTGATTTCCCCCCTCCATTTTCGTCAGCAGGATCCCCAAGAGAAGGGAGAGAGGTTTGGGGACGTTTCGACACCTCAAGCATCCAGCATCCCTACAATTGGCACCCACCTAGAGGTGTAAGGATTTCTTGGTGCTTAAGCGATCACTGGCTTCTGTGTCCAGATTTGAAATTTGTCTGGCAACATCACAATGGCCCAGTCACCAGCGCCAGATCTGTGGTCCAGCCTGGTAGTTGAACTAAACATCACCATCACTTTTTCCTCCTACCCTCCATCTGCCTAGATTTCAGTTTAAAATCATAGATCTCGGCCTCTGTCTTGTGGTCAGGAGGGGTGAGTAGAGAAGGGAGGCAAAAACTATTTTCTCCCCTAACTTTAGCTAATGCTGGGGAGAGGGCCTGGGAGATCAGACTTCCTTGTTTCCCTGGGTTTTCCTCAATCTCCCACTTTAGCTTGGGCTGAGAAAAAGACTTTTGCAATTCACCGGTGCTTGAATACCAGGCCTTCGCAGTTATAGGCCCTCTGCTGAGGACAGAAATGGATTCGCTTAGCAAAACCATTTTGTTCTCCTGCTACTCAATCTTTAATAGGGGCAGAGCATGTCTTTCTCTTGCAGCACCATGCCGAGTGCCATAAGAGGAAATCCCACACTCCACTATCATGATATCCTCTATCACATCCTCTAAAACTTTAGTCTTGATGGAGATGGGTTTTGAATTCCAAGAGACCACAGGCTGCAGTTTAACCAAACCTTCAAACCCACATAAAAGCCCAGGATTTGAACCACACGCTTGGAAGACTTTTCTAGAGGAAGAAGTGTGCTCTTCCCGGAACATCAATATTCTGGGCAAACGAAAGAAATCTCTGATGACTACAACTCCATTTTGAACCCCGCTCCTGTAGGGGATTGATTGGTGGGTTGATTGGTAGGGGCTGCTTTTAGGGCCAAGTTGAAAGGAATTCTGAGACCATGCCTTGACTCTATGAGAAAGAATGCCATGATTAATTAGTTATGTCTGTGAAGGTCAAGAGATAGGAGAATAACAAGACATATGTCATGTTTTGCCATCCTTGGTCTACACCAATTAAATGTAAGATTAGGTCTGCTATGTGGCTTTGTCTTTATAAGATAAGAATTGAGAATTTGATAAGCATTTGAGAGAAACTTTGAGAAGAGTCCAATATGAAAAATAATCGCCTTAACTTCCAAATAGAAGACCTTCATTTTTCAGAAAACTAGTTCATTTGTATATATAAATCAACACTGTCGACAGAAGATTTTGTTTGCACTCTAAATATGCTAAAGTCATCCCCAGTTGAAACTGTCACATACTTAAGGTTACACATCTCTTTCTTTTAAAATAAAAAGTCAGGTAATCACTGAACACCTTATATTCTATAAAAACAATCTCATCTTTTTGAAGCTCAGATATAATACCTGCTCTGCCTGCATCTCAGTCTTGTGAAGATCAGATGTACTTTGAAAACCTTAAAATAGTGTATGAAAGCTATTTTTACTGTTTTCCACTTTGGAAACTGTAATACTCTATGTAAATTATTCTTACCATCATTCTTACCATCATACACCTTTTTATTTTGGCTCCCTAGCTTTGGTCCTTCTTCCCAGAGTGTCCCAGTCTCCTTTGGGAGTTGCCCTCAGGCACTGTGAGTGTGGCCTCTGCAGGAGGGTGATTAAGGTACTAATTGTCCACAAACAACAGGACAAGAGTGGGGGCATTGGATCCTGCTTCCACTCATTTCTGCAATTGCCGGTGTGCAGGCATGTGAGAAAGCTCAGCAGAACCTGATGCCTGCTCCTAAGAAACTGGCTCTAGAATTCTAGAATACAGGCAGAAGTCAGCAACCCTGGAAGATGTGGTTACAAACTCAGTGGAGACTGTGAAGGTGGTCATGGCTTGATTATGACTTGGTCATTCCTGGGGACGACCGTGGCTGTGCCTTCTGACGCCCAGCCTTCCTCCTTGTCTTCCGTCCATTTTCCAAGTCACATTTTCCAGTCTTCCAGTGAAACTCTCATTATCTAGTATCTTCTATGAATCCCCTCCCCCATTTCATCTTATATTCTAAAGTATTTATTGCAATAAATCTATTGCAAACAGAAGCCGTGGGTGATACAATACCTGATGGAAGTAATGAGTGAGGACCACAGACACGTATGTGTCTGTGTCTTGTGCATCGAGCCTGAAACGTAGCAGGTGCCCAATAGATAATTGTGGAGGAAATGCAGGCATGGAATCCAACTGACCTCTGACCTCTGTGCTCTAATCAGCCACATGGAGATCCCAGTACAGCTCCAGACAGCATGTCAGAGTTCAAAGCTGGAAGAGCCATGCCCACAGTGTCTGTCCTCTTCGGGGAGGGGGGTAATCTTTCTCAGAAGCCATTGTCCCAATATCTCCTACTTCCTTCTCTTTCACCACCACCCCCAGTGGCCATGGAGGTTGGGAAATCATGTATCCCACATAGGTGTGGATCTTCTGTTGCCACAAACAGATAGGGGTTCTGTGAGTAAGGAAAAAGTGGGTTAATAGATATCGAGTAGACAACCAATGATGTCTGCCGGAAAGAGATCTAATACACACGAGCCTCGGGCCCCATGGCCCATTCCCTCTGCCCCAGGCCAAGCAAGATGTGCCTGCAGAGGATGTGTGAAGTCTGAAGATGGGGTGCTACTTTCAGACCCAAACATGGAAGCTCTGGCTGGAGAGCTGGACTCCTTTCTTCAGAGGAACCAGGATTACTATAGTGAATTGAGGTCTTCGAAGCCTAAAGGTTTCCGCCTGGATGGCCCTCAAATGCCCAGAATGAAGGCACCCGTCTGTGACGTGTTTTCCGGGATGCAGCTGTTCTGGTCAAATGCTGTGTGTTGCCAACACTCCTGCTGGATCCTTCCTGACAGCCTTACAAGGGCTGCTGCAGACTCCTGACCCCACCCTGACCTGCCCCTTTAGGACAGATGGTCCCTGGGGACCCCACTAACCCAGCAATGACCCCTGCCACTCTGACCTGTCCTGGAACTCCCTGCCTCTGACCGCAAGAACTAAACAGCCCCATACTACGCCCTGCGGAGGCCCCAAACGCTGGGCCCGTGGAGTAGCTAATTGGTTTTTTACAAGCCTGAGATAATTCAGACATTTAAATATTGATGTTCATTTCTGGGCAGCTATAAACACAAAGGGTGGGGGGGAGAACATGTTTAACTGCTTCCTCTCATTTGTTCTCACCGTGATAATGGTTTTTAGTCAATAGGCCCAGCTTTCTAAAGAGGGGATTCATTTGCATTAAAAAGGATGTTCAGAGTGCCCCTTCTCATTGTGACAGGATGATCCGTCCACTGGGCAGCTACCCTGTTCACCCAGCACCCTCACATTTTGGGGTGGTGGGAGAGCTATAGAAATCTGGAGTCCTGGGCTGAGGGAAGAACAAAGCAGGCTATATTCACTGCCCAAGGAAGCATTTCCTGGTAGCTGGTGAGACCCCGCTGAGACTGGGGGGGGGCCCAGAGTGGCAGGCCATGGGCCCCTGCCTGCCTCTCCTTGAAGCACAGCTGTGAGCGGGGACATGGGTGGGGACTTCAGATGTCTGGGGTAGGTCACTGAGCTGATGTGTCCCAGAGGAACGTCCGTGCCATTTCTGTCTCCCTCCCAGGCCCGCTTACCTCCTCCCATAAAGTTGTTCTGTGCTGCTGTCCAGGTCTCACAACCACTTGTCCGTGTGTCCCTGACATCTGCTGGGTTTTTTTCTTCTTGAACTAATTTGTATCGTTTCTGGAAAAGGCCCAGCAACAGGTGGACGATAATCTGCTCCAATGCTGATACTTCTGTTTTCACGTATATTTGACTATTGTTAGTCAAAGGATCTGCTGCTTTCTTTTTAAAAAAATTTTTTTAATGTTTAGTTATTTTTGAGAGAGAGAGAGAGGGAGGGAGGGAGGGCACGAGCTGGAGAGAGGCAGAGAGAGAGGGAGACAGCATCCAAAGCAGGCTCCACACTGTTAGCACAAAGCCTGATGTGGGGCTCGAACCCAGGAACTGTAAGAGATCATGACCTGAGCCTAAGTCGGATGCTCACCTGACAGCCACCCACGCTCCCAGGATCTGCTGCTTTCTTAATCAGGATCAATAATATTAATATGTATAAACAATTTTAATAGTGAAAGTATCCTTTGGTTCAATTAAAACACCCTTAATATTACAATACAGGTCATAGAATCACAATTTGCTAATTTATGCATAATTGAAACATGGTGTATCTCTCATAGACTCTTACGCGACTGTCTCCTTCGTGTTACATAGGTTCCCATATTATCCCTCTTTAGATTCTAGACTTCTTGAGGGCAGTGATGTCATTACTCTGGGGCCTGGAGTCACATATTTACTCACAGTACAAGTCAGATGTTAATGGAAAGTACAGTTTCTTTTATTTTCCTGTTAACTCATCTCCTTTTATAAATGCCTAACTGATCAGCAAGGAAAAAAAGAAAAAAAAACAATTTTATTTTAACAACCCAGAACATTTCATCCTCTTCCTTAATTGTGACATTTTCTCTACCTCACGGTTCAGCCTGTTTTGGAAGAAATGCTCCACACCTTTCCGATTTCTGCTTCCTCTCCCTGTTTTCCCCAAGATGGCCTCTGAGTACCTGTGGAGAGGTCCCGGGGTTTCTGTGGCTAGTGGAGGTAGTGGGGTGACAAGGTCCTCAGATCAAAAGAGTCTATCTTGGATCCTCATGAGGTTTGCTGCGGAGGGACTCAAAAGAGTTCTCCGGGGAACTGATGACCACGGAGGGTTAGTGGCTCTCCTTCCAGGAGGTTCTACGGTGAAGCCATCCTGGAGTAGGGAGCTACAGCAACTGACTGTCAGTCTTCTCTTTCTTGATCTGGACTGGCCATTTCCCTGGTGACTTCTTCCCACATTTGCTCTGCTAGTGCTGAGGACTCCCCAAGAAATACTGGCCCAGCCAGTCCACCAGGCAGAACTCAACTGCTGCTCCTGACACAGTGGCTATCCTCCTTCTAGAGAGTTCCTGTCAGACTCTCCCTTAACTTTTCAGACTCCCTCTCTTTGGTTCCTTTGGGTCTCATTCATGCCACTGAGAAGCAGACAGTGGTTCAAGAGGTCTGCCCTCTGCCTCACTTTGGGGTATCTGTGAGTTTACTTTACTACGGCCATCCTTGCTCTGTCCTCACAGAGCCACAAGTGGAAAGGAGGGGAGAAGCACCTCTCTTCACCTTTTCCTTCAACTTAGAACATTTCTTTGAATACACAGTGCCATTGATTTTATGATATACCAATGTTCTATATACCACTGGAAAAAAAAAGAAAGAAAAGAATTCTTTGGAAGATATGACACATCCTGATAGGTCCTGATTTCAGAGATATAAAAGGGTGAAAATATGTGCATAATGAGTGAATGATTTATGTGCGTAACATATGTTCCTGTCGACAGAACATTAGCCCAAGAACAAAGATGGAGTCATGGGCCTGACCACTACCAACCTTCCTCTCTCACTTCCTTCTCTCCACAACCCTCAGGCCAACAGGAATAAGCTTGGGGAATTTTGTTGTCACTGCATTGTCCTGCTACCTCGGGGCAGTAAGCATCACTGCCTGGCTTCCCCTCCCATGGAAGAGACTCATCTATTCGGCCAAGCCTAGCTCTCGATACAATGGTACAATGAATTTGGAAAGTCCTTTCTGTTTCAACAAAGCCTGGCTTTCAAGTCTACATTGACTTGTAACAAAATCTTCTTTTGGATATCAGCAATTGAATATTAACTTTTTTTTCATTGTGAAAGATTTCTGTAACAATCCTAAACTTCTAGGAAGTGAGCTTTTTGAACGCCTGTGGCAACATGGGAGGAGTTCCCTTAAGGGAAATAAAACAAACGAGGGGAAAAAAAAAATCAAAGCACGTGAAAATATTAGCAAAAAATGATGCTCTCTCATTTTTAATCTCCCCACAAGGCCTAGCATGGAGCGATGGGCGACATTGATATGCAGTAAATCCTAGCAGAAAAACAAAGAATGAAAATATTGGCACTTGTCCCCCAAGCTCCTTTTTATGAGTACTTCTGAAGGCAGAATTTGTATCATTGACTTTTTTGGCAATTTCCCACAAAGAGCTAAATTAGACCTCATTTTCAGGGGACCCACAGTGGAAGTTGACTTAGTAGTTGACCTCTTTACCATTTCCAAACTGATAATATCTCTCCCACCAAAAATAACCCCGAGGCCCTATACACTTTTGTGCGTCTCTGTGTTGCAATATTTGGATGAGGAGTGAATATTTGCTTCTTTTTGCTATTCTAGTATTGGTATCTCATAGGCGGAGTAGAGTTTACACATGAAAATGGTTATTATTGTATTGTATAAATATTACTTTTATTATTATTATTATTATTATTATTTTGGAGAAGGCCCCAAAAGTAATTCCAGGGGCAAGACTTAGTGTAATGGAGCGCTTTTGTGCAACTACTGAAGCTTTTTGTTCCTGGCATTCTTTAAAAGGAAACTTTATTGAGATGCTTGGTGAGCTAATAGGGGCCAGGCCTTAGCTGGCTGCACAAGGAACAACTATCTCGAAGGTCCTCTCTCCTGGCTAGCCTGTCCCAAGACACTGGTGACAAAATCTAAATAGAAACCTAAAGTAATTGCAGGTCAGTGGTCGAGAGTATTCCAAGAATACAAAAGAGAGCATACTATGATTGCATTGACTTTAAATAGGTAGTTGAATGAAGTAAAAACTTACAGAACCCCACAGATTTTTCCGTCGTATTTTTCTTCACAAAAGCCTCATTAATTATTTCTCATATTTTCAGTTGCAGTGTTTTAATCACGGAACCATCATTTAAAATATAATTTAAGGGGAACTGTCATATTTCTTTAAATATGCATCTTGAAGTGCGATCTTTACCATTAGGGCAAAATTGTGTGTGTGTGTGTGTGTGTGGCACTAAATCCCCCTACACTTGACTTTAATATGGAAGTCATCAAGAACAGAAGTGAGTGAATGTCACTGAAATTCACATTGTAGAAATTTCTTTGGGAGACTGATGGTGAGCTAAGCTATTGTTAATTTTGCAAATTGATCTTTAGGATTCTGAAAATGAATGAAATGTTTCAGTTAGAAGATCTTCCCATATGTTGGAGGGATTGCTTGAGGTGAGGGGAAAAATGTTTTGATACTAACTAACTAATTGTTAATAGCTTTCTCCTGCTGCAAGTATAATCCAGTATTTCCTCATCAGGTTTTTATTCTTTCCGTAATCGCTCCTGTGCCTCACTTTCTGTAACATTTCCTACCAGCAGGTTAATAGGATGCGATACACAAAAAGGGCCCACGAATCTGTTTGTTACAATCTACTTGCTAAAGCTATGGCCACAATACTCTAGTGCTGAAGTCAGTGAAAAGGCATCATCCAAATACAATCCAAGGAAAATGCAAGCTGATACAGCACAAAGATGCTTTGTTTAAGAATGGCAGAAATTTCCAGCAACTATCTGGAAAAAAAAAAAAATGCAGGATGGGAGGGAATGTAATCAAATAACAAAACAAACCCAAACTAAAAGAGAATCTTTATAAACCAGCACAAGGACACTTTGTTTTTAAGTGCACACAATGAATTTTAAAGATCTTTGTTCAGAAGGGAAATAAAGTATTATGAAGGACTGACACATTTGATGGATGGATGGTTTCTGAAAAAAAACACATTATCAATTACTTTTTCCTTGTTTGGCCCCAGTCCAGTAATTTTTATTTGAACAAGCCACATGCTAGCATGGTTTTGATTGCAGGAAGTAACTGGTTGTTGTTAAAGGCTACTATTTCACTCAGGAGCTTATCTCTTCCTCCCCCTCCCCTTTCTGATGGGACTCTGATATGAAAGGCACAGCTTCAGTTGTTATAAACAGAGTCAGGGATTGTTTGATAGACCCACCCGTGTTTTGCTTTCAGCCTTCCGTGGTACAATCTGGACAATGTATTCAGCGGCCCTTCAGAAAACAAACACTTGAATTTCTGTCCTCGACTTTGATATGAAATTTTGATTTTTCTGACATCTATAGCTCTCATAAATTTAAGTTTGTTAGCAAAAAACAGTTATGAATATGATATTCTTTTTTCTTTCTCTTTCTTTCTTTCTTTCTTTCTTCCTTTCTTTTCAGTAGACTCCAATGAACCTTGCTGAGAAAAAAGGATCTTTTTGAAACAGTTAACCTAAAATATGTCAAGGATCTTCTTAAACAATACAATGCCTTGTTCTTGCTTTGCTTATTTTTTATCTAATCAAAACAAGTATATTAGAACACTGATCATTAGTCTAAATATAAGAAAGATAGCAAATGAAACTATATTATTAACTATTATCAGTTTTCCTCTATAATTAAAGAAAGATTTGGGTGCAGTCATCAGCAGGCAGGAAATTATTTATGAAATCAACTGTTGAGACTCACATGTATATGTGTGTCTTTTGTGTTAGTCTCTACTATTCATGATAACTTCCTTTATGACTGGATTTTTTGCATGCTATCACGCCTGAAACTTAAAATATGCTGAAATTCTCAGGGTACCATGTTGACGATAGGCTTTGGTAATTACTTAAGTGTGGTTCCTAGTTCTATATTTTAAACACTAATTTTAGTGATTATTCCTCTGCCAAGAATTAAAAATAAAACTGATGGGCTTAGAGAATGGGTCATTTGATTATTCATTGGAACATCAAAACAATTTGAATGAATTAGGATTTAATCTTGTTCAACTGAGGAAATAAAAACTTAGCAAACATTTGTTGACTCATTGGTTCACATCAAAATTCTTCCAAAGAAGATCACACAATATAGAAAGACACATAAAACGCATTGTTAGCCACAACTTATTCCCTGAAAACAAAATGAAGAAAACAAAAGATATTTTATTTCACAAGTATGTATCTAAATGTCTTACTCCTTTCTGACCTAGAAAAGGGTAGTTCGGAAGCAGCAGAAAACAAACCAACCCACAAACCTGAAAAACTGTCTAGAGAAACGGCCTTGAGTTTGAATCTTTCTGTGCAATTTGCAGGTTGGATGAACTTATGCAAGTTAGAGAAGTTGTTCAAGAGTCTATAGCCTCACCTTTAAAATAAACATGAGATGGAATTTAAGGTATTGTATTAGATCATTTATATGACAGTGTTGGGCACACTTCGTGGGACTTCTCAAAGAATGTGGTTTGAGAAGTAAACATTAGCTACCAGTGGGGGTCGATTACATGTAACTCAGCTGTGGAATAAATAAATACAGGTCCTTCTTAAGATATAACAGAAGGCCATGAGGCAAGGTTCATAAGAGAAATCAGTAACTTTCCAGCACCGGAAGTCTTGATACTTGAGATGTCAAAAACGAAATACACATCCCTTTTGATCACTATTTAAATTTTCAGTTGAATTGACTAGTGAGTATTTTATTTGGCTATGCTTCCTCTCTAAGCTATGATTTTGTATATGTTTGGCTTTAATAATAAATAAATAATAAATAATAAATAATAAAGTCAAATAATAAAAGAGTCAAATAATAAAACTTGACTAAGTTCTAGTTGTGCATGCAGTAGCTTTACAGATAATAAAAATTTAATTAAACTTACTTTGATGCAACTTTGATTATAAAGTTTCCTAAGCATTGCATAAATAATTCAAAAATGTATGTGACTAACATACTTCATTCAACAGAAAGCAAATTTTCAAAAGGTAAATGCTAAATCTGGTTGTTTGTGTTAGGCTATCGTAAACAGTTTGCTTGAGAATTGATGGGAATTGTACAGTTAGCATACCTTTTGCCAGTACAGTTATTACCATCCAGTGTTTTTATAGCTTAGAGTTGATTTCTGAAGCTGACTAATTTTTTCACGTGTTTACTGTTTTTGGAGCAAGTTGTTAGGGAACAGGGCTGCATAGCAATTTAAATGTTGTAAAAATGCTCCTGAACACAATTTGTAATAAATATTTGACAATTCTTTAGTTTACATTTTCAATGTCTTATTAAACTATACTTATACATGACAATTACCATCATAATAAATCATTTTCCGCATGATTAATTACACATCTTAAAATTTTCACAGAATATAAAATCCTCCACGGAATTAAAAACAAACTGTTTCCTTTCAAGAAAGCGTTAAGTACCAAATTTCATAAGCCTGTAAAGGAGAAATAGTTTATGCTGCTGTTTAAATCCTTGATGAATGTCATTCCTGGAGATTATAAGATTATTTCCAGCATGGCTTCCCTTTCACAAGCCTTAATTTTGCTTTAAATTCTCACTGAATTATTTTTAAAAAGGTGCCTCGGTTTGGGTTACAAATCAAGAGAAGAATGAGTGAGTTATTCCTGCGCATCTCTCTTTCCTACATAGATGTTGCAACAATTGGGTTCAGAAATCAACCTTCCAGTGTAAAAATGCTACACAGTGGTAACTATACTAGAGAAAGTATGCCAACCATGCTACCACTGCCTGTCCTACGAAATGAGGCAGGAGGAGGGAAGGAGAATTGCTAGACTGAACAATAGTTGGATGGTGTCCGTAATTGAGCTGGTCAAGGGGGTAGAGATAACCAAGGGCCAGGGATGGTTAATACTCTATTTTCCTTTGTTTGCCCTACTGAGTTGTTAACTCCCTCTGTCACCCAAACCTTCAGTAAAAGTGTTCATCACAGACTGCTTGTGTCAAGGGTACTTCAGAAGACTGAAGGATGTCCGGAAGGATAGCCTCATGTGGAAAAGGGACAGATGAGCAGGAGGCATCACATAGAGATCAAGCTTTCAGCAGTGATGGTGAAGAGAAACAGAGACCCTCCAGCATCCCTGGAGCTACTGAGAAGGATGCTGAATTTTTTACTGTACATGGGTTGGTGGTGGATCATTCCTGTTGAAAGCTATAAGAGCAAGAAATCCAGCAGTCTGCAAGATAGGGACATGGGCTAGCTGATTCATGGGTTATACAGATAACACCTTTCTATATATTTTCTTTTTTTTTTTAAGTTTATTTATTTATTTTGACGTGGGAGGGAGACAGAGAGAGAGAGAGAGAGAATCCCAGGCAGGGAATCCCACGGTGTTAGCACAGAGTCTGATGCAGGGCTCGAACTCGCAAACCATGAGATCATGACCTAAGCCAAAATCAAGAGTCCGACACTTAACCTACTGAGCCACCCAGGCACCCCTGTATATTTTCTAGCTGTATATATTTCAGGATATTAACTGTTATTATATACGGCTATACATAAAAATTTACATTGCAGAGTTGGCGTGTACCTATATTTATACACAGATGAGTCAAGCCCGTCACTTTTCTCTGAGTTACAGTATTCACATGTGTAAGGTGGTCACAATACCTGCCCTCCTTGCCTACCAGCATTTTGTAAGGAAGGAAGAGGCACGTGGGAGCACTTTGGAAAGCACAAAGCCTTATAATTAACCTATGATATTGAAAGGCAGATCTTGTGGAGTGGAGTGGGAAGAATGAAATTGAAAGCTCGAGTTTGAGTCCCATGT